>NW_015538026.1:209209-247766 GCF_001515605.1 Sinocyclocheilus anshuiensis | reverse complement strand
AACACTTTTTCACACCACTGTATATATATATATATATATATATATATTTGTGTGTGTTTTTGGAGTTTTGAGGCATGTTTTTCCAATGAGTCTATGTTGGATTCATTTGCAGTTTAATGAGCCAATCAGTATCAGATTGCTCCTTTTTTTTCAAAGGCCAGTAATACCATTAAAAAATCCCTGACTATCATTGGGTAAAACAACATAATAGATCTAAAGGAAAGCATGCATGTAGATAAACCACTCCACATTACATCACCCAAGATACACGGCTACATGACAAGCTGAACTAGAAACTCCAAATCTCTGAAATCCCCTCCAAATCCTCAGGCTACATTTCATTCTCCTGTGAAGAAAGTGAGAATCAAAAGCATATTCTGCACCCCAAACCTTGTACTGTCTCAAGGCCTCTGAAGATTTTGTGAACTTTTCAGTTAGCAAATCTGAGTAAACAACAGAAAAAATGGGAAAGAAAGAGAAAAAAAAAAGTAACAAGAGCTTTAGCCCAAGCAATTAAACCACTGAGGTGGAGAAGAAAAGGTGAAGCAGTCAACCCTATCACCTCTCAGAACGCAGGCTGGGTGGGGCTAATGCGGTCTGCTGTCAATGTTAGCACTCATTAGTGTGACACATTAGCTTAGCAATAGAGCTGCCACAGACTCAGAAAACAGCCCCCAGGGACTAACAAGTGTACAAAGGGGTCAAGAGGGTCATGTTTCAACATCCACCTCAGAAGAAATACAATAATCATTTACCAGGAACTCAGTTTTACTTTCTACCTTTCCTCCTGAGAAAAAAAGTGGGTTTTACTAGTTTAGCAGTTTAGCGACTGATCTTCCAGTCAGACAAGAACCCAAAGCACCCTTAAACCAGCAAACCAGGCCAGCAGCATATACACTGAATAAATACACTTATACATTTCCTTGTAAAAGATCATTATGTACAACTTCATTTTTTTCCCTTTGTTTATGCATTTTTAAGAGTTGTTAATCCAAATATAAAGGCTTGTCTTCTAACATAGGTAAATTTTGGGGAGATTTATTACTAAACGTTTTTTATAACAGTATATTTAAGAGTAAATTAACAGGTCAGTATAATTTATACATCGTAAAAAAAATAATTTGTAAATGCAAAGCTTTTTGGAGCATGTTTTACAAAAGAATACTATTTGTTTTCCCACTTAATGTCATGTTTAATTCGATACATTACTTGCTGTTTCTTTGTAATTATTTGTGCTCAAAAATACATATGTAAATTTGAGCAAAAAGTTTTTGCAATTGAAACAAAAACTGACAAACACAAGTTACAATTAAAACATCTAGTTTTTTTATATTATCAATCATAATTTTCAAAAGCGTATGTTCAGACAAACCGTGAATAAAAAATCTTCAGATCTCTTATATATTTGTGACCCTGGACCACAAAACCAGTCTTAAGTCGCTGGGGTGTATTTGTAGCAATAGCCAAAAATACATTGTATGGGTCAAAATTATTGATTTTTCTTTTTTTTCTTTTATGCCAAAAATCATTAGGATATTAAGTAAAGATCATGTTCCATGAAGATATTTTGTAAATTTCCTACTGTAAATATATTAAAACGTAATTTTTGATTAGTAATATGCATTGCTAAGAACTTCATTTGGACAACTTTAAAGGCGATTTTCTCAATATTTAGATTTTTTTGCACCCTCAGATTCCAGATTTTCAAATAGTTGAATCTCAGCCAAATATTGTCATATCCTAACAAACCATACATCAATGGAAAGCTTATTTATTCAGCTTTCAGATGATGTATAAATCTCAATTTCGAAAAATTGACTCTTATGACTGGTTTTGTGGTCCAGGGTCACATTTTATACTTTTTGAATAAAAAATCTCGTTAACTATACACTGTAGAAAAAAAACCCCTGAAAATGTACTGGTAATTTTTTGCCAAGTCACTATGCGTTAAGTTTACTAATGTTTCCTTTAACTGTAAAATACAACTCAATGTTATACGTAAAACACCTGTGAAAAATAAACCATTCCTTCAAATTATTAACACAATACATTGAGCCCTATTATTAGGGACTTTTCATAGTTTTTATTTATTTTTGACACTCTAACCCATCCATTGTAGCCTTTGCATGTTTTTGCAAAAATGGCCAACAGCCAGTCCTGAAGTATACTGGCAAGCGGCATAACAGATTGGCTTTCTCAGGGCCAGGTCTAAAGTAAGTTCATGTCATGTGCTTAGCACGTGAGGGAAGGTTTTCACAAACACACATATGCTCTCTAGTGTCAGGAAGCTAAGTGCGTGCCACTGTTGAGGGAATTGTGGCCCTTCTCCAGCTCTAATGTTGGCTGCCCCCTAAACGAAGGTCCAGGACTGTGCATTTAAACCCGGGCGGAGTAGACAGCCTTGGAGTCATTGGCTAAGCTTCACCACCCTTAAGGACCGGATTCAGCTCCTGTCTTCAAAGGCTGTTAAGCTCCAAACATCTTATCTGTGGGTCTTTGAAGTGACCGATACCCACAAACCACAGCGCCATTTTCACCTTCACACGTCAACGGTGTTGAGCAGTCACCAAGCAACAACCATTTCCTCATACAAAAAGAAAGAGCAGCCGGTACATATGATAGGTTTTTACGAATGGGAAAATAATGAGGCACTAATTTAGAAATAACAAAAAAGGCGCTTTTGCATCATGCAGTATTAATGCACTCCATCATTCTCAAGCCATACACGCACACATAAATACGCACACATGAACTCTGCCCATCTCTTTTCCTAATCCCTGCCACAATGCTCCCCTCCCCTCTGGCAAAACCAGATCCCTGAAAGTGGTGCTTGTGTGTTGTAATGTTACAAATTGAGAGCAGAAGCATTAGAGAGACTTTACGCAGAGCGGGGCGAACAGCACATGGTTTCGATGGCCTCTCTTCTTTTATTTACATGATAAACACTGAATTCCTCTACAATTACCCCACCAGCATGGCCCCTGCTATTCATAGCTGACAGCTGTTTTCCAGCATCAGGGGACCTTATGATAGGATGCAATGTTGTTATGCACTGCATCAAAAGAATAAAGGAGATTTAATCCATTAGTTCTTGGTTTCAAATGGTATTTTGATTTGTTTAGAATTGACTTTGCTTAAGGACCAAGATTTTACATTGGCGATCAAATGATAATCCAAAACAATAAATATACACAATACACACATATATTATGTAAACAAACGTTTATTTTGGATGCGATTAATCGATTTGACAGCAATAATTCTATTGAATAAATTCTATTATTTTTTATAAATAACTGTATTTAAATGCTACAACTTTACACTGTACAGTCTAAATAAACACTGAATTCCTCTACAATTACCCCACCAGCATGGCCCCTGCTATTCATAGCTGACAGCTGTTTTCCAGCATCAGGGGACCTTATGATAGGATGCAATGTTGTTATGCACTGCATCAAAAGAATAAAGGAGATTTAATCCATTAGTTCTTGGTTTCAAATGGTATTTTGATTTGTTTAGAATTGACTTTGCTTAAGGACCAAGATTTTACATTGGCGATCAAATGATAATCCAAAACATCATACAAAAGTAAATAAAAATGATAAATATTAATATTGCAATGAACTGTACATATGCAAAAATATGCAAAATTATTATTGTTAACAGGCCAATTGCCAGATTTAGCAGCCAATAATTACGTGCATGCACATACATATATATATATTATTGAATTATATAGACATATACACAAAATATTATTCACTATTATATAATATCTGTAATTTTTCAGCATATTTTATTGGCTTAATACATATGCACACACACAGACAAAATATTCTATTTAGTGCTGTCAGATCGATTAATCGCCCCTAATCGGATCCAAAATAAAAGTGTGTACTGTGTATATTTATATGTATATGTAATTACACAGTTTATCTAAATGCAAAAATGGAGAGAATTAGCATGCACAATTTAATATCCGATATCAACTGATGAATGAAAAAAAACCCTAATATGATACAACTGATATGGTACTGAAATACTGGACAATCGTTCCACAACCCCATTCAGACCTAAAGTATGACCAATTGAGAAAGAGTTGAGATCATCTTACATACGATGACGAGTAGTCAAAGAAAAGAAAGGGTTCAAATCTCTAGGATAACAAGTTTACGTTAGCTATTCTTGGCATCCCTCACTCAACACTTGACTCAACATTTATTTTTATTCTTTTGTCATACCGTTACATTTTCCAGATAGTCTGAGAACAACCAGACACTACAGTTTGACATTAGTGTAGCATCACTGGACCAGATCAACGGCTGATGAACACCCTGCATCTTTTTTTTCCTCCAAGCCTATTCATGCCCTTCTGATGTGATGACTTTATTTTTCTTCGTATCCACTGTCCTCTCCAGCCAGAGAATAGATTGTTTGGTCATCAGCGGACTCTCACAGCAACTACTGTTGGTTTTTGATTGGCAAAGACCCAAGAATCTTCAGAATGGAGGCTTAATACTCCCAGGACTGACAGCTGCAGGGATTAGGCACTCTTGCTTACTGTTATTGACGCCCCTGCATTGTGCCTTTCTCTATAAATGTGGCACCAGGGGTTGATGAGGGGGGGGTCAGCATTCTGAAGTCATGTCAGGTGCTTCTGCTTTGAAGCCTGAATGGATACATTAAAGAACATTGAGAATATGTGATATGATTAATATATGAAGACTTTCAAAAAAATTTGGGAATAGGCGTGAAAAAAACCTGCCTGAGTGAATGATATAACTTACAATCTGCATTAAGAATACACTTGTTCGTAAGGTGGACGCCTCCCCATATCCACCATGACATCACTAATTTATCACTTATGCCCCAGATTCCCCCTTCCATCAACCCCTAGACCCCACTCTGACCCCACTCTGACCCCCCAGCACCGCTGACGCTGTCATGACAACCGTCTCAAGAGGCTTGTTGTATGTGTAAAGAGTGAGAAGTGTACACATGAGTGCATCTCTCTCTACATTTGTGTGTGTGTGTGTGGGAGAGGGAGAAAAGCACTTGTGACAAATGGGAATTTAAGTGTGTCATTTACGTAGTGAACAAAAAAAGCTACATGTTGAAATGTGCAAAAAAAAACAACTTGAGATAAAGATAATTTCCCTGAATTAAGACAAAATGGGGAGAGGGATAAAAGCTTTAATATTCATTTTGATTTTGTGAACTTGGTCTAAAAAAAAAAAAGGCAGGCAGGCATCCAAACAAGTATTGACGTCCAATAAATTGTTTGCAAATTATAGCTGATGAAAAGACTATTACTGTTCTCATGACAAATGTTCCCCATTATGCTCAAAACATTGTCAACAGGTTTGTACAGGTATTAATTATCCATATCTGGGCTCTTTGAAATGTGCCTGGAAAAGTATCCATGTGAATATTTATGTGCCTTTAAGGGGTTTTTTATATATAAAGATTCCCTTCTTAATGCACAAATTGTAATAAACACAAAGACATCAGCTCAGAGTTCTCTCTCTTCCCAAACATAACCTCATAATGTCTTCAAGGAAGCTCAGAATAGAACAAAGTGACCAATTTAGAATATTTACTTCAGTCTTTTATCATCATCTTCTTCATCCTCATGGCAAGGAAAATTAAAAATGGTTAAGAAAGGATAAACTTGGATGCAAAACATTTGAAGACTAGCAGCCTAAGCATGACATTGCATTAAATAAAGCATCAAACCAAGTTTCATTTATTTTAGAGAACTTTACATTTATAAAACATTACATATTGTTTAAAATGATGACACAAAGTATTTGGACACTTAGTAGTTCTGAAATGTTAGTGGAACATGTGACTGTGATGAACTGCCTCTATAGTTACTCTGTTTGGACACCTGAGCAAACTTCAGGAGATCCACAAAAAAAAATCACCTTGAGACCATCTGGTTATAAGTAATCACAAAAAAATGGCATCTGCAAAAAATGATTCTTAGCCATGTGGTTTGACATTTTATTTATAATGTAATAAGATTAAAATACACATTTTGGGACCACTGTTTTTCTCTATAGTGAACATAAATGTACTTATGCAAAACCTCAAAATCACACAATTCCATCAATAACTAAAAGCCTTGAAAAAAAAACAAAAAAGATGGCACAAGCATTTTAGTATGGATGGCACAGCTTCTAGGTAAGTCAGTATATAGTGTATGATTGGCAAGATTAATATTTCACTAAGGCCTGTCAACAAAACCCAAATAAAGGCAGATCCAGTGAACCCCTCAGGGCAAGATGCCTCTCAATCGATTTCAGACCTTCTTTCCTCGTCTGCCTCAATAACTGTTCAATAATTGATGAGATACGATCCACATGGATCCCAGAATTCCACTGTCAAGTCTTTCAAGCAGCAGGTTGGTTTTGAATAACTTCAATAGGTTGGTGTAAATTCTATACCACTAAAACAGTCCATCTTTATATCAAGGCCAGAAGCTTTTAGAGCAACATATTAAAAAAAATCAGCATATCAGCCAGAGGAACAACATAGAAGAGGCATTTAGTAAGGGATCAAGGTAACGAACAGAGAATTACGTAAATACCTTCATGTGGTGCATTAAAGGATTCTAACCAGTATTTACACCCATGAGCACATAAACTGAGTTACTAATCAATTCCTTATTCATTTTCTCTGGCTTAGCATCAAAAAACATCCTCAAGTTCACTGAGCAAGGATGCTAATGAAATGCATTTTTTATATTTCAACCGCTACAAGCACAGGACGTGAATTTCGAAACAGCCTTAAAATCATAACCATTAAGAGCCTTTTCATGTTTTGTGCAGGATTTTGAGTGTCCCACACATCAAGCATCGCTGTTTGATACCAGAAACCACCAAATGTTGTACAGCCAGGGCAGTATTTCAGACAAAGTTCACTTTACAAATCAATAAATGGACTGATTAAAGGACCAAATAAACCACACATTCAACAGTTTTAGCCTCTTTTATAATGCCTGATGTGTCTTGAACTGTGTACCAACTGCAATAAAACTTCTCCTCTGAGCTAGATTAAAAATAGTACTATTAGAAATAGTACATAATTAATGCCCTCTCTTATTCTGCATTTGTAAAGTTTAGGGTTAGAAACCTACAAATTATATATCTGACATTATTTCTGATCTGTTATGCCTTTAACTTCAGATTTATAATTCATTATTTTTTCAGTTGGGGCTGTGAATGAATAATAAATTGGTCCGGTGAACATATAATGTGCATTTCGAAATGTCACCTCATAGTCCTCTAAAGTTGCCTGCTGAGATTGTTTTAACAGAAAACTGATCATTCCTGAGCAACTTGTCATGTGGGTGTAAAGTGGACAATGAAGGCTGATATGGGAACCTCATGGCATCTATGAAGACGCAGGACCTTGTGGACCACTGACCCTGAGACAATGGCTGTAAGCAGCCCACCAAAATAAGACTTGGTAAAAACATTATATGTAAAAATGAGATACTGGTGGCACTTCAAAACTTATAGGTCCCATTTTGTGAATTACTCAGTGAACTGACCCTTTTCAATGGGGTCCTATAGGTTCTCTAGAACGTTTCATCAGTATAGCCATCTGTGGAACCTCAAATATCTTTAAATGTTTTGACAGTAAATGCATTTTCCGTGTCAGCTGCATTTTTGGGGAGCATATATGCGTGATGATGCCCAAAAATGCTTCCCATAAGTGCTCTTGTTAGGCACCTCACTGTGTGAGACACAGCCTGTAAGTGACATGATAATGTAAACAACGAACTCAAAGATGAGCAAATTAACAAACCGTAGCAAACAAAAACACTGCTTAATGTTTCAAACACGTTTCTTTCTTTAAAGATCCACTTACTTCTTGTCCAGGTAACTTAAGATGGAAGATGTTACATTCCGTGGCACGCAGCTGTCCGATGCGAACACAACAGTCACAAAACACACCTAAACGCGTCAATGTCCATTTGTTTGTAGGCTTGTAGGTTGGTTCTTCGTTCTTCCTCAGTTGTCAAAGTTTCCAGTTTGCGCAGTTAAAGTACTAGCTAGCGTTCATAAACCGGTTCCCCTTTGAGAATTACGCGGAGCTCAAAAAAACTTTCCCATTTCCAGGCGCACTTTCATCTTTCATGAGGAACAAATCCGTTAGTATTCCAGAGTCAGACGCGCTGCCTCTCTGTACGAGTCCAGTCAAGTGTTTGCAGGTGTCGGCTGTGCTGTGTGCTGTACCTCGCCCTCTCTCCACTACCTCCCTGTTAAAACCAGCCAGCCGTGTCAGTGTTAACCAGCTCCCTGCCAGCACTCAACTGCACGGAGCCCCCGCTGCCTGATTGAGGCACTGAATGAGGGATTGTCATCCAGCTAATAAACCAGGCCTTAAATTAATCTTACAAAGAGGGAATCATTAATTATAAGCTAGTACATGAAGTTCCCAATACTGAGTCCTATTAACTTAGAGTTATTACCCTTGGTGTCAGGTTGCATGGGTTATAATAAACCTCCTAGTCGGGGTGAGGCCTCATATTTAATTCTCTCTGATGTGAGACAGAGCTGGTTTCTGTCATCCGCTCTGACACTCTGGTGATAATAGTCTTATCTTCTAAAGGCAGATATGTTGAAATGAATAGAACTCGGAAAATATTACCAATTGAACATTTAGCCAGTCATTTGGGTCTAAAATTATTTCAATATTATGTTTCTGCTAGTGCACTGTGTTAGACTATTTTGAAAACACAACCTCACAGAATAAGTAGCATTATTGGAGTTTCTACCTCTGACTGTGGAGGGAGGTGATTATATGTTGGTGTTTAATGTAACTTTACATGAGCCTTATGGGCTGAGCTGAAAAAATCACTATAAACAACAGATGTGTTTTTCACAGTATAGCTGTGCTGTTTTCTGGTGAAATTGCTGTGTGATACAATCTCAGCCAATTAGAAGATAGTTCATGTTTAATGTACATGTTGAGCTGATTTTAGACCAATCAAATTAAACAATGGGCAGGGCTACCCAGCGCAACGACGCGGAAATAGAAACCAAGCAAGCAACAAAATGTGTCCTGGCTCTATAGGGCAAAAATGGAAGAGATTATTACTTTATCATTCCACATCTGGTGTAACAGATACAGTCAGGTTGGGTTTTGCTTTTGAAAAGCTTAGATTTTGTAGCTTCTGTGTTTATTTTTTATTTTTTTAATTAAAGGTAGGAAAATTTAGTCTACCACTTGTATTTGAAAATGGTCTAATGCTTTAATTATATGTTAATTTAGTATTATTTATATACTATTATATAATTTATTAATATTTTGAATTAGCTTTCATTTTTATATTTTCATTTTAATTTAGTTTAAAGAACGTGTGACGGAAATGTTACGCCCCTTACCATACTGTGATGCTGTGTACCGTGAGCGGAGGCAGGCGTGCTAGAGTGAGCGGCGGCCGGTGGGCTTGAGAATGGCACGGCCGGCGGATTCGACGAAGGAGCGGCCGGCGGGCTTGCGGCAACCACATGTGACGACCCCGGGCCGGACTCCGCTTCGTCCACGGTGAAAGCCGATACGGCGATACACCCTAGCGAAGTTGATGTATTTCCTCAGTGACCAGCACGGATCAGCTCTAGGCATGACAAAGCAGATATCGTCCTCTTTTGGAAGGCCAAACAAAGTAGTTTTACTTTCACAACGAAACACACAGCGCCTTCACTACATGGCGGCGGTGGCAACAACAATACTACAGCGAGAATAAAAGTTACGCCTTCTTTTTTTGCGTGAACATTTGGGCGGCGTTATGCAAATCTTCCCACACAGTGACGTAGACATGTGGGGGCTTGTTTGAACGAGGCGTTTTAGGGGGCGTGGACAAGTCTTAACTTTTATAAAGAATATCTCTTTGGGTTTGAGACTTTAGTCTTTGCAACTTTAGGTATCTTATCTATGCACGAACAGCTTGTAACACTCCAAAGAGAAAGGAAAATTTGAAATTGCATTATATGACCCCTTTAATTTTATTAGCTTTAATTTATTTTTTATTTCAGTAATTTTAGTACTTCAACTTATTTAGTTCAGTTAGTTGCCAAGGCAACAGTTCTAAAGTTTTCCATTTAATATTTATCTTTTATTGTATTTTAACTTTATTTATTTTACCAAAAACCATTAATAACAGTTTTAGTTTCAATTAACAATAACAAAACTGCTTGTATTTTACTTTACTGGATTTAGATTTAGTCAAATAGCACTTTTGAGAGATGTTAAAATATCTGTCACCAGGAAAATACCTTTAGACATTCAGTGGGACTCATTTTCATTAGTATTCAAATGGTTGATTAATATCTTTCTAAAATTGTATCTTTTGTCCCCCTCATTATTAAATACTTGGTTACATTCTTACATGTGCATCTGATACTGATTTTGCTACTCTCTTTATGTTGTTACAATATCCAACACAATAGTTAACAGGTTTTTGGCACATCACAGTTGAGGGGTAAGAGAGCGGAAAGAGGTGGCAGATAGAGAGAGAAAGACACTGAGGGGGATCTGACCCTGTACACAGACAGGGCAGTGCTGTCATTGTGCCCGGTGTCTCTATGCAGGAATAGGGTAAAAAGCGCTCTGAGAATTCTTGAGATTCCTGACAGTCCAGCCTTGGTGGCCCACAACGAAAGAAGCAGGGTGACCAGGAAAAGGATTAAAGACAGCATTCACATCAGGGCATTCTCAAATTCCTCTCTTACGTGTGCATGTGTGTGTGTCTGCCTCCAAAACAAACCCCATGTCTCTGTTTGGCCCTTTGTGTGGGGGTCACCCTGTTCTCCCATGGAGCCCAAGACCCTTCACCTCCCCAACTCAGTCATAAGCCTACTCGTCTCACAAATATTCAATCCCTCACTCCTGTAGATGCTCACGATTTTACTGACAAGAATGCTGCAGGGCTCCTTTACCTGCTGGGAGGATGAATCGATCGTTCTTGTTTGCTTTCACATGGAGAAAATGATTTGGGACGGCCGACAGAGGTGCAGCTATGGGTGAAGGGGTTCAGGGAATGCGGGTCATACCGGCAATGACACAAACATGCAGAAAATCTTAATGAAAAATTCTTCACAGTTTTCACAAAAAGGCATTTGTTCCAGTTTTGTTTCAAGTCTTAAGACCGAATTGTTTTTGCATATTTGTTACATATTTAAGCTGACTGAATTATGTCAGTTACCTCTAATTTTGGAATAAACTTCTTTTCTGTGAGAGTGAGGTGTGTGACTTTTGATTTGAGACCACTAGGCATATATATACTAACCATGACTTGTATGACCTTAGAGCTATATATTATTGCCATTGAATATTACCTTATGCCAGAGAATGGGCTTCCAATGATGAGTTCAGGTTTTTCTCCAATACTTCATCACTGATTTTTTTCTTTGACAGAGTCACCTTGGCTTTTTGATTGTAAAATTTGAAACATGCATTTTCTGTAAAGCTGCTTTGAAATTTTGTGTATTGTGAATTGAACTGAATAGATGTACTTTAGAAGGTGGACATTTATGCCATAAGTTACATGTATAGGTCCAGGCGATCAGAGTTACAACTTCGGATGAGCAAGTGAATTAAACATTGGGTCTCATTCACTCATATTTCTGTGGGCAGAAAAAGTTTTCACGTATCATTTTAGAACAGGTGCGTATGCATGTAAGTAGTTCTACTGATGAATACAGATTGGTCCCACTTCATATTAAGTGGCCCTAATACCTGTGTACTTACATAGTAACTAGATGTGTACATATTATGTAACCATAGTGTAAGTACACATTGGTACATAGTATCTAGAGCTGTAATATTTCTGTAACTACACTCATGTAACAACCCTCCGAATGGTTTGTGCAAGTACAAACGTGTAACAGGACATATATAACTACATTTTGTAACAACAATATGTATAAGAGTAATTGGAACAATTTGATCCAGGGGGTGGAGATGGGTAGGTTTAGGGATATGTAAAGTGGGAGGAGTTGGATCTCGAGTTGGAGTTGGTGCACCACTGTAATACCAGTGTACTTACATGGTAACTCCTCAGGAACTGTCCACTTAATATAAAGTGTAACATTCTGGACACCAACCACAATTTATATGTAAAGCCTAACTTACTGGCCGCTGCTGTGTAACATCAGAGTAATTACATGGTAAATCCATAGGAATTGTTTACTTAATATAAAGTGTAAACACTTTCTTTACCAAAAAGTGCTGTTAGTCCTGTTACACATTTGTACTTTCATTACCAAAAAGTGTTGTTACCAATGTCCGGTTACACATCTGTATTTACTCATACCATTCAGTGGGTTGTTACATATGTGTAGTTACACAAACATTACAGCTGTAGATACTATGTACCAATGTGTACTTACACTGTGGTTACATACTATGTACACATCTAGTTACTATGTAAGTACACAGGTATTAGGGCCACTTAATATAAAGTGGGACCAAAAAATTTGTTACTCATAAATAATTATTACTTATATAGAAACAGTTGGAGAGTTGGACAGATGGAGCTTCACTCTACAGTAGTATTTGGTGCTTCTGTTTGCTTTGGTGTTGAACAGGATAAGAGGCAGTATCAGAAAACGGTGAAGTGTAGTTTCCCACCCAGGGCACTGTCACTAGGATTTCCTCTGAACACCCAATCTGATGTAGCTGATAGTCACATCCAACAGATGCATGTGAAACACCTACATACTTCCTCTATAAGAGGAAATTACTACAGCTAGGTGCAGCATGCACACAGGATCTTTTTGTCACTTCTTATGTTTTATATATTTTTTATGTATTCAGTCCATATTTTGGTTCCTTCTATAATTAAAAGGCCCTAAAATACCTGTAAAATATGATGGATTGATTTTATACATGTGATATTCATATTTTGTTCTCCTTTTCCCTCCAAAAAGAGTTTGCAATGATTATATTGTTGGAGACTTACTCTAATTTAGTTTCCGGTTTAGTCATGAGACTTACGTATTCGTTCTGAACTTTTCCAGTGGTTTTTTTCCAGCATCACTGCTTTGCTTTGGCAGCTATATCATGGAAATATATCCCTATCCAAAATGTGCAAGGAAGAGTATGGCAGGATCCAATGTTTACAAGAGTATTTTGTTCTGTCATCCCTATTGTGTACTAGAGTCACAGATGCATACTGGAACTTACAAATATTTTACAGTTAGAATGTGTTATTTTGACTTCACTTAGCTTGCAAAAGTATTATGGAAAGTTCCCAAAGCACAATCACACATACAATAGCACTGAAAATGGTTGAACTTCACCATATGTTACTCTCAAACTTGGTGTTATTTTGTTTAACTGTTAGGTTTTCTCTGAAACAGCGTGATGACAAACATGAGCAAAAATGAATGAGGGAACTTCATATTCTGTATCTTTGGCTATGCATCGTGCATGACCCACAGACTTTTGCGAGGGTTGGTTTTCTCCAACGGATATGAACAATTTCCCATCAGACCACGGGAGAACAGGAAGAAGGTCAGAGAGAGAGTCAACAAAACCCACCTGTAACTGTCAGCTTTTCCCAAAAGAAGCCTCTTTCCGTTTTCTCTGGCCAATGAGAGCCTCTGATTATATCAGTGAGAAACATACCGAGAAATTCTGGTTCTGCTGAGATCACCAAGAGTCAAAGCATTAAGATTACACCCACTCAAAGAAGGGAACATGTGAAATCCAATCATCAGTCTCTAGATTCAGACCGTTAACTTAACAATCAACTATATCACTGAAAACAACTTAAACGCCTGTAGTTATTTAAGGTCCTTGGTGAGAAAAAGCAAAAATATAAAAATAAAAAAATTAATAAAACTCACACTCTTTTCCAAAAACATCCTGAACCCCATTTTTATTTGATTAAAGGGCAAATACAAAAAAGTGGTTAAACATAATGCAACAAGAATTTGACCTTAAGGTCAAGGGGATATGAGTTTCTGTTTCTAATAAAACCCCAACCTCTGTTAATCCATAACGGAGGCCTTAGTCCAAACTAATACCTCATATCTAATCTAACATAATTTTGGAGATTTGGCAGACACTCTCAATAATGCTGAACATTAGCAGCATGTGTCATACTGATTTCATAAGTCTCCTGCACCAGAGCACTGTGTAAAGACATTTAAGGAAATCCTGCTATTTATTTTAATGAGAAAAGCATAAAAAGAAAGAAAGGTAAAGAATCCTAAATGGATTAGATCTGGCCTTGCTGCACAAACTTCATTTAGTCATATCTACTTGATAAAATTGGGTTATAGTCATCATTTTAATAATGTTAAATTGACAATTTTTTGACGTTGTTTGTCAGGCATATACTATTGTTAGCAAGCTCTGAGCTAGTGGTCTCAGAAAAAGATGACATCTTGCAATGTGCAAAATGCTTGTTAAAACAAGATTTTCAACCAGCTATTCCGTAAAATGCAATAAACAAACACCAATGACAACCACATATTTAAGGAAAGAAATACACCCAATAACTCAAAGAGGCAACAAACACAACTCAACAAGTGATTGTTCCAGTTATAATGTGACAAAAAAGTTTTCTACACCGAGCATGTCCATTGACATGCTGTTTACACTGGACACATCAAAGCAAAACTTCCAAAAAGATCACCTCAATGGTAAGTCTATAAGCCATTTATCAATTTGTCAGAAGTAGCGCAAGTACATCAGAAATAGAACAGGCATCTGTCGGCGCTACGCAACGCAGTGCATCCGGTGTAAACAGCGATTATAATGTATATTTGATTATAATGGATTCCATTTTCATTTGACAGATGCAACGCTACGCTCTCAGCTTTTGTCAACTAAGATCATCAAGCATCAAGAAAGAGAAATATGAAACATAAAAAGTAAGAGACATAAATTGATAGATTGATGCTTTCAGTCAGTGGATGAACATCTTCACACTTCCCACTTGTTTTTTTTGTTTTGTTTTTTTTAGCACTGATGAAGGATTAAAGTTTTTTAAAGGATTAAAGTGTATGTTTTTAGTCTGCATCACAGAAAGTTAGACATATACTAAAGGTTACACACAACCTGCAAAGGGGTTTCTGTCTGGGAAAGAAAGGGATTGTGTCTTGTTTTAGAAAAACATCTAAAAGGATTTTCTCTGCCTAACAATGTTATCTTTCCAAGATGGTTATCTCCATATGAAAGGCATCCTGATAGGAAAAATTCAAAGCAACAGGATCAACTTCTGTTCTTAACAGGGCTCAGATCTCAATAAATCTACACAATTTATTTTAATTATTAATAAACCACTGACAGTTTAAATAGAAGAAGAAAATATTTATTTTATTTGCATGTTGTTGAACTTTTATGTAAAATTATATTTTTTTAATGTTCAAATACATCTATATTTTTTATAAAAAATATCTAAAAAGAAACTGTGGTAACTCTGCTAAGGCTCTATGGTGATTTTTACTGAGTTTTGTGGCTTTCTTTGTCAGCTAGGTTTAAAACTGTGTTTTTCTCTTTCAGACTCTCCTCGCTGACTTCTCAGAGAGGATTTCTGGGGAAAACAGGAATTATGGTGTCTAAAACATAAGTCTCTTAACTTGTTTATTGAACTGTTCAATATCAGAATCAATATCACATTGGTAATCATGGTATATTTGGGGGGGGAAACAGTACTCTTTGTGTGAAATTGATTAACTATATGAAGTGGTATAAATATATATACATTGTCTGCCCCTATTTATGATTTATTCTAGATGTATTTTAATAGATTGAATCATATGCAACAGCCCTCTACGGACACCTTGGCAATTGAATCACCATTGGCTAGTAAATTTTTTAGTTTACACTTCGCTGTATGTGCACATATATGCATGTGTGTGTGTGTGTGTTCCCACATGTCTCTGTGTGCGCCTGGGCATGAATGTGTGTTTTCATGCATGTAAGATTGTTTATACGGAAGCTGTTAATATCATGATCTCTGCTTTACAAGACTGTCTCATTTAAAGTCCCATCAACAGAAACACCAGTCTACCGGAGTCAAACCCATTGGAAATCCCTGGACCAGAATTAAGCATGACATGTCTATGCCTGTGTTCACATCGCCAATCAAACAGGCTTCAAATCCTCTCTTCGTTCGGCTTTCTCTGTGTTTGTACGTGCATACGCATTTGATTAGCAGCAGTGGATCGGTTTGTTCTGTCTAATCCAGGTTGTCTACTATTACACTCTCTAAAAATAAAGGTTTAATGTTGACATCTATGGTCCCATGAAGAACTTTAACTGTCATGGAACCTTTTCAGGTTCTTCATAGTGGAAAAAAGTTCTTTAGATTTTTTAATAGGTTCTTAACCCTAAGGAAAAAAATGGTTCTTTTAAGAACTGTTTACTGACAGGTTTTTTGGGGGAAACCAAAGATGGCTTTTCTATGGCATTGCTGCAAAAACCCTTTTGGAACCTTTTTTTTTAATCGTAATTTACATAAAAAGGAGGTGAGTGTGCACTAAAAATAATGATAATGGCTTGCAGTAATTTAAATACAGTGCAGTACTATTTCAGCGAATTTAGTGACGTTTTTTGTCACTAGACAAATAAAAAATA
The DNA here is from genome assembly GCF_001515605.1 of Sinocyclocheilus anshuiensis. Classification (NCBI taxonomy): domain Eukaryota; kingdom Metazoa; phylum Chordata; class Actinopteri; order Cypriniformes; family Cyprinidae; genus Sinocyclocheilus; species Sinocyclocheilus anshuiensis. The sequence goes on along the minus strand of NW_015538026.1, from coordinate 231,161 downwards.
AAAAGACCTCTGTTAATCCATAACGGAGGCCTTAGTCCAAACTAATACCTCATATCTAATCTAACATAATTTTGGAGATTTGGCAGACACTCTCAATAATGCTGAACATTAGCAGCATGTGTCATACTGATTTCATAAGTCTCCTGCACCAGAGCACTGTGTAAAGACATTTAAGGAAATCCTGCTATTTATTTTAATGAGAAAAGCATAAAAAGAAAGAAAGGTAAAGAATCCTAAATGGATTAGATCTGGCCTTGCTGCACAAACTTCATTTAGTCATATCTACTTGATAAAATTGGGTTATAGTCATCATTTTAATAATGTTAAATTGACAATTTTTTGACGTTGTTTGTCAGGCATATACTATTGTTAGCAAGCTCTGAGCTAGTGGTCTCAGAAAAAGATGACATCTTGCAATGTGCAAAATGCTTGTTAAAACAAGATTTTCAACCAGCTATTCCGTAAAATGCAATAAACAAACACCAATGACAACCACATATTTAAGGAAAGAAATACACCCAATAACTCAAAGAGGCAACAAACACAACTCAACAAGTGATTGTTCCAGTTATAATGTGACAAAAAAGTTTTCTACACCGAGCATGTCCATTGACATGCTGTTTACACTGGACACATCAAAGCAAAACTTCCAAAAAGATCACCTCAATGGTAAGTCTATAAGCCATTTATCAATTTGTCAGAAGTAGCGCAAGTACATCAGAAATAGAACAGGCATCTGTCGGCGCTACGCAACGCAGTGCATCCGGTGTAAACAGCGATTATAATGTATATTTGATTATAATGGATTCCATTTTCATTTGACAGATGCAACGCTACGCTCTCAGCTTTTGTCAACTAAGATCATCAAGCATCAAGAAAGAGAAATATGAAACATAAAAAGTAAGAGACATAAATTGATAGATTGATGCTTTCAGTCAGTGGATGAACATCTTCACACTTCCCACTTGTTTTTTTTGTTTTGTTTTTTTTAGCACTGATGAAGGATTAAAGTTTTTTAAAGGATTAAAGTGTATGTTTTTAGTCTGCATCACAGAAAGTTAGACATATACTAAAGGTTACACACAACCTGCAAAGGGGTTTCTGTCTGGGAAAGAAAGGGATTGTGTCTTGTTTTAGAAAAACATCTAAAAGGATTTTCTCTGCCTAACAATGTTATCTTTCCAAGATGGTTATCTCCATATGAAAGGCATCCTGATAGGAAAAATTCAAAGCAACAGGATCAACTTCTGTTCTTAACAGGGCTCAGATCTCAATAAATCTACACAATTTATTTTAATTATTAATAAACCACTGACAGTTTAAATAGAAGAAGAAAAGATTTATTTTATTTGCATGTTGTTGAACTTTTATGTAAAATTATATTTTTTTAATGTTCAAATACATATATATTTTTTATAAAAAATATCTAAAAAGAAACTGTGGTAACTCTGCTAAGGCTCTATGGTGATTTTTACTGAGTTTTGTGGCTTTCTTTGTCAGCTAGGTTTAAAACTGTGTTTTTCTCTTTCAGACTCTCCTCGCTGACTTCTCAGAGAGGATTTCTGGGGAACGAGGGGCTTTTGATAACCAACCCAATAGGGATGCTCTTACTCTTTCTCTCTCGCTCTGCCTCTCTCCATAGTCCCGTTTGAATGCTGGGATGGGAAGAGGATTTGGGGGGGATGGGTGAATGAGGGGCAGGGGGTGGACTATAGGCTCTATTTTTCCATGGACTCCATCCATCTCAACTGCATATTTCTGTCAGGTCCTGGGAGATGAGGCTAATTATCCTGCTATTCATCTTCTCGCTCTTCATCCTAATCTCTCCACCCCTCCCTCCCACTCTCCTTACACTTCGCTGTATGTGCATATATGCATGTGTGTGTGTGTGTGTGTTCCCACATGTCTCTGTGTGCGCCTGGGCATGAATGTGTGTTTTCATGCATGTAAGATTGTTTATACGGAAGCTGTTAATATCATGATCTCTGCTTTACAAGACTGTCTCATTTAAAGTCCCATCAACAGAAACACCAGTCTACCGGAGTCAAACCCATTGGAAATCCCTGGACCAGAATTAAGCATGACATGTCTATGCCTGTGTTCACATCGCCAATCAAACAGGCTTCAAATCCTCTCTTCGTTCGGCTTTCTCTGTGTTTGTACGTGCATACGCATTTGATTAGCAGCAGTGGATCGGTTTGTTCTGTCTAATCCAGGTTGTCTACTATTACACTCTCTAAAAATAAAGGTTTAATGTTGACATCTATGGTCCCATGAAGAACTTTAACTGTCATGGAACCTTTTCAGGTTCTTCATAGTGGAAAAAAGTTCTTTAGATTTTTTAATAGGTTCTTAACCCTAAGGAAAAAAATGGTTCTTTTAAGAACTGTTTACTGACAGGTTTTTTGGGGGAAACCAAAGATGGCTTTTCTATGGCATTGCTGCAAAAACCCTTTTGGAACCTTTTTTTTTCGTATTCACACTAAATCAATGTGATTGCTCTGTTAGTACATTAAACAAATGAACCGAGACCCCCTGAAAAGATGGGTCTCTCGACTTGCTTACAAACAAACTCGGGTGCGGTTCAACTGAAAAATGAATGCAACATGGACCAAAAACATCAAAACTAACCAATCCCACTCTTTTCTCGTCATATGAACTATCATTATTAATACTGCTCGTTACAGTTTGGTACATTTGTCGGAACCGCCGTCTCCATTCATTTGTATGTTTACACATTTACATGCTGAATCCTTTACACATTTTTGTAACAAGTTCTTTGTGAGTTATCAGCTGCTAAAAATACCATCATATGTGCACATACATAAAACAAGCACATTTAGCTGAGTGCAGCATTGTTTTGGATGTTTGGTAAGTTCAGTTGCATAATATCATGTCATAAAATGTCATAAAAACTGTCCAATTAAGGTTGCAAACTTATCATTATGCCGTTTGTTTTGTATCATTAGGTTTGGTGTAAAAATGACCGTGTGAACAACAGGACTAAATATATTATTTTCTTGTTTGGTCCACACCAAGCAAACCAATAGAACCAAGAGAACCAAACTACAAGTGTGAACACATCCTAAGAGAGTATGAAGTCAAAACAAACAGGTGAGATTGTTCCATACCGATTTCCAAGTGAATATTTGTCGTCTTTATAGAATCTTCTCACATCTCCAGATGTCTCTGCCCAGGTAATTAGATCACAGCACTTGTTAAGCTAAAAGGAAAAAAAGGAGATAAGATTCCCTCTCTCTCGCCTCTCCCATTATGGTTTCTTTCTCCCCCAGAGCTATATGACTACTGTATCACGACTTGAAAGTTGAGGAAAGTCCTGAGCTTTCAGGAGGCATCAGAGAGCTGCTGTGCCCTGCGGAGAGATCGTCTCCGTGCTGCTAAGATGGAGGCCAGCGCCCTTTCATCCTCTCCTGCAGAAAGACTCTTTCATTCTCTCCAAGGTAATATGTCTAACAACATCAAGGTGAGGGAGATTGCAGATGCGGTGCAGGAAATTCTGCTGTGCAACTGGGATGCTGGAAGGAACAAAGAGTTAGTGAGAAAATATCAAACACATGGGGGATTGGTGTAATGAATTTAGATAGTCTATTTAGATACCTACGTCTGTGTTTGGGGAGAAAAGCCCAGCTTGAAGTTTCTCAAACCTGAATGGATGACCAGGGCCTTTCCTGATGAGAAATTAATGAGGTCTAGCAGAACCTATTAAAATGTGTCTCTCTGCTAAATATGATTTTCCTCTTTCAAGGTCATACAAGTAGCAGCAATTTAGATAAATGTGTACTCATGTAATTAAGCTGCGTCCTGTGTAGACACGGCTCAAACCTCACAGACAAGCAAATCAGTGACATCTTTAAACAAGAACAAAAGAGACTAACGGTATTAAACATGGACCAGGAAATTTACTATCTTCAGCAGAGTGAAGACCGTAGGGATCTGGGATTAAGTAAATTGAATTGAACTAAATGGAACTGGGCATACTGAGAAAACAGAAACACGTTCACTTTGTCAATTAGTTTGGGGGGCGGGTCTTGCATTTTGAATAGATTCATTTTAGGATGGACACCTTAGGCATTAAAATACCACTGAAAAAATTAGATTAGTTAAATTACAGAGCACATAGTCTTCTATTGTCGGCATCGCAGCAAACAGTACTACGTTAAAAAATAGTAAGCTGTTTTTAGTGCATGTGCACACCAATGCCTGTGTTTAGATCTACTTACTTCTTTAATACAGGCAGTTTCATGTCTGAGAGGCTGATTTTTAAAGCTTACAGGATACAGAATTTTTATTATATTAAGGTCACTTGAAAGCTGTTTTTCTGCCTTGAGTGTGAGTCTTTTTAGGACATTGGTTTTTTGAAAGTCCACAAGACATCAGTGCTCATAATTATAGTTACACCCCCATATAGGTGCGGGTGTGTCATTAGCATACAGTCACTTTTAGGAAGATGAATAGACAGACAGGCTGAGAGTGAAGCATGGCCTTTAGCCTCATAATCCTACTTACAATGCAGAGAGCCCTGAACTTACCAGAAAAACACTGCCTGTCTACCTCCTGCTGAGACCAGAGAATATGGGCGCTTGATGGCTGGTACGTCAGCACGTGGGGCCCACGCCAGTACAAACTCAGTCACACTTGAGAACAAAGAAACAGAAAAGGGACATTAACAAATATCTTTATATAATCTTTATATAATCAAACCCCCAAAAAGTGGGTTTTTAAATCACAAATAAATGATGTTACTGAAAAGCTGGCTGTCTGACAAAACATCTAAGGAAATGTAAAGAATTAACACTTTTGAGATGCTTTTCAAAGCAATTTTCACCCAGCAAACCTGAAAAATTACGGGTTATAGTGCAGCTGTTTGCATCAGGTTGTACAGGTGCTGAGTTATTTATGGCTCTTCTCTGTGATGTGGTCTAGTTGAAGGAGTGTCATTTATGCTATTCCTTATCTCTGTCCCGGCCTGTCAAACATACCAGCCTGCTGGCTCCATGTCGAGCGTTTGCATGTTTCAGAGATGGGAAGTTGTCAGGGACTGACGAGACAGGTGAAACAAAACCTACAAGCCCAATTCTCTGTTGAGTCTGTTTTCTTGTCAAAGAGCGACAGCTAATGAGGTGTGAGATATTCACCGTTGTGCTGTATGCCTAGATGAACTAGTTTGTCTCCTGTTCTGGGGGACAAATTGAATAAGAATCAGACTTTGTGCAGTGCACTACCATTCCATAGAGCTTTTCACACTGCGCTTAACACCTGGATCTAAACCCTGCTTTTATAACCCCGGGTAACATTTTACACTTGTAATTTAGAAACGGGGTTAGCACTGCTCTTTACCCGGGTTTATGGGGTGCCAAAGTGCACAGTGCTTAGCAAGATACATCCAAATGCGAACCTCATGCGTGTCACATGCTTTAGTTTGGACAGTCAGCGACACATCGCGCATTCTAAAAACAGTAGTTTCAGTATTTGAGGGGAAAGGGTCAAGTTGGTGATAGAAAACACATGAATTGGATTCAAGAATAGACTATTTTATTCTTACCATTGTAGTCCACCAAACAGACCATTCAGGAAAAACTTGACAGTACAGTCTACAATAGAAGAATGAATAGGTATCTGAGCTCCATTGCAATACATTAAAAACAAAATTACAGAACATTCTGTAATCATAACATTTAAACCTGTGAAAAAAATCTCAGAGATGACACACTTTCCACCAAAACACACCTATTCTGAGTGTATAGAAAAGAGCTATGATTATGCTCAACTATCTAGCCTGAAAATGCTAAACAAAAGAAAAGGGGGACACTGTCCATTAAAGCTGAATGTTTTCTCTGGCTGTAAAACTCTGCAGAAAGGCCACTAAGGACATACCATCCTCTCTTTCCACTGCATATCTAAGGGCAGGTTCAGGTAATGAAAACAGCAGTCGTATAACACAGACACGGGCTGAGACACCTGTTTGGAAGTCCACAGGGGAGGAAGAGCAGGTAATAAGCACCTGACACAGAGAGAGGCAGCTGTCAGAAACAGTGAAGCTGTCCAGAGGCCAGTATAATGAGGTGTAATTAAGGTCCAGCTAACTCTAGCCTGCGGCTGTCAACTGCCTATCATAATACATCTGCAGGACTCAAGGCCGGAAACAAGAGAAAAAAATAGGGTTTGAAATATTTTGTCAGATAAGTGCTGACCAATAAAATTATCAGCGGGCATGAGGAGTCCCATTGAGACAGCTGAAAAATGTGAGCAATAAAACGAGTGGAATATTCTGTCTTTTCGGAAAACACCAGTGCATTTCAGAAACTAAAATTATTTATAGAAATTCATAAAATTAATAAGTTATTTATTTAAGTTTATTACATGATTCTTAATTATTTAAGAAGTTAATAAATAGCATGGTTTATGCAAAAGAGGCTTCGTTTCGTCATTATGTTTTGAACCTTGTTTCGAAACTTTCCGGTGGTTCGCCGCTAGAGGTGAAAACACGAAACTGTGTCTAATGGTTTTAATTAATTGTAACAAACATGCATGCATAATTAAAAAGGTAGAGTGAAAATGGTTTCTAATTGGCCTTCTTAGTCAAGTATTGCCCAAAAACATAAAACAAGCACTACAAATAAAAAAATAATATAAATTAAACATACACTTCATAATCAATTGAATTCATTGACTTGCAGTTACACTTTCATAAAACATTAATTGGTTTGTAAAAGATGTCTTTTGGGTTGTGTTCAAATTTACTGTTTTGACCAGCAGGTGTCACCCAAGTGCAGTGTTTCGAGTGCATCCATTTCTTTTATTTTATTTTTTGCGGAGCAATTTGTTAAATTGATTGTTTGTTCAAATGTTTGTTGTTGCATTGTTTGTTCCATCTCTAATGATTTGTCCAGGCAGACCCATTTGTTCATGACTGCCATTACTTTTGTATCACACCGAAGACACACTTGTGTCATACGAAGTAGGCTACTTGGTGCTTTTGTACGTCGTAGTGCACTATTTTACTTAGCGGAAGCTTTAATACATGTAAGATTATATCCGTGTATTGGAAAATGTGAACTATTATATATATAATGCAGTGCCAACCCACCATCAATGGCATTGGAATGGAATTCATATAGTGGCACTGGAATGTAAGGGTGAGCAAAAGCCTGTGGTGGCAGAGGAACACAAAAGCACAGGCTGAAGCATCATGAGAGATGGATCCATTCCCATCAAGCTGGAAGACAAAACAGAGAACCACAGGGGAGCAGATGCAGTTGATTTATGTACTCTCCACCTTTAGACTGCAGCATGATGTGCAAAATAGGGTGAAAAAAAAGTGTCCTGAGGAAGAATAAGCAGAAAAAGAATGGAATTCTAATTCAAATTATCATGGTGAGGAATTTCACAAGACATATTTGATTCAACATACAATTTGACCTTTGACCAGTTTTAATCCGTGTATTGGAAAATGTGAACTATTATATATATAATGCAGTGCCAACCCACCATCAATGGCATTGGAATGGAATTCATATAGTGGCACTGGAATGTAAGGGTGAGCAAAAGCCTGTGGTGGCAGAGGAACACAAAAGCACAGGCTGAAGCATCATGAGAGATGGATCCATTCCCATCAAGCTGGAAGACAAAACAGAACCACAGGGGAGCAGATGCAGTTGATTTATGTACTCTCCACCTTTAGACTGCAGCATGAAGTCACAGATGTGCAAAATAGGGTGAAAAAAAAAGTGTCCTGAGGAAGAATAAGCAGAAAAAGAATGGAATTCTAATTCAAATTAACATGGTGAGGAATTTCATAAGACATATTTGATTCAACATACAATTTGACCTTTGACCAGTTTTAAGTTGTTTTACAGTATAAGTGTGATCAGAATACGATTTAGAAATGTGGAGAGGAAATTTCTTTGTCTTTCATTCCAGCAGCTTTGATGCTTTTTGTCTTTGCCTGCTCTGTTACAGAATTACCACACCCAAAAATGTGCGCGCACACAGATGCCCTCTTCTGGTCAGGTTGGAGTTAATTTTGAATATTCTAATATGTTATTGCTGTTGTATTTCATTTTTAATCATTTTAACCAGATTTAGCACAACATATAAAAATGTTACACTGAAAAATGCTTACATTAATTCATTTTGTCTATATATATATATATAGACAAAATATATGTAATGTTTTAAAGACTTACATACATTACATACATAAAATTACATAAAGCAAGACAGTAACGTCTCATTTTAAGGAAGACTAGTTGGCATTTCTTCAGATATTTATTTATATATTACATATTTTTTATTTTAAAAATACAAGGATTCATTTAAAATTCAGAGTGAGCATCAGCAAAATGTATTAAAAATATATAATAAATAATTAATATGTATATATATATAATATGTATTAAATGTAATAAAATATGTATCAAATATGATATACTATATATACAATAAAGGCAAACAAAAGATGTGTACTTACCCATCTGATTAAGAAAGCATATGTATATGGAGGTCGTATATTGGCATATTTGTAGTATTCAACACTGCTGACAAAATCTGTAATTGCCAGAAAACCAAATTACTAAGAAGCAAAACATTGCACAATATTCTTGGTAATTGATCACAAACCCTCATACGTGCATTGTGCCTTAAGTATGTCGCTGAGTTTTGCTGCAAGTGCAAAACGTACAGCCGTGTAACGGCTATGAGTCAGTCATTTTCGATAATATACTTGCGCAATACATCTAGCAAATGCAAAATTAAGGTTTTATAATAGACAGCCTATGAGAAAAACTCCAGCTGAGTACGTCTAAACTACATTTGCTCCAGGCCTTAGGCTTCCTTTGTGGTCTGCTGGCATGCCAAGTGTGGCAACAGGAACCAAGCAATGTCACAGCTTCAACTGTAGTCATAGTGGTAGACCACCAACTTTCTACTGTCTGGCCAACAACATAAACACATAAAGCGAAAGGAAGTAAGAATAAGATTCACACTGTAAACAGCAGTAGATGGTGACCTTTACTAACCTGTGTATTTTCCAACCACTTCAGCGTCTGCATTTCAGTTTCACTTGATTGGATTTTTCTAATGACACTTCTTAGCTAGATTGTGTGTGGTTAGGGGCACAGCAAGATGTGTATTTTGGATTTAAGCAGGTTTTACCTGGCAGCAGGTATGGTAGGGGTATGTGCCAGGGTTCCTGTCGTACTGGTGCTTCACTAGCTCTTTCTGTCCTGCCATCTGGCTCCCCCACCCGGGGCAAATTTTGTGCCAGCGGCCTCCACCAGCCTGTAGCAACTCCCTGAATGAGAACACACAAGAGAACACACCTACATATGAGAGCGATATTGAGCACAGATATGGTTTTCCGTAGACGTCTTAAGATACGACTTGTTCATCTGCACTTTCTATAAATTTACTGACGTTTCATGAAGTCACAAAAAGGAAATGTCGTGTTCACTGTGAGAATCGCTATATCTAGACGCTCTCATGAAACTTGTGGCAGTGTCAGAGTATTCTGAAGAGTCTTACGGTACGCGTCGAGATGCATTCAAACAGATGAAGGTGAAGTTGCATGGCGTGAAGTTTCTGCTTCTCCTGAATGAGCTGAAATCATCACATATAGCTTGTTAGAGCCAGTGGGTTTTCAAACCACTGTTACCAAGACGTTTGATTCTTTTGGGTTCACACTCAATGACTCAAAACCAATGAAACCATGATTCACTTTCTTGTGCGTCATTCATGATAACTGATGATGATCAATGATGCAAAGCGTGATTTGTGTGTGCTGCCCGTGAAAGACTATATCACTGATGTACCTGATTCTCCATGTGGCGTACCAGGTCTTGCTGAACTCGCCACTGTGCAATCGTTTTCTCATCTGTGCTGTGGTCTCGGTTCAGATGTCTAGACAGGATGAGAATCAAAAGCTGTGCTCTAAAGTTTGAAAATGATCAATTCCAACAAGGAAGGCTTGCTGATGTTACTTCAGATAGTAAAAAAAAAACTTATAGACTTACCTCAGAAAATGTGTATACCCTTCAAAGACTTTGTCACAGCCTGGCCAGCGACATTGTCCGTTTACAAAAAAAGAGTTGGATCTCTGGATTTCTGACTCGACTGGGCTGAGAAGGACACATGAGGGACATCAAGATACTTACTGATGAACATTTAATACCATTACAATTTTATTTTCTTACCTGTACTTACCTGTGAGAATGAAAGCTGGAAGATTGTTTCCTGTGCTGGCTTGATCCAGAAACAGCTTGGATGGAATTCTGCGCACTGTGACCTGTGTCTTTTCTTCTGTTCAAGGCTGTTGGGTTGCTCTCATTTGCTAAAGAATAAGGCAAAATAGTGCACACTTTAAGTACTTTAACAAATTATTTTTTTCAGCTATTTATTATATTATATTGTTTTTAAATTAGTAAAATACACTATATAAATATATGTATAAAAGATGTTTTTAAAACTATAAATCTCAACTAAAATCATTTAAATTGTCTTTAAATTATGTGTGTGTGTGTGTGCGTGTGTTAATATATTCTATAATATATATTATATTAACAGTAATAAATAAAATAGTATATCTAAATATATAATATACTGTATAACATTACATATAAATACTATGAATAATACACTGCAATCACAGCATAATAAAATATTGATCTTGACAGTTGTGGTCAAACATTTACACACCCCTTGCAGAATCTGCAAATTATTAAAAAATTAAACATAACAACAACAACAATAATTATTATTATTGTTGTTGTTGTTGTTTGCAGAGTTATTTGTGTAAATTCAGTTAGTACTATTCAGTTAGTACTACATAAAAAATAACCTGCAATTTTAATGATCACTCTTTAAAAATAAATTTTTTAAATGAGCATTTTGAAGATTCTACAAGGGGTACAGAAACATATGACCACAACAGTATTATATAAAATAACTACATTGTTAAACAGCACATCCTTCAGCTGCCCTTTTCTCTTCTGAAACTCTTCTTCGTCCACTGTCCACACCGCCCCTGTCCTCCCGTCCACCCGCACAAAGCATTTGTGGAGACTAAGATTGTGTCGCACAGCATTCTGAGAAAAAGGTTGAAATAGCTGTTAATCAGAGAATGTAATTGATATTCATATGAAACAGGTCTACTGCCATTATTCAGTATGATCTTATGTCAAGAGCTCCACCATGTGGACATAAATATAAATAAATATATATAAATGTCAGGCCAATCTCAGGATCTAATAAATAAACCTGCTCAAGACTGGAGGTTTTTTGTTTTAATTAAGCTAATTTATATGGCATTAAATAAGACGCACAAGCACAATATGATTCAAAAATATTATTATACATATTATACATTTTAATATTTAAAAAATGCTTAAATTGAGTTTCAAACTGAACAGAAATGGGACTGTCTCCAGATCTCAAACTGATGGTTAGTTGGCAGTGTCAGCATGTTTAGTACCTTCCATGTAGGAGGATTGTGACGGAAGTAGAAGAACATTCTTGTGAACCAGTTGTAAATTTCGTTTAGCGTCCGTTAGTACTATTCAGTTAGTACTACATAAAAAATAACCTGCAATTTTAATGATCACTCTTTAAAAATAAATTTTTTAAATGAGCATTTTGAAGATTCTACAAGGGGTACAGAAACATATGACCACAACAGTATTATATAAAATAACTACATTGTTAAACAGCACATCCTTCAGACAGAGTTTATGTTTTGTTTTTATTTATTTTGAAACCTTTTGAGTTGAAACACTTTGAAACAATTTGAATTAGTTGTATGCAATGGCAGTTTTGTGATTTAAAATGCCTTTGCTCATCATAACATGTAAATATATGGAATATAATGATACCTCTGAGGATTTCACCACTTTGACTATGTCAAGGAAAAATGTGAAGTTTGAATAATTCATTGGAACACAAACCCTGAAGCAGGAGAGCCGGAGAGCGAAGTACAGATGGCCTGATTGGGCCAGACTGAGAATTCTGAAACACCAGCTGAAGAAACTGCAACCGTTCCTCATCAGCAGCTCTCTGCACACAAACACACAGAGAATCAGGCCAACACAATAAAGGCCATTCACCGAGAGCTACAGCACATTTGTACTATAGCTTTTAAACATCAGTAGTTTATTAATGTACCTGGCACAGAGGATGTTTTATTTGTGATCAGGACAAACAGAAAATAAAAATTATAAACATTAAGAACAAATATATATACAAATATAAATGTATAACATGTAACAAAAAATACACATAGCAAGAAAATTAACAACAATTTTATTAAACAAAATACTTCTATACAGAAAACTATTTTGAATCTCCAGAAAATGCAGTGTAAATTATATGCAAACAACCTACAAAGGGATGTCGTCCTTTTTAAGGCATCGTTACAGAAAGTACCAGAGAATAAAGCTCACTCACACAACGTACCCCAGAAGAAAGATGTTCCACGGGCCGTGGTGAAGAAGATTTGTATAACAGAGGGGGAGATGCATCCCGCTCTTCTTTTAGTGGTGGCTCTCGTTCATTTTCTCTCCCACTCACTCTTTTGTCTCTCTCAGATTGAGGCATTCCTGAAGTCAAGAGTTTGAAAAAGATTGCAGATTGATGTACAGAGTTGCAAACTTGCACATTACATTTTAATTTTACATAATATATACTGTAGGAGAGACAATGAAACATTTACCTGAATGTTAGCTTCTTAAATTTATCTTTAAGGTTAACTTAGCATTGTATTTTCCTGTATTAGGAAATATGATCGCTTAAAAAAATCTAATCTCAACATTTTTGATGAATGGCTATGGTATTTTTAATTTGGTAATTTTATCAATATTCATGAGATTTAGTCAGCTGAAACAGTTTTGATCTAAATTTTTGTCTCTGGAAAATAGTAATCAATAACATTGTATTATGTTGAAAAGCAAAGTTTTTTGTGTGTCTACTTGTTAATGAGGGATCTATGGTCACATTAATGCTTTTTGATTTGTGGAGTACAATATACAGTTTTTATTTTGAAATAAGAAGAATTAGACCCTTGGGGTAAGATGCCCACCCTCTAAGTGGCAAGTTGTTACTAGTGTAACTATTTTTACATTTAATACTTATTGTAATTAATGGGATTATTATTCAGTATTTTCATTAATTAGATGAAAATACTGGATATCTTCCTTTTCAGTAAAACCTGTAGGTTAATTGAGTGAAATCATTTCATTTGAATTCATAGTGTTGCTATTGTGACATATCTTCCATTATATATATAATGCATTTACCTTTCAGATGGATCTCTCTTACTGGGATTCTGCTTTGTCGGTTATTCAGTTATTCAACATAGAATATTTAATTTAGTATTTTACATTAATGACACTTTAAATATGAATAAGAAATTATATCAGAAGTAATTTATACATTCTGTAAATGTTTACCCCTTCTTACCCCCAGTAGTGAAGCAAAATGGCCTCTTTGAATAATTTTACATTTTGTGCTAAAACAACTAAATTAGCAAATGTTTCTACTTATTTCCCATAATACCACACTGGCATCATCCTGCACATGCTAAACTTATATCTAAATATGTTACAGTTTAAAGGTAAATACAGACTGTTCTTAAGGGGGATATCGTTAACCATCTTACCCTGCATCTATGAAATTTACTGAATTTAAAAAAAAAAGTTCTGTTTTATATATCAGTACACAGACCCCTTCAGTACCTTCATGAACCCCCGGGAATGTGTTTACCTGATAGAAATTAGTTGGAAATATATGCAAACATGGCCACACCTAAAAAGTATACTATAGAGAAGGCAAAAGAAATACTATTGGCATCTCACAGAAAACCAAGAGGGAACAGAAGAATGGAGCCGGTATAATTACATGAAATTCGACATGCATGTAAGGAATGTGAGTTCTAGGAACACAGACTCTAATGGCGGAGTTTTCCTGTAAGCACCAAAGGGGTGAATGAGGAAAGCAAAGCGAGTGACTGGTATTCTCTTTGTGAATACATATTTTACAGTAGTCACAAGACCATTATTATTTCTGACAATCTCTAATCTCTAACTTTCCTATTTTATGTTAAAGTCTCCAAAAAAGCCTAAACATGTGAGTTGCTTGAATGCATACCCAAAACATGCATGACATCTATCTGTCATACAAGACACAAACCTCTCCCACCTCTCAGGAAACCACAGACACACACTTTGCATTTTGCAAAAACATGCACGAAAGAAGCAACCCAGGAACAGGATAAGGGATATAAGACAGCGATAGAATGTGGTTGGTGGTGTTATTGAGCCTGAGCTGAGATCAGTGCATCTATAACAATAAAAAGATGTTTTCATGCACTCCTCTACACTTTAAACAAACATCGAATGCAAGCAAACATGAAAATTCAGTTAAAATTTATTTTCATTTCATCTATTAAGAATAAAAATAAGAAAAATGACAATACTTTCATTAATATTCCAAGTCATTTGCTTTTCCTGGCAATGTGAGGAGTGTCTGGCACTCCATATGTAATTTTGCTTTCAGGTTCACACCACTCAGCGATGGAATATTACTCACTATCTCACTTGATCATTTTTCCTCTTTTCACATACATTTTACCTGCCTCACAAGACATAATCTAAATGAAACTACATATGGGCATCAATATTTGTCAGCTACTTTCCATTCCATCTCTACCACATGAAAGTAAAAAAAAAAAAAAAACTTTGTTCGTAAAATAAGGATGTTATCCGCGAAGATTTGAGAAAAAACAAAACAAAATGACTCACAGTGACCATAAATTGATCTGTTTTATCCTCCCACTTTCATATTTCCAACGTTTGAGTATAGGCGTACATGCAGTAAAGATAAACAGTAAATAATTTCAATAATCTCAATTTCATATGCGACATACATAGTATCATAATCATTTGCTTTACAACAAGGTTAAAATATTATTCAGCCATGCAACGCAAGTGTTCAAATTAAAATTTTTTTTAAAGAATTATAATAGTCCTATGATTTGAAAATGTTTTCCCTGGGAAATGAGCGTTCATTAGCACCAAATTAGAATCTTCACAAGCAATTAAGTCCCGACATACATCTCATGTGCATGCAGGTAATGTGAATTCAGATTTGAGTATCCATACAAATTTTTGATAATTTGGAAATATCGTAATCCATAGCTGTCTCATCTAAGGCCTGCATGGAATACTTTGTCATCAAAGTTATCATTAAATGACAAGCAGTATTAAATCAAGCATATTTCAGAAACAAGTACTGTAAGTAAATATTCACCAAGAAACAGCGTTCTTTACCTTGCACCTCTGTAGTCAGCCGTTGTCTTCCTGTGCTGTTCTGGTTAAAAACGAGAGTGAAAGGCTCTTTATAGGATAAAAATATAAATCTGAAAAAAGACAGATAAAATCTCACATCAAAGGAATAAATGCAATGGTAGATTCTTCAAATTGTATCAAAGGTCATAGATCACATGCAGATGGCATGCAGCAATATTATTCTTCCGTGAGTGGCAAAGGACACTCTAGAGACGAAAGACCATCTAACATGTCAGTCTGCAGAGGTTGAGCACAAGTTTTCTTGTGGAAGATGAAAGGCAATTCATGCTACTTTAAAAAAATTTTTATGTTAAATGTTATGTCTTTCTGTCCCCCAAATGTTTCACTATGATAAGTAAGCACAATATTAACAGGAAAAATGTATGCTCTTTTACATGTTAAAGTTACCTAGGAATTTAGAGACAAAATATTATTTACAGATTGTTGTTGTTTTGTTTTTGTTTTTTTACATATGAAAACAAATGATAAAAAGTAATTTAATTAAATGTTGTGCTACTTTATAGCCTATGACATAATTATTAGGTAATAAAATAATTTATACTATGTCTTACAATTACAATTACAAGAAAAAAGTCACAAATGAATTACAATATATGATCTGATGCCAAAAGATTTTTTAAAGGTTTTTCTTTATATAAATATATATATATATATTACAATATATATATATATGATTCACTGGTCTATGTGATCTATCATTTCATTTTTTCCAGCATAGACAAAAAATAAAAAATGTTTTCCAAAACATGAGCAATAATTGTATCAGGCAACACATCAAATTAATAGTTTCCGCAGAGCTGTAGTGCATTTTAAAACTCACCTGAAGTCGCCACCTTCCCACATAGAATGTGTCATTGCCCGTCAGTATCCAGCACTTATTTATACTCAGAAAATACTCTGTGTCATCACAAAGGAAACAAACAACACTGTGAGGGTATTCATAAACAACTCGCTCCAAAGACCAGGTGCTTACATGGCATCAAACAGTATGTCAAAAGCATAATTAATAAAGAAATAAATATCATACAATAATGTGTCCCACACATAATTTTATCACTGACCTTTAAGAGACTTTTACGTTTCCATTTACTTTTCAATCATCTTTTGTGTATCGTTTTGAATATACAATAATGTGATTTACACACGTTTAATCGCATCATTTTTTTGTCATTACAAAAACAACAGTGACATCGACAATAATCATTTTATTATTAATAATAAATATCATCATCATAAAGTCTCATGATCATTCTCATTTTAACTGTAAATTTCTTTCCCTCCAATGTTCTCTTCTGTATTAAGAATTGTAACCAGAATATAAATAACAATTGCTCCCTGGAAATTACATAAATGTGAAATCAATGCATGATTCTTAAAACTTATGCAGGTAATTCTATGTATATTACATGCAATATTCACTGCAACCTTTTGTGTCACTTTTATAAGAAAATAAGAGAGAACCGTGAAGGTGAAATCAGCATCCGTCATATGAAGAAAAGAATGCGTTAACAATTTCCTACTGTTGTGCCATAGTTCAAATGAAAGTTACTTTATTGTCATTTCTCTCCTACAGTATGTGGTAAGAAGACACATTGTCACAATGTAGAACAAAGGTATCAACAGCCAAAAGCATAATAATAATAGTGATGTAGACAGCCGACTGCATAATGACATCTGACAATCTTTAATAAAAGGATGATTCACCCTAGAAACGAAAATTCTGTCATCATTTACTCACCGTCATGTTGTTCCAAACCTGTATGGCTTTCACACACACACACACACACACACACACACACACACACACACACACACAAATTAAAATAAAAAGTCCACTGTCCATACAATGAAAATCCAGTGATGTTTGAACCCCAGCATTCTTCATAATATCACACAGAATGTCTCACATGTTTGGAACGACATGAGGGTGAGTTAGAAATTTGAACATTTTCAGTTTAGGTTGAATTATCTCTTTAATATCTTTGCTGTGTGTTTTTGTCAATATATTTTCTTCATTTTACAGTGTAATATATTACAGTATAAATTATCCTTAGTGAAGATATTGTTGCACTTTCAAACACTTTCAAGCTGAAGAAAATCCCTGGAGGATCAACTAAACAAAGTGCATTGATTCACTTGGCAACCATTAAAATCTTTAAGCTAAGATGCCCAGAACTGCAACATGTTTGACCCTTTTGTTCTTTAGCAGTAAGGCTGCTATTTTTAAAGTATGATATTTTCTTGGCACACATCTGTATGTTTCTGGTTATCTGGATATCTGCTGGATATTTTTTTTTTTTTACACAAATATGAGTCGAATGTGTTTTAAGTATGACTCAGTATTTCTTATTGTAGGTGTTCTCTGATTCAGTGGATTCAGATCCGTTTGTAGGCGTAGAAGATTGATTCTACATTGTAGTGTTGCCACTGAAACAACATGACCCAATATTCATACGTGAGAATTATCACACGAAGTACCAACCAGTGCTGACCAAAGCGCAAATGCTGTTGTCGAAATGTGAAACTGTCTGGGATTTTGAAAACTGGGTCTCAGTGTTTTGTTATAGCCTATATGTGAAACTTTGATCTGAAATTCTAACAACCGGCACGCATTCATCAACAGAACTGCAGTGTTTAAGGCTTTCAAAAACTCTGCTTACCACAGCTTCCACTGTAACACCAATAACCGACCGTTAGTGAGTGACCTTTCTAGCAGAGAACCTCATACTTTAGTTTTCTACTCTGAGGTGGGTTTTGCTTAGGCTACAACACGTTTAGTGCAGATATTTAAATCTTTTGCTTTTGCATAGGAGGATGTGATCTCTTAAGTATTCACTTTTGGGGCGTATTTATTTATAATAAAGCACACTGCAATAAAGCTGAATCAACGCATCCAATTCAAACTGAGTAAACTTAACTGGCTTAATATAAAGCAAACAACTACGAAAACGGCTGCTACAATCTCACAGACACACACACACACAAAAATTACATTTACATAAATGGGACTGTCCTCACAAGAGCAAATGACAAGTTTGTTTTGATGAGAATTCTTATTTTTGTGGTTGGCAAATGTCACACATGCCATGTTCTGACTTCTGATAAGCCGCATTCTGATTTCCTCTGAAAGCCGGGCGTCACTCAAAATCGACAGTCACACGATTTTACATGCCTTTAAAAATTTGCACAGATAAACACTTTCACTGGAACGAGTGACAAACGCTCTTTCTAATTACGGAAAGGAACTCTCACTTATCACAAATAAATCTCTTTAGAATCAGTGAACAATTTCCATGCTTCACTTCTATATATTATTGATTTATATCAGTAGGCTATAGACTATTCTGTTATTTGCACTAGGCCTTGCATTGAACAGATGAACTGCATTATGGGTGAGGGATGGATGCTGAAGCAGATGAAGTGGAGGTTAATTCATTCTAAACCTTTTGAATCACTTCTATAGACTATGAAACACATATAAATAAACAGTTTTTGCCCCGAACTGGCCTTTGAGGTATCTCAGGGTGAAGAAATTGATTAGCACAGGAAAGTAAATATTAAGCACTCATCAACAGACGAGAGAGGTTTCAGGCATTGTGCTATTATTTAAAAAAAAAAAAAATCATAAAAGGTTATTGAATTCAGAAGTATGTCATGTGACAAAATTCTATTAGGCCTATAAAATGACAAACACTGCAATTATGAATATGTGGTAAATGTTTTATAGAAATTGATATTGTATAAAATGTAATATTATTTTAAATATCTTTCTATATTTGTTATATTATATTATTTTAAAATAACACAAAACATTTATTCAATAATTATTTTTCATTTAGCCTATTCAGCCATTATACCGTCACCAGAATGGCTCCACCACAAAAAAAAAGAAAGTAGTCACCATACCATATCACACCACAAAAAAAAAAAAAAAGTTTTTTAAACCACTCCACATTGTCATCGGTGTCTTTACGGTGATTAAGAACATTAGAAGACAAACTAAGTACAGTAGCGATCTATCGTTCTGCACACTAGAGGGCTCTATTGCACACGTAGTGTCCTTATTCATTTAAAGTAAATGAGCTTTTTCTACTTGAGGCTAATGCTAAGTGATTTAAGCTATTATAGTCCTAAGATTATTAATAAAAATATATAACATTATTTTAAAAATCATAATAAAAGGTGATGATGATCACATACCAGATTATATAACAATGTTAAGGGTATATTTAGCCTTGTTATGTGAGGTAACAATGTTCAACTTTAATGTCCGATAGCCTATATCATCTTTTCATATCAGTGACCATGATTGCACTAATGCAGTGCTATAAGCATCACATAAGAATCGTCTTACCGTTAGAAAGGGAAAGCATGGGCATTGATTCATCTCTGACTGATAAAATATTTAAATTGTATACCTATAATTTTGCTGCTTACAAATGATATCAACGTTTAAAAATATTACCAAATACGCCTTTTTTGTACTTTCATTCCTTTCAGGTGACTGATTGTGTGTCCTCAGGTCGGTTTTCCCTTTGTCGGGTAAGCCCATCTGTTCCTGCGGCTTCCAGCGGTTCAGGCAGCTGTTTGGCCAGGCATGAGGGCACGCAGCGGATCGCTGTGTCACGCAGAGACAAAACACCTTTTTACCAGGAAGTTACAGATAGATTAAACGCTCACACACCAAGCGCCTACTGATTGAGCTGGTTTACAACATTCCTCACTTCAGTCAAAAATGTGCCAAAGACCCAAAAGCCATGGAGGTGAGACGGGAGTGCTGTAAAGACATTCTGGGACAATACCCTAAGATAGCCAAAGCCCTTAAAGTATAGGCCTACATATTAGTACATTAAACATAGGCTATAAGTACTTTTAAAGTATATAAAGCACAACCAATTTATTATTATTAGGCCTATTATTAAAAATAACAATTACGGAATAGGTCTTTTTTGGACTTTTAATGAAATGTACTTATTGTTGGGCTATGCTATCCTCCATCAGCCATCCTGATTAATTTTACTTCAAAAAGGTAAACAAATATGAAAATGTTATTGAAAATAATGAAATGACAGGCCTACTGATATCTCTATATATGCCATATTTTTGAGCGAAAAAAATGCTAATTTTATGTTTTTGAAAACACTGGCCATTTAAAAGTTGTGGTTATCTATGTGACTTCAGTGCACCACTGTGACTATGTTGGCGAGAACAGCGTCAATTAGGCTGCCGAAAAATCCCGAGACTTTTCCGAAGGCATCCGATCCAGAGAAAACTGAGGTAGAGCGCAGAGACGGGAGCCGCTGTTTCCAATTCACCATCGCAGAAGAACCCATTTCATTTCGTTTATTTTTCGTTACCATTCTTAATTTCAGCGATGGCACCAGGATACTAACAATCATGGCGAATTCCCGAGCAAAGAATCGGGTCTGACTGCCATGTGTGATCCATCTTTTTTGCGCCTTGCATCACAGATCGTACCAGGCTTATGTATTTTAAATATATAGGGCGCTTACATGTACTGTGTACATGTCTCCTCATAGAATGACTACAGTATGTGAGACAACGCTGATGCCAATGGATATACCGAGGGATGATGCGTGATAAAGCGGATTTATTCCCTTCGAAGATAAGATGTGTATCGGTGTGGCGTGGGAGAAAATGTCTTTGGCTCCAGCCAGAAAATGAAGATGGGAAGAAGCGCCTTGTCCTGCAGCCCAGTAGCGAGAGACAGTCGTTATTTACACATCTAAATCTGCGTACAAGATAATGATACTGACGCTGTATCTCAGGATTAAACGGTACCACAAAACACAGATGAAATAGAGTAATTGTGCTATTAAACTCTGCTTGATTTAGTCACCGTGTGATGGGAATATACCGCTAAGGCTTGGCCTAGCTTTATGGAAAACCCGAAGACATGACATGCACACGAAAAAAGAGGAAACGATATTTTTTGTTTTTTAAAACCCGTATGTGTGTAATATTTCAGCTTCTGGCATAATATTGTTTAAACTGTTCAGCAAAAGTCTTCCCAGTGAAACAGATTTTGGTTATATTTTTCAGACGTGACCATTCCCTGTATTAATTAATTAATTAATTGTTGTTGTTTTTTTTTCATTCTCTGTTGTTCATAAAGGACGTCGAGGTTCATCTTGGATTACAATTTGGATTCATGTGCGATTCCTTGAACGCGTTGTGTCGGGTCGAAAAAACGTATTTGCACATTTTTGTGTGTGTTTTTATTTTGTATTTATTTTTATTTTTTATATATTTACAACAAGCTCCCGTTAAGGCCTACCATCGAGACAAAATCCACTGTCTGGAGGAAGATCGAGAATTCTAGGTAAGAGCTCCATCACATTATGACTCTCCTATTTGATGTTTATCATTATTAGGCTACCTATAAAATGGGGGATACAAGTGCTCCAGTATTTAAATAATAATAAGTAATATAATAAAAACGCATGACGCATACTATGTAGGCTACTGAAGTGAAATGCAGGCCTGTTTTATGCATTTGTTATTTCATTGTCCCTCATGCAAACGCGCAAATGCGCGCGCGCGGAACAAGACACAGA
>NW_015538026.1:205978-209086 GCF_001515605.1 Sinocyclocheilus anshuiensis | reverse complement strand
AGCGCGCGCGAGGAGAAAGAGAGAGAGAGAGAGAGAGAGAGAGAGAGAGAGAGAGAGAGAGACACGCTGTAGTTCTTCATGCTATTTAATGATAAGAGAGAGACACGCTGTAGTTCTTCATGCTATTTAATGATAAGAGAGAGACACGCTGTAGTTCTTCATGCTATTTAATGATAAGAGAGAGACACGCTGTAGTTCTTCATGCTATTTAATGATAACCATGCAGGTCACAATGCTCAGCACATCCAAGAAGATGTGTCTGGGACTGTAGGCTATATGCGCTCTGACAGTGTCCATACGGGTCATTTGCACTTTTGCGTATTGGCTGTGCGGGTCACGTCATTAGTTCTAGGTAATTCATTATTTTTATGTTCTTTCATGTGTTGGAAGTAAAACAATAGACAACGCACGCGCTGTAAAAGAGGCTCCAGTTCAATAAACGATTCATGTATTTAGTATGATGCATCACCAAGCGCACCGATAGCCCACATGAAGATGATGGAGATACGGAGAAAACGTTTTATAAAAGTTAACCATGAACGACGGGATCACATTGTTCTTTCTTTGTCGTATTAAAACGATATGTGGGAGAGTCGAAATGATTCAGGCTCGTTTGGTTGGTGAATTCCGCGTCGCCTCCTCCCACCGAGACAACGGTAGCGATATTCACTGCTGTTGCTATCCAGCCTTCTACCCTTCAACCAACTCCCTTTACATCTGACTCCTCCCAACGACATCGAAGGCATTCTCACTATTAATGCGAGATAAGAGCACACTAAACCTCTGGAGGCAAATATTAAAGACTCAGAATAATTTATATAACATAATGATAACCCAAGGGATGACAACTGTAATGGGTACAGTGGAGCTAAAGGCTTTCCTTAAGGAAAATGTTTGTGTATGTGTTCATTCCTAAGTGTGTGAAAAAAAATTCTTTTTATTGAATATTTGTGTGACAAAAGTCTATTTTGATTTAAAATCTTGTAAATATAAAATATTACTCAACCATTATGTAAAACGCCCTTAGGAGGACTGTATAATGGGGCAAAATGTATCACAATACAGGCTACTTTTTCTTCATTGAATAATTTTCAGCATGTCGTTAACTCTCTTTTTTTTTACTCTTATTATTTTGTTTTTATACAGTGACAGGTATCTTACAATAATAGTACAGGTAGGCCTATATTTCATCACTAAATCTTTGTGATTTGGGCCCATTTGCACATTTATCTTAACAAATGTATTCATTCGCGGAGATGTTCTGGGCACTTTTTTTTTACAGGAAACCTGTAAAGTAATTTGGGAAGTAATGTGCCTAAAAATGTATGTGACAATAGCAACAAATCTGTAACATTTACAAGAAAAATCTAATCAAATCTAACCTTTTGGCATTGCGCATAATAAACTTATGGGCTAGAGTAATGGCGATAAATGGGTCTTAAAGCAAGTACTGTGTTGCTATATAGTGAGAAAACAAAATTAAAAGGGCCTTAATTTTACCCGAGGGGCTATAGTACCATACCACACCATAATGGGCGTTTAAATTCATTAGATTATATGAAGGCCAGCAGACCAGTTAGTCTTCAAAATATATAGTTTACATTCCACACTGAATATCTGAGAGACTGTTAATCATAGGGCCTATCAAAGAATTGTGGAGAATAGGAGGGTAAATTCTCTTTCATTGAGCAAATGAAACTTTCAGCCGCCCTCTTTGGAATGTGAACGTGTCTCCCACGAGTCTGTCTAGAGCTGAGAAAATAGAGAGAGGTGAACTTTCACTTATGTAGGTGACAAGAATAACAGTACCGGCTCTGACACATCCAAATAAGCCACATTCTTGTTTAGCCCTTTACTTCACAGAACAAAGCACGAGCGCATTAGCATTTACTGTGGGAACTGCATGCAAATTGTCATCTTTGGACCATAAAAATGTTAACACTCCCCCCATACCAGGTCACTTAACCACCTTTTTTTCAAGTGAAAAATGTGACATTAAGCACTTGGGAAACAGTTGTTCAGGTTTCATATTCCTTGATCCTTTCATCTTTTCTTTGCATAAAGGTGAGGTTCAGTGACATGCATGTAATACGTTACATGACTTAGGCTAATATTTATCATATTTAAAATTACATTGTCGTCATCAGCCTGTTTCTACCTAAATGTTGCTACAATTGAAAACATCTTCTGAACAATAACAATGCTTAGACTACCTTTCTGAAACTGAATCACAGTGAAACTGACAGTTCAATGAACACCTGTAACTGATGTAAAGTGGTACAATTTGTAAACTGGTTACAGCAGGTTGTCATGATAAGGTTGTAACATTTTATCTCCTCTGTGACATGCAGAAACATTCACTTTAATCTCTGTTCTGGCTGATTATTCCTCATGATTGACACTTTCCTTCTCAGCTCACCTCAACGCATACAATTCTGAGTTGCATTCAGGCTTACAAAGACACATACACCGCACAAGGCAGAAGGACCCTGTAGCCTAGAAACAAGCAGCTGTAATTGCTGTGACACAAGTGAATTAGTGTTTCTGCTCTAAAACAGTGGGTCGGAGCAGTTCTATCTCCTGTTGGACTAAGGTACTCAGTGACTTTGTCGTCAGCTGGCATCTACTTTTAGCTTTCTGTCTACCAGAGGCTGTTAGTCGGTGAGAGTTTGTTTCTCAGCACAAATGATCAGCACAAATGGCTCTTTAAATGCTGCCAATAGCACCACAGCAGGTGAAGGTATACACCGGAATTCATGGATCAATGCTCTTTCACATTGAGAGAGTGGGATAATGCTAGCTTTGCTGTTCTACGCAACAGCAGGGGATGTGTCTGTTTGGCAAGTGTATATGCCCTCGTCTAAATACCATCAACCAGGGCGGAGTCTGCTCTTTCGGTATGTGGGTGCAAATGAGAAAGTCTGGGTTAGGTGGAACTTCCAGAAACATTTGGGGAAAGTGGACCAAAATTATTCATGCTGTATCTATATATTTAGTTCAAGATTTCACTGTCACTATATATACTAAAGCTTTGTCTTGAAACGTTGTCGCCTGCAATGCAGATTAAAAAAGATTTCCCATCCCCAAACACTTTCATTGCCCCCAAAC
>NW_015538026.1:201600-205632 GCF_001515605.1 Sinocyclocheilus anshuiensis | reverse complement strand
GCCCCCGCATCCCGGTCCACATGCCTATATTCAACACATAAAAAGTGATCTGCTGTAGCCTAGCAACAATGAGGTAATTACCATGAAAGACTAGTTGCTGTCATGCCATGTAGTGTGTGATGGAAACAGCTGATCTGCTCGGCATCTTTGGGGAAGCAGAAGATGTTCCTCAGCATGTTACAACAGATGCTTACCGGAGCCCTGATTATCCCATTCAGCAAACTATTGATTGATCTGTTTACTGATGGTGGACACAAAATACCTTCTTTGGTGTAAAGTGCCCTTTTTTCTATTCTTTCTGTTGCTCTTTTTTTAGTATTTTACATTTGGTGTAAGCACTCCTGATTAGGAAGAAGATTATATTTATTGTTTAAAGAATTTTAACTTTAGAGATAACTTTTTAGTTGATGTAACATACTCTATTTGAAATATTATTATTTAAGAATGGAAACATGAAAATGTGCTTTCCTTGATTTTCATTTATCATTACTATTTAATATTATTGAAAAAATGTTTAATGCATGTACAATCTAGTTAGAGATGTAAATTAATTGACATAATAGAATGATTATTTATCAAACAAACTGTAGCTATTACCTAACAGATACTACATGGTTGTCTTAAGAAATCACATCTGTTTCTGTATGTTTACATGGAAAGTTAAGAATCACACTGCAGCAGATTTTTGCATATCCGAGGCGCATTCTTTATCATTTTGACACAATGTGAAACCAAATAAATGCGCCAACGCTCTTTAGTAGCATATGCAGATTGTGCACAACGCTGAGCAACACAACCACATTATCTATGTCAAATTTGGACTTGGTACAATTTCCGCTGAATCAAAGCTTTTTTTCTGTTTTTTTTTTTTTCAATTTAAACATGGGCTACATGTTAGTCTTGTGACTGTTGCACGATGTCTTGCTTCTTTTTCAGCGTCTGGCGCAAGTGCGGCATGTTTTTAAGTCACTGTGTTAAAACATGTTAAAATATGTTTTAACTGTTACAAATTTCTCCAGACTCAGTGTTATTTTCCATTCCGCTTTTTGTGTTAACAACCCATTATTATTTCTTTCTGACTAAAATGCAGGCCTTTAAAGTGCTTGTAAACATACTGACAAGTCCTGTAAACAGCAATAAATCAGCAAATTTAGACGAAGAAAAAAAAGATACAAAAAAGCACATTGCTATTTGTCTCATCTTTTACTTTGGGGATAATGGTCAACTAGCATTAGCGTAGTTTGAAACCTGAACATTTCTGGTACAAATAACAGAATGTTAATGTGAATAATAGTTTTTCCAGGAAAAAAATACTGAATTTTCCAGTATTTTTCCTATACATTTGACCACCAGTGTGTTTCCACACATTGTAAATAAACCCAGATTATCTTTATTGATTGTTATGCTTTTTAAAGTCTACTTTGCAGTTTTTGCCTAATTATGAATTTAGTAGTTCTAGAATTACTGTTTTTATTCGGCACCAGTAGTATGCTGCTGTTGTATTTGTGTGGTCTCCTCAGTACTCCAACAACTACATATATTTTTATTTGCAAGGTAAAGCAATACTTAAAATATGCTGTAGTGGTACTGAGAAAAAGCTCTCTCGTTCCAGCATCAATATTACTTTATGCTATCTCACTCCTCTTGACCTAAAAATCTTTCTCTCAGGAATTACAAAAATGCTATATTTTCCCCAAAAGTCAGTAGTGTTTGTGGCCTATATAGACCAGCATTTGTTTGTGTGAGAAAACAAGAGTTACAAATGTTTTGTTCTCTATCCATAGGTGTGGAGGCCAGAAGAGGTGGCACATTTGAAGGGACGCTCCAAAGAGAACTGTACAAAAATGGGGCAATGCAGATCAAGCTTCTCTCCTTCCATTTGAGACGACAACGAAAGGCAACCACGAGGACGGACGACAGCTCAGCCGGAGGAGGCGGAGGTGGAGGAGGGAGTGGAGGAAGCGGGGGTAAAGGAGGAGTTGAAGGAGGAGGTGTGCGATTTGAGCAGAAAAGGGTATGGCCAACGGAAACGCAAGCAGCGATGGGCCTGGGAACCCCTTGGCGGCCGTGGTGTCCAATACAGGTGGCGTGATGGGTGGAGCACCCTCTTCGGCCGTGTCTACCTATGTGAAACTTGTCCTTCTGGGGCTGATCATCTGCATCAGCCTGGTGGGCAACTTAGTGGTATCCCTGCTGGTGTTAAGGGACAGAGCCCTACACAAGGCACCCTACTACTTTCTTCTGGACCTCTGCCTCGCCGACACCATCCGCTCTGCGGTCTGCTTTCCCTTTGTCCTGGTGTCCATCAAGAACGGCTCGGCCTGGACTTACAGTGTGCTCAGCTGCAAGGTGGTGGCCTTCATGGCCGTCCTTTTTTGCTTCCATGCTGCCTTCATGCTGTTCTGCATTAGTGTCACACGCTACATGGCCATCGCCCACCACCGCTTCTACTCCAAGCGAATGACCTTCTGGACCTGCGTTGCGGTGGTATGTATGGTCTGGACGCTGTCAGTCGCCATGGCATTCCCACCCGTCTTTGACGTTGGCACCTACAAGTTTATCCGCGAGGAGGACCAGTGCATCTTTGAACATCGCTACTTCAAGGCCAATGACACTCTAGGCTTCATGCTGATGCTTGCTGTGCTAATCCTGGCTACACACGTGGTCTACATGAAGCTCCTGCTGTTCGAATACAAGCACCGAAAGATGAAGCCGGTCCAGATGGTTCCAGCCATCAGCCAAAACTGGACCTTTCACGGACCTGGAGCCACAGGACAGGCGGCCGCAAACTGGATAGCAGGGTTCGGCCGTGGCCCAATGCCTCCTACTTTATTGGGCATCAGGCAGAACTTGCACAACCAGAACAGACGCCTGCTAGGCATGGAGGAGTTTAAGGCCGAGAAGCAGCTTGGCAGGATGTTCTATGTCATCACCTTGTTCTTTCTGGTGCTCTGGTCCCCGTACATTGTGGCCTGTTACTGGCGGGTGTTTGTGAAGGCGTGCACCATCCCACACCGGTATCTTTCCACCACAGTGTGGATGAGTTTCGCCCAAGCGGGCGTGAACCCCATCATCTGCTTTTTCCTCAACAAGGACCTGAAGAAGGGCCTTCTGGCCCACCTGCCTCCCTGCTGTAGAACTCCACCTCAACTACCCCGTGAGCCTTACTGTGTCATGTGAAGATGAGTGTTCATTCATAATGTTTTTTTTTCTCTTTCTCTCTTCTGGATGGTCGGAGAGTGGACAGCCAGGGGGAGGGAATAAGAAGTCTTTAAAGATGGAGATGTGGATGAACTTTAAGAGCTGTTGTGGCCTTTGATTCAGTTTTAAGATGCTTTAAAAGGGTGGATGTCACGGAATAAGCATCTACTGTCACCTTAATGATTTTAAGGGGGAAATGGGCTCTACTCTAATGTGTGGTTTGGTAAATCAACTCTGAACAGGTTTGAGGAACCGTATGTTTTGCATTAGGGTGGTACAAATCAACCAAACTGGTCTATTTTATGGTGAATGTATGAAGGCTATATCAAATGGCTTCTCATGATCGATTTCAACAAACATTACCATTTGATTTGGCTCAGTATCTGTATCCCTTTACCAGGATCCTGAGGGCCTTGAATCAAAGATTTACAAAAATATTGTTCATGCCTTGTGAACAGCTGCACTCCTGGCAGAGTAATTTATATTATTTGAACTACTGATTCAAAAATACTCTGTGTGCATGTGTATTACCTTATCTTTAAGGCGAAAAACTTGAGATTAAACTATTTTTAAGAACGAGTGCCAAGCATAAGCCTCTAGGAATGAATGAGGCTGACAAAAAAAAAGAGTTCCTAAAATTTATGCTAATTGTTTGGGCTGAATCCTTCCATCAGGCAGGAATTAAGATGCTCATAAAACAGTGTGTATACAAAAGCAACTTCCGGAACAAATAATGTTTTTCCTCCCAAGTTGATTCAAAGGGATTGTAGTTGAAAGGAGCTGAATGAAAATATGAATCTTTGTGAAATATGGCCAATTCAGGTTTGTAGG
>NW_015538026.1:187013-198762 GCF_001515605.1 Sinocyclocheilus anshuiensis | reverse complement strand
TGGGCCCCGTACATTGTGGCCTGTTACTGGCGGGTGTTTGTGAAGGCGTGCACCATCCCACACCGGTATCTTTCCACCACAGTGTGGATGAGTTTCGCCCAAGCGGGCGTGAACCCCATCATCTGCTTTTTCCTCAACAAGGACCTGAAGAAGGGCCTTCTGGCCCACCTGCCTCCCTGCTGTAGAACTCCACCTCAACTACCCCGTGAGCCTTACTGTGTCATGTGAAGATGAGTGTTCATTCATAATGTTTTTTTTTCTCTTTCTCTCTTCTGGATGGTCGGAGAGTGGACAGCCAGGGGGAGGGAATAAGAAGTCTTTAAAGATGGAGATGTGGATGAACTTTAAGAGCTGTTGTGGCCTTTGATTCAGTTTTAAGATGCTTTAAAAGGGTGGATGTCACGGAATAAGCATCTACTGTCACCTTAATGATTTTAAGGGGGAAATGGGCTCTACTCTAATGTGTGGTTTGGTAAATCAACTCTGAACAGGTTTGAGGAACCGTATGTTTTGCATTAGGGTGGTACAAATCAACCAAACTGGTCTATTTTATGGTGAATGTATGAAGGCTATATCAAATGGCTTCTCATGATCGATTTCAACAAACATTACCATTTGATTTGGCTCAGTATCTGTATCCCTTTACCAGGATCCTGAGGGCCTTGAATCAAAGATTTACAAAAATATTGTTCATGCCTTGTGAACAGCTGCACTCCAATTTATATTATTTATATTATTTGAACTACTGATTCAAAAATACTCTGTGTGCATGTGTATTACCTTATCAAAAACTTGAATGTAATTTATTTAATTTATTGTTTTTTATTTGTCTCTTTATCTCTCTCAACTCTGTTTACTCATTAATTTATTCTAGCATTTTGCTCTTTCCCTGAGTAACATTTTCACTGTAATTTATTGTTTTTTATTTGTCTCTTTATCTCTCTCAACTCTGTTTACTCATTAATTTATCAAATATTTTCTAGCATTGCACAAAATATAATGCCCTTATAATTTCCATAATGAATCTGAATATATGACCAGTCTTACAATAATCAGACCAAGAAAAGGTGAAGTATTTTACTGTAAGTGGTCTCATTTTGTGAAGAGACAGTTCAGGATTGAGTGAAAATACTGATCTGTTAATGGTGTGTTACGGTTAAACCAACCGATCGTTTGTCCTTCCAAACGATTGCACAGAAGGTGCTGTAGAGGTGAAGTTACTAGTCTTTTGCATCTTGAATTACTTGAATGAAAGTTTACTAGCCTATTGGATCTAGACAAAATCAAAATGTTTTTAATATGTGATTTTCATACATGTATCTGGGACGTTAATTAATTTAGCCTTTTACATTTTCAATCATATGTCAGTGAAAGGTAGGTTGCATTAGAGGTATTTTAGTTTACTGTGTTACATACTAACACATGATATGTGGATTCCTGAAAAGAAGAAGTTGGTCAGGTAGTAAGGAGGAACCTAAAGTTGAATGTTTGTGCTGGATCAGTCTGACAGTGTGATTCGGCCTCATGTTTAGCAGAAATCAAACAAAAATCAAATTTTAATCTTGTAATAAAAATATGAATGTGTTTGAGACAAGGGGTTAAAAAAGTGTAAGCTGGTAATGGAATGTATTCCATTTCATTAGGAGCTAACAAGTGGGTGAACTAAATTCCGGAATCCGTTCGATGTCAAATGAATTTCCCTTAATATTTTGCACACAACTCAAGAAATCATTGATCATTCACATGATTTCTCTGGCATATTTTGACTTGAATCAGAATGCTGACCAATGCAGACAGGACAGATTGTAATATTTCTGTGAATGTTCAATGAGATCTCTCTGCAGGGTAGGCATGGAA
Source organism: Sinocyclocheilus anshuiensis (assembly GCF_001515605.1). Lineage (NCBI taxonomy): Eukaryota > Metazoa > Chordata > Actinopteri > Cypriniformes > Cyprinidae > Sinocyclocheilus > Sinocyclocheilus anshuiensis. Next base: position 196,905 of record NW_015538026.1, on the reverse strand, counting down.
TTGGTAGGAGTGATCAGACTTTCTTTTTCTAAAACCTGTCATTGCTAGAACACAGAAAAACATCTATGATGAACAGAAGAAGAGGAAGAATTATTTCTGTTATCTGCATTTTATGCCTTACTCCATTACCAAGGTTTAATGTTACCAATGCAAGAATGATCTGAAAGCTCTATGCTTATGTAGACACCAATAAATCATACAAAAACATATGCTGGGGAAAACACAACACTGTGTATTTGTGGATTATCAGAGGACACATCTTGCTGCCCTTCACAAGCCTACAGGTTGCGGGTAAGAAGACAGCTGCATCGGCTGTGTTGTTGAATTTGAACTGAGACACAGGAGTGTACAATTTTGTTCTGTTCTCTGGAGAGACTTGAATTTGCGAGAAAAAACTAAAAAAACGACAGAGAGACACTGATTTTCCGTGGAATTAAAAGGAACTTCTTGGATTCTTAAGGATTTCTTTGAGACTTTTTTTCTTCTTGTCCTTGGGCGGGATCGGGGTGGGGGAGAGTATGTGAATGACCATTTGGGCTATTGTTGTATTCACCTGTGAGTAGGAAATCGCTTGGGTCAGTGTTGGGGTTGGGTGAAAAGAATGTGAATTTTGTAACGAGCAAAAATGCCTGGTAGAACATTTTTAGTTGCTTCAGGCATCTTATCTTTTGTAAAATAACTGTGAACCTCTGTGTAATTTCATGTGTATTATATGGACAACGCACTAACTTCAAGTGGGGGGCGGAGTGAAGGGTGGGGTTAGGGCCCTTGATCATCATCTTTTTCCCACGCATGTGTGTGTGAGTGTTTACGCTGAGTACGAGTGTGTGGATGGAACTGGGTACTCATGAGGAACAAAGCAAAGGTGAAAGGTCAGACATACAGCCTCTGATAGGAACCACTCCTGTAGTTGATCCACTAAAACTTCACATTTTCAATGCGACAACACAACTGTAAAGATTACGAAGAGCTGAGCCTTAAATAAAGGTGGGGTAAGCGATTTCTGGTAGCCAATGTTGACATTTGAAATCACCAAAACAAACACACCCCTACCCCAAAAGGGTCTCACCCCTATTTTGATAGCTCCGCCCCACACATGTGTACGCAACCCAGGCAACGATTAGTTCTGTGAAACAAAACAAAACCACAAAACCAATGTTATACCGTGTCTACACCGGACGCGAGTGGCGCGGCACGACAAAATACTATAGAACTCATAATCAGTGATGCTGTTCTACTCTGGATACGGCGTGGCGCGGCGCGGTGCGGCATGACACAACAAATCCCCGACAGAAAACTGCTGCTGCATTCTATTTATGACGTCTTGACACAAAATTCAAATGATTTTCAACGGTCGCTTTGTCGCGTCCAGTGTACTAGACAGACTTTATCTGTTGCGGCACAGACACGGTGTTACTCACCTATCGAGAAGAAACAAAGCAACCTCGGAGTCCGATCACAGGCCTTCCGCTCCTGGAATTCTCTCCAGCGCTGGAAAGCTGATCCGATATTTACGCGGGTCCTACTTCTTGCCTTATTGCCTTAAGCCTTCTTTGTTTCCGCAGACGTTTTTTTATCCGCCATCTCAATCTTTCTGTCGCTTGGTTCGCTAATGTCCGTCCTGTGCACTGAACGCTCTCTCCTCCACATCATGAGTATACATGCCCCTTACTGCTGATTGGCTACAAGTTTGTTTTGCTACTCGGCCCGAATCAGTTTTCTAAAGCGTTTTTGAAAAATCGCTTACCACACCTTTAAATAAGACATAATGTTGATTCAAATCAACAGGGAATATAGATCATAACCAACACTCAAAAAGGAATACATTTTGTTTACCACATTTTGACATCTACATTAAAACAGACATCAGTCATTGTTTGGCAATTCCAGTGTTACATTGATTGTTGAATATAAATGAATCATTTTTGTTTAAAAAAAAAAGAATTAGAAATATATGTGGCTAATGAATGTTGATATTCAAGTTGCTCCTTGGATTTTAAACACCAATCAACCATTTTAGTGTTAACAATTTAGCTAATCAATAATTTTTTATCTGCAATTCTGGGGTCTTCCCAGACCCCCAACCCCCCAAAAATGTATAAAAATACAGCAAAACGTTTGTGCACAAAGAATTGCATACTTTTAGTTAAACAAATTAAATTGCATAAAGAAAGAACCCCAAATGTATTAAGGTGAAGCCTGACATCCATTTTGAAAAGCTGTTACAGACAAAGATGAGTTTGAGTTTAATTATTCAAAACAATGCACCTAATTTAGCAGGCAAAAACATATTTTTATTCAGTGTATGGAAAGATTTATTAATACCTGTGTCTTAATTTTTTGCCTTTTATAGTAATTATTAATAGTGCCTGATTTGATCATAAAATCGTATGTCTGTTTAATCTCTAGTAATTGACAAATTATAATATTTGAACATGAATGAGTGTGTGATTTTATCATGTCAGCTCACTGAACTGCTGAATGAATGAAAAAAATCCTATAAAACAGCTTCAGGATATAAAAAGCCACTCATACAGCTAACTATTACAAGAGCAATAGACAGCACCTATCCATCATGGAATGAAAATCATGGGACTGCTTTCAGATATCTTGATCTGTAAATCAACAGGAGTTTTTTTTTCAACATGACAATAAAAGTTTACTTTTGTTGCATTTTTGACTAATGTTGTGTGACCTTTACACAGTGCAGTAAGAAACTTAGTTCAGGACATTAGCAATATTTTTAAGAGTTAGCAATATTTTTAACTGAGTAGAGTCTTCATTATTTTGTCAACACGTCTGTATCCTGAATTTTGCCATTTCACTGACACCTCAGGTTCACACGCTTGGATTATGAGTTGACCTTTGACCTTAATCTGCCTGATACTTATGGTTGATGGTCCGCACTGCAGAAGGACCAGAGTGAGTCAGTAAAATGTGCCAGAGTAACACTGAACTAAACATTTCCCCTTGATAGACCAACAATTTAGATAAACTTCACATCAGATTTTCAAGTGAAAACAAATATGTTCATTCAGATCCTCACACTGTTCCTCTAATCTTTCCAATTACAGAATGTTTGCATGAGCATCTAATAACATATTGTAGCAGGCTGGTTTGATGTCTCTACAGCCACCTCAGTAATATTTTAAAGGAGACATATTATGCCCCTTTTTACAATATGTAATACAAGTCTCTGGTGTCCCCAGAATGTGTCTGTGAAGTTTCAGCTCAAAATACTCCACAGATCATTTATTATATCATTTTGAAAATGCCTATTTTGAGTGGAAGCAGAAACAAGCTGTTTTTCGTGCCTGGCTCTTTAAATGCAAATGAGCTGCTGCTCCCAGCCCCCTTTTCCAGAATAAGGCATGGCATTAGAACTGGTACACCGTTGTCACTTGCGAAATCAAAATGATGGGGCCTTGGGTGTAAATTTAAGAGATTAAGGGGCGGTAATATTATAATGAGATCCCTTTGCCATGTCACCAAGGGAGCAAAATCAGACGCGCTCGTTTTCTCAGAAGCTTGCAGAAAAAGGCTTACCAAAACAAAGTTACTGGGTTAATCTTTTTCACATTTTCTTGGTTGGTAGACGCACCGGGGACCAGATTATAGCACTTAAAACCTGGAAAAAACAGATTTTCATGATATGTAACTTTTAATCTAAAGTTTACAGAGAGGTTCCACAGGAGTTAAACTGTGAAGTGATGAGCAGCATATGCGGTGGATGAACATTAGTCCACTCGGCCTGAGATTTGCCATGGTTAGATGCTCAGACCATATGTGTGAGGTCAACTGATTGTTTGCCAGTCTGCACTTAGTGAGGTTTGATCCACAGCAAATCCAATAAAGGCAACCACTCGCTCTCAGACTCATAGTAGACTGAAAGGAGAATATCATAAGAGTTTATTTAGGTTCTACAGAGGAGAAGATTGCTGTGAAAAAGAGATGGATATATAAATGAACGGAATGATAGCAGGAAGGAAGACTTCGACAACAGAGAGAGAGAGGGGGACAAGAAAAAGCGCTGGCCTGGAGGAATCTCACCTCCTCATGGGAGGTTAAAGCTGAGCTGACTGTCTCTCTCTGGCCCAAGCTGGAGATTCGGGCCACAGATCAAGCGAGGCTAGATGACTCTATCTGTAAGGTTCTACTGCAGCCTCTCCCATATTCACTACACATGTGCCACTTATTGCTGTTTTGTCTCGTAGCTTTATAGCTATATACACTGTATATTACATGGATTAAGACAGCAGCCTTCTGCGTCTACAGTTCACATTTATGGAACAATCTGATGGAAAATCCCACTCATGAAATCCTTCAGTAACTTTAAAGGGGTCATATGATGCTGCTAAAAAGAACAGTATTTTGTGTATTTGGTGTAATGAAATGTGTTTATGCGGTTTAAGGTTAAAAAAACACATTATTTTACACATACTGTACATTACTGTTTCTCCTCTATGCCCCTACTTTCTGAAAAGCTTCGATTTTTACAAAGCTCATCGGTCTGAAAAAGAACCACATGTGACGGACCCGGGCTGGACTCCGCTTCGTCCACGGTGAAAGCCGATCCGGCGATCGACAGCACAAAGTTGTAGTATTTCCTCAGCGACCAGCATGGATCAGCTCCAGGCATGACGAAGCGGATATCGTCCTCTTTTGGAAGACCAAACAAAGTAGTTTCGCTTTCACAACGAAGCACACAGCGTCTTTACGACATGGCGGCGGAAACAACAATACTACAGCAAGAATAAAAGTTACGCCTTCTTTCTTTGCGTGAACATTTGGGCGGCGTTATGCAAATCTTCCCACATAGCGACGTAGATATGTGGGGGCGTGTTAGAACGAGCCATTTAAGGTAGGCGTGGCTGACTCTTAACTTTTATAAAGAATATCTCTTTGGATTTGAGACTTTAGTCTTTGCAACTTTACAGATCTTCTTTATGCACCAAGAGCTTGTAACAGTCCAAAGAGAAAGGAAAAATTGAAATCGCATCATATGACCCCTTTAAAAGAAACTGAAGTACAATCTGTTTTGACTTGATATTTCTAATAAAAACAATTTCTAATAAGAACCCTCACATGGTTATCTTTGTAATTTTCACAAACTTTAGCCCTTCTGAGGATTTTTGTTGTGTGTAACTCCCTTGTTGCAATTTCATCTGTAAAAATTTGGTATACATTAAACCAAAGGTGTTATGAATACAATATCACCATCTGGTGGCAAATATAGATATTTACAAATACCGGTAAGCAACATTCTTGAAGTGAGAATACATATTACTCTACAGTCCACACACTATCAAATGTAATATTTTATTTGCTTAATAAAACAAGATAAAAACAGGCATAATCGATGTGGGAAAACGTTTTATTAAAACAGTGCTGAAAATGGATAAAATGTATGATTAACTGAATTAATAAAAGCCACCGAACATCACAAATAAAAAAGTTGAAATCTATTTAAAGTATACAAACACGCAAAATAAAGAATAATTTCATGAAATGTGTTAAGAACTTGACATGTAGTCATAGTACACCTGCTTGTGTGTGAGCTGGATTAAAACAAATATTTCCGGCAGTTCTTTACTCCACAAATCCAGCCCAACTGAAATCTGAGTCCAATTTTGAACTCTCTGCATCTATTTGATCAACTGCAGCAAAAATGAGTAGTACTCATTAGGCATTTACAACAAATGTTAGTATTTAATATCTTGTATGTTAATATATAAGATATTGTTTTGTTTTTTTTGTAATTTCCTTTAAATAGTCTCTCTCCCAAAAATGTAAGAAAAAGCCAAATAAAAGACAAATTTCCTGCCAGTCATCTTGTAGTCAAAGGTGAGCTCTTCTCCTGCTTTGATCCCTCGTTTTGCAAAGAATGCGATTCTGGGAAGTCGTTCATTTAAGTTGTCAATTAAAACATTATAGACCTGCAAGTTTGGATCACACTGGGAAAACAATGGTAAAGATTTATTAATTTCATGCTTTGTGAAGTTTTACTGTTATAATGTTAATAGATTTATATTTGTATAGATTTTATTTATTTAAAATAGACAGGATAAGTAACTGTTTTCTGTTTAATAGATTTTAATTTATTCCTGATGGCAAAGCTGAATTTTCAGCAGCCACTCCCCAGGATTTTCAGTGTCACATGATCCTTCAGATATCATGATTTGGTGCTCAAGAAACATTTCTTATTATTATCAATGCTGAGAACAGTTGTGCTGCTTAATATTTTTTGTGAAAACTGGAACAGAACTTATGTTGTAACAGTGTCTTTGTCACTTTTTATCAATTTAATAAATATTTTAAAAACTCCTACTGGCCCCAAAGGGGTCTTTTTTTTTTTTAAATACATTTTATTTGTTTTCTACTGAATGTTTTTAAATATCCCAAAAAATATCTATATATGCTGGTTACTATAATGCCAGAATTTGTTAACTATTAACATCAAGAAAACACATATTCATGCAACATACCTTTTATAAATAAATATCACTTTACAAGAATCTGTTCCAAATGACTTGATAGAGAGGCCAGATGATGTGTACAGCTAGTTAGTACTCACGCTGTGGTTGACAAAGTGAGAGATGTTTCTGTAACGAGCTGCTTCGATGGTGTAGACATCATCCACATAGTCCAGATCAAGCAGGTAGGTGACGCCCTGCTTATCGTACACCACTCCTCTTCTCTCTGCTTCCTCTGTCGTGATGATCTGATGCAACACACAGCTGACAGCAGGTTAGTAATTAACATTCACAGAATAGGATTCAGACAAATTAAACAATTTATAGGGATAAAAAAAAAATATGTCATCATCTACTCACCCTCATGTCATTCCAAACCTGTATAACTTACTTTCTTCTGTGGAACACAAAAGAAAGTATTTTGAAAAATGTCTGTACCATTTCTCGGCTGTGAAACATCCACATAGTCCAGATCAAGCAGGTAGGTGACGCCCTGCTTATCGTACACCACTCCTCTTCTCTCTGCTTCCTCTGTCGTGATGATCTGATGCAACACACAGCTGACAGCAGGTTAGTAATTAACATTCACAGAATAGGATTCAGACAAATTAAACAATTTATAGGGATAAAAAAAAAATATGTCATCATCTACTCACCCTCATGTCATTCCAAACCTGTATAATTTACTTTCTTCTGTGGAACACAAAAGAAAGTATCTTGAAAAATGTCTGTACCATTTCTCGGCTGTGAAATGGGTTTAATGTTATTTCACTGTATAGACATAAACAGCTGAAACATTCTTCAAAATATATTTTTTGTCGTACTTAATATATTATCTGTTATATTTAATATTTTTGGTGTTCATACAAATTTGGAATGACATTTCTTGGGTGAACTATCCCTTTAATTTGCTTACCTCTCCAAGATACTCCATAACGAAGCTGTTTTTGTAAATCCTCTGCAGTGTCTGCACTCCCCACCCTCTGCCATTGGCTGTTTTTTAGATGCACAGATCGTACTGAATACCTTTTTGCACAACCCTATTTGCACAGTCTGGCCCACATCGGCACTTGGAGTTGCACTCATAGATGGGCACACCAGGCATCACTTTCATGTCTTCTCGAAATTGGTGTAAGAATTTTTGAGAGGCTCCCATGTGTTTTCTGTTTCTGCGTAGCCCTTCCACTTCACCAGGAAGCTCTCTTGACCCTGAACAGGCATATTTTAAGGTTACAGTGATTTGAATCATATAATTGGGAATATGATATGAATAAGGAGGAACAGTTGGAGCTACTAATGACTAGAACACAATTGTACATGCAACGCAAAATTAATAACTCACCTTGTGTTTTTTGTAGTTACACAGATACTCCACTTCATAGTCATTAAAGTTGTTCTTTGACACACTGAGCTGCTTGCAAACAAGTCTTTCTCTGCGGCACTGAGCCTGGAGGTCCTCCCATGAAAGTTTACAGGACACCCTGCAATCTTAAACCATATGTAGTAAGGGGCTTCATAAAGTCTATTCCTTAAAGGGATAGTTCACCCAAAAATTAAAATTAGCCCATGATTTACTTACCCTCAAGGCATCCTAGGTGTATATGACTTTCTTCTTTCAGACGAATCCAATCAGAGTTACATTAAAAATTGTCCTGGCTCTTCCAAGCTTTATAATGGCAGTGGGTGGGTGTTTCTGTTCAACAGTTCAAAAGAGGTCCAATAAAGCACATCCATCCATAAAAATAAAAAAAAGTGCCTCACACGGCTCCGGGTGGTGAATAAAGACCTCCAGCAAAAGAAATCCTACCTTTCGAATCTTGCGCCATGTTCGTCTATGCTGCAGGCTGAATTCCTATCGAAAGCCAAATGGTTCAGAATTCACGTGCTTTTCACCGCCGTATCAATATTAAAACGCCATTTTCATAACGCTGCCAGGCGTTAAATAAGCGCCGTTAGGCGATAAGTTAACGACAGAAAATAACGCCACACGCTGACCGACGTTAAGTTAACGCCACACGCCACTTAAAATGCAGATTTATTTGCTCATCTACATGGACACACCTCTCATGGCTATGGCAAGTCGAAGCATCCAGTTTGCAAGAGCGCGAAGATGGCAAGGACAGCCCTTACAATTCTAGATATAGGGGAAAAATGCCACTGAATGAGCTTTTGTCTCATAAAGTTATCACACGAGCCACGAATGAGTGCACATTTGGAAATTATTTTATACAACAGTTAAATAAATAAGAAATTAATATTATTGTTTATTATTATTATATTATATTTTGAGTATCATTTCAGTTTAAAAAATAGTTGGGGATAGTTTCACAAAAATTGAAATTCTGTTATTTACATTTACATTTACTCACCCCGATGTTGTTTCAAACCTTATGTCTTTATTGCTTTTGAGGAACATAAGATATTTTGAGGAATGCTGGTAACCAAACTGTTTTAGTCTGTAAATATATGTCGATTCAGATGCAGCTTCTGAAAAAAAAGTATAGCAGGGTATAAAAGTTACATTTTGTTTGCTTTTTCTCATTCTTTGCTTTTCTCATTTAACACAATTAGGCTATATGACTTTAAAGTATCTTTTGACGATACTTTTTTTCTTCCTTTTTAAAAACATAACATAAACTGAAATGATAGTCAGTGCTCGAATTTAAGGGGGCTCCCCCCATAAGAAGTAAAAAAAAAAATATAGACTTAAAATCGTTTGGTTAGATATCTGCACCTTTCATCATGGTGTGTTAAATCTCTTACCTTTAAAGAACTCAGATGACAGAGTGACCCACCTCCCATGAACGTGCAGTGGTCTGCCTTCCCCATTGTCCAGTGAAATCAGAAAGACACACAAAACACAAGAATTATGATTAGGACCCCTTAGGTGTCAGGATCAAAATAAGTTAATATCCACTTATCTGTTATCGGTTTAGGTGCAATTACTGTTGCTTAGATAGGCAACTGTGTATAAATAGTTATGCCAAATCTATACCAAGTTGGCTTCCTATTGCCTAAGCGATGTATTTCTGAGCTCACTTTTTAATGATTGCGACAGGAGAAAAGCTGAAGCTGATGCTTCACTTTATAGCACTGACACCAGTCATGAGGGAGAAGGTTACCCCTAAACATTGAAAAGATATTAGGATAATAAGACATTAGTCTTAGGACATCGCAAAATAATTTTTTTCATGAATATGACTTAACCTGATGGAGGACGTGCTCAGTCATTCAGAGAGTCTCTCTCTGCTGTTTAGGCATGTTTTGTGCCGTTGATCATCGTCGTCATCCTTAATAAATAAAACATTTATTCATGCTTGGGTGTCGGCTGTGAATCCAGTGGAGAGAAATCCCCAACCACTAATGGTGCGTTCAAGTCATGTCGGATAGATTGTATTTACGAGTTGAACGCACATGAA
>NW_015538026.1:184024-187003 GCF_001515605.1 Sinocyclocheilus anshuiensis | reverse complement strand
CCTCTATAATGGCTAAAATTGCCCACAATCATTGCGCTTTGGCAAAGGATTCGGTCCAGAACCACAAACACGAATAAAACACGTTAACAAAAACTACAAACGTGGTGGATGCGCGCGGTCGACGGTAGAGAGGTTTACAAAAAGGGGTTTGAGTTACTAATAATCAACATTTAACCTGGTAAAAAAATATTTATTTCTTAAAGGAGACATATTATGCCCCTTTTTACAATATGTAATATAAGTCTCTGGTGTCCCCAGAATGTGTCTGTGAAGTCTCAGCTCAAAATACTCCACAGATCATTTAGTATATAATTTTGAAATTGCCTATTTTGAGTGGAAGCAGAAACACGCTGTTTTTCGTGCCTCTTGAAATGCAAATGAGCTGCTGCTCCCCGCCCCCTTTTCCAGAATAGAGCTGTGCCATTACAGCTCAACCTGCTAAAAAAACATCTGTTATGGTTCTGATTATGTTTATCGCGCTGAAATCATGCGGTTTAAACCATATGAGTTTAAACTTCTTATATACGGTTTTCAGAGAGCACACATCCGAAGCACACGGACAGAAAGCAGCTGTCACAGCAGGTGAGTACTAATGGATGGAAACTTACAGATTAAAGGGCGGTAATATTATAATGAAATCCCTTTGCAACGTCACCAAGGGAGCGAAATCAGACGTGCTCGTTTTCTCAGACGCTTGCAGAAAAAGGCTTACCAAAACAAAGTTCCTGGGTTAATCTTTTTCACATTTCCTTGGTTGGTAGATGCACAGGGGACCAGATTATAGCACTTAAAACCTGGAAAAGTCAGATTTTCATGATATGTCACCTTTAAACCAATAGCCATGTTTACTGTCATCCAATATGTATGCATTTGAAATTCGTTCCTGGGTGCATCTGGCATTTATTAATGAGTGAATGAAGGATGTGCACCTTTAAAGACGCAATTGTGTGACGTGATAGTATGTCCCAAAGCTTGCCTACTCTTCTACTACACACTCAAAAGTGTGTACTTTTTCTTCACCAAAAGAGTACATACTTTAAGGGCGTAGTATAAGTAGGCACATTGAGACGCAGCAGTAGGGTGACAGGTAGGGGGCCAAGTCTATCTTCCCACCATGGCCGCGGGAACTAGGGGTGCTGAGGGTGCAGGGGTGCTAGGGGTGTACACCACTGTATAATTCAATTCAATTCAAGTTTACTTGTATATCACTTTTCACGACACAAATCGTTGCAAAGCAGCTTTACAGAAAATTAAGTTTCTACAATGTATTTAGTAGTAGCTTATCAGTGGTGACTATGTCAAATTGACGTACATATGGCAGAAATGTATGGTAAAATTCAGTTAATGACGTAATCAAACAGACGATGAACACTTTTAACAGCAATAATTATATGTTGTAATACAACACATATGTAATAATATGTAATATGTAAAAATATTTATGTGTGTGTAAAGTACAAAAGTTAAAAAACGACTTGTAGTGCGTTTGAGTAAGGGACTTTTATATTCAAATCAGTGATTGGAAGACTGGTTGGAGACATCCGGAAGTCGAGCGACAGATGTACTTCGTAGACACTTTGGTAGACATAAAGGGAGAAAGGCAGGATGACTTCAAATTGAACTTTTCCTAATAAAAATAAATAAATTTACATTTACTAAAGCACGTGCTATTAATTTAAATAAAATGTAACACTGCGTTCAAAGGGCTTATTCGTGCCATTTTGGAAGTGAAACTTTTTTTGCACTACAGTCTATGGCCTAAACGATGGCGTTACCAACGTTACTTAAAAGCTTTCTTCAGTAACAGGTACTTCGGTAAAGTCAAAACCATGGGAAAAATTATTAATGTTTTCCCAATTATAAAATGTGGACCGATTTACAACACATTTTGCTTGTATGCAAAAGTCACACATTAAAGGGGTCATATGATGCGATTTCAATTTTTCCTTTCTCTTTGGAGTGTTACACGCTCTTGGTGCATAAAGAAGATCTGTAAAGTTGCAAAGACTAAAGTCTCAAATCCAAAGAGATATTCTTTATATATATATATTATTATGATTTTAATACATCGCAAATGTGGGATGCCAAATGTAAAATAAAGCATGCAAAAAAACAAACAAAAAAAAACAGCAACTGCCTAACTTTCTCATATTTAGCATCAAAAACTGCCTGATGATGGTGGTATTTGCAGCTCAACAGCTTTGGCCAGTTAAAACAGTCTTATGACTGTCAAGTGGTTCCTCATGGTCCTGTGTGCTTGTAAAAGGGAAATGCAAAAGATTACACACATCCTGCTTCAGAGCTTATTAGAGGAAGTGAACTTCACTCACAATGGTTCAGTTAACAGCCAAATGTACAGATCAGAAACTAAATAACAGCAAAAGCATACCTGGTGGCTGTATCGTTTTTTTTTTTTTTTACTACAGAATGAATGGATCAGAATGGCTTGCTCATGTTTGAATACAATACCTTGGATTTGTTTAGTCATTGGCAAGTCAGACCTCATTGGACTGCTTTATACAAACAGCCTTTGATAAGTACTTTATTTTCCATTCACAAAAATAATTTTGTTTTGATGGTCAGTAAAAAAAGCCGAAAATTCAAGGTATATAGAACTTCCCTGAATAAAAAGACATTCAAAATCTGGTTCGCCCACCTCATCCTCGGGAATTACAAAACCATCCTGTTTAAAAACAGAAAACCACAGAACTCAGCAGGCTGAAGACAGTTTAGTATGAGACTGTCTTTAAACACTGATATACACTTACGTCTGTGGCGTACAGAATATCCACAATCCTTTGCAGTGTAGGATCACCCTCACCCTCTTTCTCTTGGCAGATGAGCTCAATGTTTCTCAGTTTGCCAAAGTAGAAATCCCTTTCCTTTTCCATGTCAGCAATAGTAGCCTTCAGGTCATTTATCTGCTCAGATGAGCATAAGCAAAGAATTACATATATTTTTATAACAACAACAATAAAC
>NW_015538026.1:163598-183925 GCF_001515605.1 Sinocyclocheilus anshuiensis | reverse complement strand
TATATATATATAAAAGATTTTAAATAAGAACAACAACAAAAATGACTATAATAAATTAAAACCATTTAAAAATACCTCAAATTAAAAAAAGTATTTACCCTTTATTTACCCACATTTCTTGTGAAGTCTTACCGTCTGAGTAAGTGCTCCTTTCTCTTCATCGCCGCCACCTGTTCCTGCGCCTCGCGTTGCAGCTGGAGCTGCCTTTGGTGCAGATTTAGGTGCTGTGGCTGAACGCTGTGGAGCTGAACATCAAGACCACATCCATCACCTTGCTATACATACTCATCAACCTGCCTTGAGGATAAGGGTCTATTATTCCAGCTTCAAACTGACTAATTGAATAAATTATTAAATGGTTTCATTTCATATATTGAAGCTGAAATAAAAAAAAGAAACTTAAAAATAATACTTTTTTTTTGTTGAATATTCTACCAACAAGTACCATAGACCCAAAAGAGAACTGCATGACTGTTCTTTTAAAAATGTGCAGTACTTGGAAATGTAGGAATCACCATAATGTAAGAAAAATGCCCAGAGGTGAAGCAACCTTGCAGACAATGTGCTTGAACTAAAACTCACAGTTCTCAATTTCTTACCAACAGGGGCCATTGGCTTGACTGCAGGTGTGATGCCTGTGTCTGAAGCGAAGAGACAAATCCATGCACAGGCAACGTAAGGCTCCAGTTATTCTCAAACATGTAAAAACAGCTAAAGCATGTACGACTGGGTCACACCCACATATTTTGGGGTCATAATCCATAACAGCTGCAGCTGTCATGCACCTGTTAGCATTAGGACAGCTAGCTTCCGACAATAACGCAAGTCCCTATATGAACTAGGACTATATAAATCCAGAAAGACTGACATGTTGATAATTATTTATAACAATGATAAACCATTATATAAATATTAGTAGGAGATTTATGTTATGCTCTTTTCCCATTAGGATAAACCTTAGAAAGGCTGCAATGGTATTGAGAACTTCCTGTTGGTTCTTTCTCTTTACCTGAGCTGGGTTTCTTTGGCTTGTTAGCTGTAGCTGCTGCTGGACTCTGACTGGTTGGCATTTCTTGTCCCTGCCGAGCTGCCATCGGATCATATTCCTTTCCATCATAATTTGCATCGAAGAACTTCTTAAACCATTGCACAAACTCAAAGTTATCCTGGAACTTGCCCTTCACAAGCTTGTCAACAGGAATAATCTGCACAGAGACATAAAATGTTTCAAAACAGCAAGTAAAAAAGTAGTTACACTTCACATATCGTACATTATAAATATATTTTGCGTAGCAAAATGGAACATGTGATTTGTGTGCTAATGAATTTAACTGGTTGACATACTTTGCTAACTCCCATCTTTTTGAAGCTGCCTTGAAGGAGTTTGAAGTTATGGATGTATTCGTGCTCAAGTTTGGCCTGGAATTTAACTTTCTTCAGTGGAATACATGATGGGAACAGCATGTCCATGAAATGACAGTAAGCAGCACCTTAAAACACATTAATAAAGACACAGTCAGCAAATAATAAAATAACATAACATAAAATCATTAAAAGTAGAAAAAAAGTCACGCAGGTCCCAACCTACACAAAAAAACACTTTCATTCTTCCTGCACTGTACTATCTTTGTCTATTCCCTCACTAAAATGTGCTAACCGCTGACCCAGATATTGAAAAAAGTAGCATGCAAATGGCAGTCAATCCAGGACCCACTATTATTATATAAATAATCTTTATGGTCAAAATGAAAATTAGGCTTTATGTTTAACTCTTAAAACTCTGTCAGCAATTTAATGGTGCTCAAGTTGGGTGTATGAAGTGAAGAGGACAGACAGCTGGTCACTGACCTGAGCACAGTTGCTCGATCTTGGCATGGTTCATCTGTAAAGACTCGTTTATCCATGTGAGCATGTCATGGCGGCTGAGGTTTTCACTTGTCACTGATGTGGAGTACACGTTCACAGCCATGGCTGGGACAAAAGCGATGCTTTAAAGCCGAAGACACTTTTCCGCTGAAGCTGCTGGATTGAGAGGGTGTGAAAAAAAAAGCCTCATTTAAAGTTAAAGCCTCATTTCCTTAAACACACATTCACACCCTTCAGCCCATCTACATCATCATTTTTACTTCCTACTTAATGGCACTTCAATGTGTGGCTGTATATTTATATCCATCTAAGAGTTTAAGGTCTGAATCGAGTAACGTTACTTACGGGATAAAAATATGATATTTATTTTAAAAAATGTTAGGTTTCCGATATAACGTTAACGTTCCTCTTTAACGTCAGTTAAAGTTTTCAACTAATCTGTCAGAATTTTTAATAGTGTATTCATATAAACAGTTCATGCTGAACTTATATATTGTAACCGTTGTTTTTAAATACTGAACATTTAAATCATAACATTAGATGACATGTGTAGTCCAAAACTACCAATAAAGTATTGTTTTTCTGTAAAGTAGTGTCTGTGTTCAAATCAATCAAATCAACGCCTTTATCTTACATTTGGTTCTGAAAGTCCAAACTATGTTGGGATGCGAGTGAAACGGGCTGCAGATTCACCGGCGTGCCGCTCGTAAAGTGCCGCTTCCTCAGCAGGCTGGAAAATAGGCTGTAAGCCTGAAACCACAGCAGTTTACAAACTATTCACAGATGTCAAAATAAAAGTCATCATAAACAGTTTGTTAACTACTTCAATCGGTCAAAATAAAAGTAATAAACAACAAAATAAACGTCGCCATTAAACGCATAAAACAAAATTTTTTGTTTAAAGTTTTGGTAAATGTAATAACATAAAAATATGCAAATTCCAAACATTACATTTGTTATGTATATTTTTACTAATCTAACTTAATCTACTAATATGTGTGTGTGATACTCTTAAAGTCACTACAAGCTATTAAAAATTATTTCTAATTCCCTGGACTCTTCTAAGCCAGAGCATCACAGTTTAAAAGGTTTTCCACCACAGTTATTTTCCATTTTCTATTACTGTTATGTTTCTATTAACATCTTGTGAGTTACTTAAAACATTACATTTGTTATGTATATTTTTACTAATCTAACTTAATCTACTAATATGTGTGTGTGATACTCTTAAAGTCACTACAAGCTATTAAAAATTATTTCTAATTCCCTGGACTCTTCTAAGCCAGAGCATCACAGTTTAAAAGGTTTTCCACCAGTTATTTTCCATGTTCTATTACTGTTATGTTTCTATTAACATCTTGTGAGTTACTTATTCTATTACCTTATCTCATCTATTAAATATTATTTTTATTAAGCTAAATTTTAAAGTATTTGAGTAATTCACCTCTCGCTTCTTAGAACAGTACTAAACCAGCAATCTATTAGGAAAATATTAAGTCAAACGAGGAGAAATCTGAAGGACTGAATGTTTAGTTTTGTGGGTTGATAAAACACTTAAATTTAAAAAATAAACTGAAAAAGACCGATAAAAAAAGGTTGGTGCAATTTATTTTTCAACACTGATATTAGTACAAGCATGGAATATTAAAGCTAGGTAAACAGACTATGCAAAATATCAAAAGATATTAAAACAAAACCTGTCTTGTCAATCATCAGTTCAGGAAAACATTCTATATCTACATACATCATTAGCATTTCATTTAGCACCAAAAGACATCAGGGTTTTGAAAAACCCATTCAACGGGGAAAAAAAAGAAGAAGAGGTATTAAGGGCAATTTCAAGGGTACAAATATATAGTATATTCTGTTCACAAAGAATGGAATAAAAATAATCAAGAGTGACCTTAAAGATCACGGTCCTACAAGGCCTGCTGGTGTTGAGAAGACCTGAGGGAGTTATTCCTTATGACGCAATACTGCACCTCTGAATTACACATGGACCATCATTTTACAATAACATGTAACACAGCACCAACACGGGTCTTACTGGGAATTTCTAAAGCTTTGCTACAAGACATACACATCCAAAAGGCATCAAGACATACATAATCCAGTTATTGATCTTTCACCAAAGCACACACACCTCAAGCTGGCCCATGCCTAACAAAAAATTGGTTTAAACAAGCTTAGTTTAAGTCACTTGGTATCATGTTTAAGAAAACTTCCAAAAGCTGACTTTTAACTAGGGTGACCGTACGCTGCCTTTTTCCACAAACATGTCCTGGCCGGGATTTCTAAATTGCCTAAAATGTCCAGGTTTTGTATTTTCCTACTGTTTTTGTACTTGCTGAAGGTAATGACTGAAAAGAAATCAGACCAATAGCACGCAGGCATTGCACATAATCGATTAGTCGTGGCGTACAAGAAGCAGGGATCTACGGAGTATGGTCAAAACAATGCAAATACGTGTACATAAAATGCATGAGGAC
Source organism: Sinocyclocheilus anshuiensis (assembly GCF_001515605.1). Lineage (NCBI taxonomy): Eukaryota > Metazoa > Chordata > Actinopteri > Cypriniformes > Cyprinidae > Sinocyclocheilus > Sinocyclocheilus anshuiensis. Next base: position 179,570 of record NW_015538026.1, on the reverse strand, counting down.
TACAGACAACATGTCAATAGGAAAACAAAGCCAAAGCCTGGACAATTTAGAAACCCAGCGAGAATATGTCCAGGAAAAAGAGGATGTATGGTCACCCTAGATTTGACCTGTGACAAAGTCAAAACCACAAATCACCATGATCTGCATAATGCTGAAAACACACATGCTAAACAACTACAAAGAAAACACTATTTATACACACATTATGAAGCACCTAATTTCACACTGACAGTGGACCACAATTGATAACGAAATGTATTCGGAGACATTTCAAATGTAAGATACAATTTGGTCACTTGCACTAGACAAATGCAAAGTAGCCAAAATTCTTCCCTTTAAAGTCATCTAAGGTCATGCCAGTTACAATCAGCTCAACATTTTTTTTTTCTACATAAAAATTTAGCATATCAATGTGTAGGCACTTATTCAGTTTAAGCCCTTGATCACACTGCACCATGTTGTACAAAAAGGCTTCAAAGTTAACACAGTGACTTAGATATTGTGGTATGCTAAATCCTCACCAAAAACAGCACAAATCAGTGCTGCAGTGGCCAGTTTCAGCCAACAGGATCAAATCAGAAGTGCGTACGGGTAACAAATCGGGCAAAATGGAAAAAATCATTAATCCTAAGGGTTGATGACCTGTCTGTTGTAAAATGATGACAGTATGGTCTAAAATGCTAGCTCAAGGCAAAAAAGTAGTCTTAAAACGGCAATGTCACTCTGCAAAATAAAAATATTTCAAAAAATAATCAAGGTTACCTTTTTTAAAAAAAAAAAAAGGAAAAGCTTAAGAAGGCTACTGTCAACTCACATCTATCAATTATTAACATATAATGGCACAGACAACATTTGTGCTTCTAAATACATGGAGCACTACAAGATTGCATGTATTCCTACAAACAAAACGCTGTTTAATTGAAACCCAAGTCATCTCCGGTGTACTGTATATTAACACTCTTTTCCATTAAATAGATGCTGCTAAATAGGAAAACATTTAAGTGTTGACTTAGTACAGTTATTATGATGACCAGACATTCTGTATTACAAAACAGCACCATGGAATGACAACATTACCAACATTCATCTTTCATCATCATTTTAAAAATTATGAAACTATGCAATATTTATCAACAGGACATATTTATTCCTAAACAAGGAAAATATTTAATGTAAAAATGTGATATAAAAAGCTGACAAAAGGTTAAAACTGATAAACTAAACCAAATTAACATTATGCCTATTTATAATTTAATGAATAAGTTAAAGCAGCATTCCTCCAGACAATGAACCAATCATAGAATGGCACCGAGGTAGTGGATGGAGTATCGTGTGGCTCTCTCCAGCATTAAAATGACTTTAAAAGTATACAAGTTAAAATGCTTTCTGAACGTTTAGAACAAATGCAATATTCAAATTGGAAAATATTCTGTGAAGTCAGAATCTGCAGGGGGAAAAAAATCATCAATTTCATATATCTGAGAGACTCGATTTGGACCTCCAGTGCCAGTGCTGCCTGGACCAGACGGTGGTTTTACTCGCAAGCAAAGTAATCCTTTAGCGGGGCAAAGAGGTGTCGGATCACGGGAACGCTCCAGGACCGCCCAAGCAACTTCTGCCTCTGTCCCCGCCCCATATTATTCACATCTGTGTAATGCTTTGGGAACCCAAATATTCTGAGTGCACAAAAAAAAAAAAAATCAGTCATTTTGTTAAGAGCCACATGTATGCCGCACTGAATTGCTGTATGCAAACCTGATAAGGCAAAACTTTGAGTAAAATTCAGTTAATATAAATATATCTGACCTCTCCATTTCAGTGCACCAAAGATAGTCCTCTTTTCCATTCATGGTGACTGGCAGAGGTCCCATCTTCCCTTGTTTGATGGAATTGGACTTGGTGGTGATCGTGCGAACTTTGTTGAACTGATGATATAGTAATGACAGAGTTGTTATTTTTATTAAAAAGAAAGAAATAAGACGTAATTGGTTTTGACATTCTAACAATTAACTTAGTTGAGCCTAGACTCCTGGCACTAATATGTATACTTCCTAGGACTAATGTAAACTAAAACTACAAATTAAAATGTATATTTGTGGATTTCTTTGATTTAATGCACAAAATATCAACTTTTCAGTCAGAAGGCATAATAAACATGTTTACCATTGCAGTTCGTCCGACCTCCAGGCAGTCCTGCAGATCTGCTTTATCAGCGAGTGAAGTAGCAAGTGGTCTACAAACACAAAATCAAGTTTTCAGTCACATTAATTTGTGAATGCACCCATCTATTACTGAACATGCATACATTTCCATAAAGTTGCGCTTTATGTTTACAGATATGTGTAATTGATTGTGTGTGTGTGCCTGCATTTATACCGGTTCATTCCAGGTAAATTTCCCCAGAAGTAACGGGCCCTGTGGGCTGGGCTTACTTTCACAGCATCAATCATCACAGGATTACACTGGAAACAGATAAATGCATGATAATTCATAACCATCTTCAACAACGACACCAATAATATGCTAAACACCTCTGGTAAATGGCATGTCTAAAGGTGCGTTCACATTTAGTGTTGTTTGGCCATTTTTCGCAGACAAAGTCCAGCCATTTTAATAGGAATCCAAGCAATATGGAATATCTTGTGAGGGCAAAAGATTTTTCCATGCAAATTTTGCATCAGGTTCAAGTTCAACCAGAATGTTGATTGGTTTGAACATGACTTCTGTTCTGTATGAGATGTGCTTCATACATCACTACACTGGACATTTTTGCACGTTAATATTTGCAAAAATTTCACTAATGTTGACCACATCTCTAGCCTGGTGGAGAAAAAGGAAAAAGTATTTTTTACCTCCAGGAAACGACAGATATCAGCCTTGTCGTGGGCACTCATGGCTACTACATTCTCAAAGAGCCAGAAAAAGGGGCGATCATCATCCTCTTTTGGCCTCATCATGGTTAACATGCGGTAATATTCAAAGAACAGTCGACCTGTGCCTTCTGAAAGGAGATGAGAAATTGAAATTGAACCTTTTTAAAAATGGAGTTATATAAATAACTTCTAATACTAAAGACCATGCTCAGATCAACCTAAATTTCACAATTTTTTGCATGTACAAATATCTTACCAAAAAGACCTTTTCTGGCTGGATTCACCATGGACAGGTCATTACAGGGACTTCCACCAATCAGGAGGTCAAAGGGCCCCCACTCGGCCAGCTACAAAATGGTATGACAAAAGAGAACTTTAAAGTGTTCTTTCTACAGTGACTTCCCCTTGTTCTTATGGATATGAGTAAGACCATATAAAAATAGCAATGTTTAGCTATTAAATCTGGTTAACTGTTCAAATCCTTATGCTAGTTGAAGAATGTCTGTGAAGAATGTGAATGATGATATTCTATAAATAAATATTTTCTGCGATAATGCTCTATACGTACATGTTTCCTTGTGATGGTGCGCACATCTTTTACATATTCAATCAGGCCCTCATGTTTAATCATTCCAACAGCAATGGAGTCTTCACAGATCTCAGAGGCAATGTAGCGCTCCACCTTAAAACCCAGGTCTTTTAAAACCAGATAGCCTGCAAAAAGATAAGAATAAAATATTAAAATGAATAGTTCAGCCAAAAACTCCTTGTCATCTTGTTACATATCTGTATGACTTACTTTCTTCTGTGGAACACAAAAATGAATTGTTGAAGACTAACCTGACATCATGAAACATTCATTTTTTTGGTGGAAATATTCCTTTAATATTAAAGCAAAACAAGTGAACACACCTGTTGCAATCCCATCAAACAGGGAGAGGACTCTGATTGGACGACGCTGATGAGCTGGAATTGAAGGATACACTCTGTGTGGCTCCTAAAATAAGGACAAAAACAGTGTTCTTCATATTAAAACATCATTCTGGTTTTCCATATTTCCATAATCACCATATTATAAAGATTTTTGAAAGATCATGTGACACTGATAACTAGTCTAATACAGCTTTGTCATCAAAGGAATTACATTTTAAAATATATTCAAATAGAAAAGTTATTTTGAAATGCAATAGGATTATTTCACAATATTATTGTTTTTACTGTATTTTTGATTCAATAAATGCAGCCTTGGTGAGCATAAGAGACTTTAAGAGACTTAATTTTTTTTTTTAAAGTCCTACAAATGCCAAACTTTTGAATGGTAGTGTATATTAAAATGGTGATGCAAATAGCAAAACTTGAATATGACTAGTTGGATAACTAACACAAGGAGGATAAGAATGACACTCACAAATTCAAAGGCACTGTTATTGGCGAAATACTCCTGGACACGAACTCTCCAGTCAGACCTGAGCTTGAGCACGCCGTAGCACTTAGAGGGCAGGCAAATATAACAGCTCCATGGGTCAACATCCTTCAGCTTATCGAACGTCCCTGGTCCCACCAACACATTCAAACAGTCTTTACAGAAACACCTGAACAGAGTGAAAAAAAGAGAAAGACGGTGAAACAATCTGTTATGATGGTTAACATGGCATTAAGGTTTAAGTTTGCGTAAGTTTGAGTTTAAACCTGCAGCAGCTGGCGTTTCCACAAAGAATGACCTCTTGTCCAGCACAGCAGATGGTGCAGTATGACTGATAGCCATCATCATCATACCTGTACAGCGTCTCTGTAAAGTTCTCCTACACAAGCACACAAAAAAAATGTCATTCCGGCCAGCAAATAGTAAGTAGCTTACTAATTTTATGATTCCGCACTAAACAGATAAGACACAAGAATCGATTCATACCTTGCACTTCAAACAAAGGCTTCCCTTAAAAAGAGGATGGAACATTTCAATGTTGCCAGTTCCACAGGACAGGCAGAAATCTGGGTAAAGAACAATGAGAACAGACATTCTGTATGATTATCTTGTAATGAATTAAAATACACGACTGAGCAATAAGTATGTCCTAAAGGCAAAAATAAGTTGTTAAAAATAAAGTGAAAGGTGTGATTGCTTGTAGTGACAGCTGAGAAAATATTGTCAGTGCAAGTATAAATTTAATCTGAAGTGTTTTTCCAGACAGGGATTTCAGGCCATAATTTTACAATTTCCTCATATAACCAGGTTTTCTGATTGGCCCAGCAGGAAAAACAAGAATTTAAATTATTGTTGAGCCCTAGAATAGCTTCATTAATAAAATCAAATTATGAATTTGAGAAATTTTAAGTGACTTACCTTCAATGTTTCTGCCTTTAACGGTTACTTCATTGACCATTTGATCTGAGAAGAGGAAGACAAAACAGGTATGTTTTCTCACCAAAATTATGTAAATGCCTAAAAACACACTAATAATCTACAGTTCAGTATTTTATGAAATAAAAACATGATTTGTGCTCTTTATGGCAAAGTTCTGGCCTATACGTCGCTGATTGATCTAGAATTCACCTCTGGTGTAATCCTGAGTTGACTGTCTGTTCTTGTTGACGTACTTCCTCTTGGCTGGAGGCTGATAATCAGACACAGAGGAATCAGACTCAGTTTTATTACTGGTAGAGCTGTCTGTGAAATGGAAAAAGCAGAAGGCACTGTTGTTAAATCAACCTAGATCAAGATTTTGCTTATTAGAGCACTTTCACTGTTGTTTGACATTTCCGTGTATTTTTCGGATCAAATCACAAAACTGAAGTCAGTTGTCAACTCTTGTAGTCTTTGTTATTTTCAACTTTCAAAACTGCTGTCAATCACCAACTGTTTTTGCAATTACAGATTATTGTTTGTTTTTTTACATACCCACAAGAGGCAAAAAGCCATCAGGACCCATGGGCTGGAAGCCTCCAAATGCCCAATCCAGCATAGCCTTCACCTCTTCCCCTTTCTTCTCAGAGGGGGGGAAAGTCTTCCCACAACGCTCCGCTGCCAACTACACAAGGACACAACAATATAGTGCAATACTAGAATATTTTTATTCATAAGAACTGGTTCTCGATCCCCAATCCTAGTTTTCAAAAGAATCGTTAAATAATTATCTTTCCACTGTACCTCTAGGATTTGGTAGATGGCATTCTTGTAGGTAGGCAGACCTTCATAGGATTTACTAAAAAAGCACTTTGCAAATGCAGCGAAGGGCAGCAGTCCCTCTGTATGAATCTAAGATCAACAAGAGAACATACTGGTAAAAAATGTATAGCCTGAATGCACTGTAAGTCGCTTTGGATAAAAGCGTCTGCTAAATGCATAAATAAATAAATAAATAAATAAATAAATAAGAGAAACATGCTTCAACATGAAACAGGTCCTTGGAAGAATAAGGGGAAAAGTATCTCTCAGATGAGAATCAGGAGAAAGCAAGCAAGTAAACACTCCTAACCTCTGAAAACATGCCATCTCCAAACCACTCCACGCGCCTCATAGAGACAGGAAGCATCCTGCCCTTCCATGCCACCACCAGTCCAGGCCACCAAGAGAAGCCCTTTACTTTTCCCCACACAAGCTCTCCAATGGCATAACCTTTTCCATCCTGCACAGAGAGAAACAGGAAGTCAATATTACAAATGACATTCATAACACGGATGTCTTATTCTATCAACAGAGAAGTGACTGTTCAAGCAGGATGAATATTACTTTTCAAAGGTCAGAGCAACCCAAAGTAAATCAAAATAATATTACTCAAATGTATAATATTCATAATATTCACCTAAAGATGAAAACATGCTGAAAATTTACTCACATTTTTGGGTCAAATATTACTAAAAGTCTTCGCATTACAGAAAGCCTTCACAGAGAATGTTCAGCATGCTGTATGCATATATAATAATGCCTGCTAAATGAATCAATGCAAATCATATGAAACACATCTGAAGTTTACTTAGCATGGGTACTGGACTAAAGTAACAGTCGTGTTTGCGGTGAGATTAAAGAAAGGTTTAGAAACCTTCCAGACTTACATGGTACGGTTGTTCTCTCTTTCCAGGTCTGGGGCTCAGGGTCGAACTTGATGCAGATGAACAAGCATTGTTCTTAACCTTCAATTAGTAGATCAGATACATCAGTGAGAAACAAACATACACAAAGGAAGAATACATAATCTAAAGTGAGTGGTTAAACATTTCATGTGAAAACCACACGCATAATGCACAGTTTTAATGAAGTCCCCTGCTGATCTGTCTTTGCCAGCTTTCACAATGCTAACTATTGAGAAAGTCTTGTTGAAGCTTAAAGTGATTAACTTTATTATTACTCATCATGAATAGATGTGTATTTTTTTATACACAAGCATTTTTATCTTTGTTTATGTATGTTAGAATATCAGTACAGCATGCATGACACTGCACACAATGAATTTCAATTTATTTGTAAAGCACTTTTCACAATATATATCGCTTCAAAGCAACATAATAAAAAAAAACATCATGGAGAAGCAGATGTTTGCAAGGCAATTACAGAGGAAAAACAGACATGGACACATAGCTACAGGAGGAACATAAGATGAAGATGAAGATTCCAGAGACTAATCTACCATCCGGAAAGGAAACCACAGGACTCATGCACACATTTATAAAGTGGCATCCATCGCTTATGAAAACAGCTCAATGTAATACAGAGAGCGTGAATGGGACAAAACTGAGGCGGACCCTCTACATCTGCAATAAACCAGACAGAGCACTGAATCTTAACCTGGGCAGGTACATACCGCCTCTGGTTTGCTGTTCTTGTCTGGGTTCACCGGTTTGCTCCAGGTGCCTGTACCAGCCTGAAAGACTGTACGTTCCTGTGGTTTCTGCCGTAAGCTGCTCTCCCAACCGTATATTCCCCTAATGGAGCCCTATAGACCCATACATATGCACACAAATTACACACATGTACGCTGTCACTCAGGTCACATGACTCCTATGGTGAAGTAATCAGTATCAGGGTGCCAAAGTACAGATATGTAGAATAGGAAAGAAAGATGTTAAATCGAGACGTTAGTGTGATGATATGGTTGGTCTGTGTGTGTGTGCAGGTGATTTTTTTCCTGATAACTGGAGTTGATCTAATCAGTCTTAGGGTGTATTCACACCAGGAAAGTCCGCTAGTTCACTTGCTTTGGTCCGAACCAAATACAATGTTGATTTTTTTTTGTTTGGTTCGGTTAGCTTTCACACTGCCCTTTTTGCAAGTGAACCAGAAATTGTAAACAAAACCACATGTGTGCTAAGGTCATCCATTCATTGGACAGAAACTCTCAAGCGTACCAGAGTTTGTTTGGAAGCGGACCGAGACCACCTCTTCAGCTGGGTCTCGGTGCGGTTGTTTGGTCCGCACCAGAGTGCGATTGCTGTATTCACACCGGTCTTGTTTGGTTCGACTGAATCAAACTCAAGTTCGTTTCCCCCTTTGGTGCGGATCTTTTGGGCGGGCGTGAATACAGCAATCGCACTCGGGTGCGGAGCAAACAACCGTACCAAGACCCAGCTGAAGAGGAGGTCTCGATCCGCTTCCAAACGAACTCGGTACAGTTGAATGGATGAACCAATGAATGGATGACCTTAAGCACACGTGTGGTTCCCTCTCGAGAACGGTCTCTCGACATGGCGTTAACGCCTTGGGGACTCCCTTCCTTCCTAACCTACCTGAAATCTTATTGCACAACGCCAGTGAAGTTGCAACTCTCTCTGGCCAATGCCAGCCAAGACGGCGAATAGGGGCGGGGCCCCCGCCACTATATAATGCACCGTATTGGCGGCATAAGCTCAGAATCTTCCTCTTTCACACATCCTATCGAAGACAGCTGTGGAGAAAACGCAGAAAGAAGGATTTCCGTCTCGGCGTTCCAGCATGTCCAACGTTTGCACGCTGTGTTTGGGACCCATCGAGGCCCCGGACACTCACGAGTTCTGCATCAGGTGCCTGGGTCTCGCCCATGCGGAGGCAGCACTCACCGGGTCGGGCTGCCCGCACTGCGAGGAATTCTCAGTGCGAGTGCTTAGGGCCCGGAGGAACATCGCCCTCGGGGATTTCTCTCGGCAACGTCCCACCGCCGCCAGCGAGCCGCAGGTGGGACGACAGCCGCACGTGGGCGACCGCGCAGAAAGGCGCAGTTCACCCCCCTGCTCTCCGGTGTGCTTGGCAGAAGAGAGTCTTCAACCCGCCTCTGGAGCTTTGGAGATTATCTCGTTCGGTGCGGCGGGGGACGACGACGATCTTGACAAGGCGATGTCCCTAATGGCGTCCGAGAAGACTGGGCCCGCACTCCAGAGGATCGCTCTGAAGTGGAGGGACACACTGCGTTCCAGGATGAGCTCGTCCGGATTCTTACCAGGGCCGTGAGCAATCTTGGTCTAGAGTGGGAATCCCCCGACGAACCAGCTAAGAGCAACCTGGATTCGTGGTTCCTTCACTCGGGCCGCCGAGCAGCCGCTCCGAGGAAGCGAACCCCATTCCTCCCCGACTTGCACGACGAGGTCGCTAAGGAGTGGGCTGCACCCCAATCGGCTCGCACTCACGCTGGCGGGTCGGAGATCTTCACTAAAGTCGAGGAATCCATCACCGCGCACCTCTACCCCTCCTCTGCTTCCCTGAAGACGGGTGCTACGCTGCCATCAAGGCCCTGCCGTCTGACCGCACACGTTGCGGACAAAGCGTACGCCGCCTCGGGAGAAGTGATCTCAGCGCTGCACACGATGGCAGTGCTCCAAGTTTTTCAGGCACAGCTCCTGAAATCCCTGGACGAGGGTGGGTCTGATCCCGAGGCCCCGGATTTTGCACTTAAAGCCACAAAGAAGACGGCCCAGGCGATCGGACGGAGCATGGGCTACATGGTGGTGCTCCACCGGCATCTGTGGCTGACACTCAGCGCAGCCCTCTGCACATAGTAGATCCTCATCTGCTTCCAACCGGCCGTCGAAGTGGCCCCCCTCTGCTTCAGCTTCATCTGCTTCAGCTTCATCAGACCCAGAGCCGTCTGTTCGCGCCAAAACTCTGTGGCAGAGGACACCGAAGGGGCATCACGGCTTCAAGAAAGGCGGCTGTCCCAGCCGAACAGAAGCCTCACTCCTGACGGGAGGGTGCAGAGGAGGAGAGCGCCGAGCGGCGAGCCCGCCGCGAAGCGTTTGAGATGTTCTCGCGAAGTCCCCTTGGCTGTTGTAGGCAACTACAAGAATGTCTGTGTTGTGTATGTTCAAAATGCAATAAAGTTTGTGACACCCTCACAAAAAGAGCTTTTTTCTCCTCCTCCAGTGATAGCAGATTCACACACGGCCGTGAAACCGCCGATAGAGTCAGGCTTGCAGCTTCCTCGTGTATCTGGCGAGGCTCACGCCCCTGTGGCCGGTGTCAGACCCCTCGCTCTCGACACCTCGCACATACGCACGTCCATATCGCTCAAACATTCAGCAGAAGGCTCACCGCTCCCCGTTGATCGGCGAGGCACGACCCTCGCTAACATACAGCGCTCCCACTCGTCCCGTGAGCTTTCTGAATACGACCCCGGCATACAGTGGCGTTGTTCAGAATTCAGAGGACGAGGCGCACCACCCTCTGTGTCTTTTTGCGAGCGCATGGCGGTCTATTCCGGGCATTTCGTATTGGTTGCAGAACATTATAGAGAACGGCTACACGCTTCAGTTTTGGCGCAGACCACCCCGGTTCAATGGCGTGGTAATGTCGACAGTTCCGGCACACAACGTGCCAGTGCTGAGGCAAGAAATTCTCAATCTCCTCGCGAAACGCGCGATCGAAGTGGTCCCACCGAGCGAGAGAGAGAGCGGGTTTTACAGCCCATACTTTGTCGTTTCAAAGAAAGATGGTGGTCTCCGTCCAACTTTAGACCTGTGACCCATCAACCGTGCATTATACAAACGCGCTTTCCAAATGACAACGCTAAAGCCTATACTCGCGCAGATTCGACCCAGAGATTGGTTTGCTTCGGTGGACCTGAAAGACGCATATTTTCATATCCAGATCGTCCCTCGTCACAGGCGCTTTCTGAGATTTGCGTTTGAAGGTATAGCGTATCAGTTCACGGTGATGCCATTCGGGCTAGCACTGGCGCCACGTACATTTACGAAATGTGTGGATACAGCACTTTCCCCTCTGAGAGCGAGTGGAATACGCATATTGAATTATTTGGACGATTGGCTGCTCTTGGCCCATTCGGAGGATGTGCTTAACAGCCCCAAACGCGCTCTGTTACTTCACCTGGAGAGGTTAGGTCTCAAAAGAGCTTTTTTCTCCTCCTCCAGTGATAGCAGATTCACACACGGCCGTGAAACCGCCGATAGAGTCAGGCTTGCAGCTTCCTCGTGTATCTGGCGAGGCTCACGCCCCTGTGGCCGGTGTCAGACCCCTCGCTCTCGACACCTCGCACATACGCACGTCCATATCGCTCAAACATTCAGCAGAAGGCTCACCGCTCCCCGTTGATCGGCGAGGCACGACCCTCGCTAACATACAGCGCTCCCACTCGTCCCGTGAGCTTTCTGAATACGACCCCAGTATACAGCGGCGTTGTTCAGAATTCAGAGGACGAGGCGCACCACCCTCTGTGTCTTTTTGCGAGCGCATGGCGGTCTATTCCGGGCATTTCGTATTGGTTGCAGAACATTATAGAGAACGGCTACACGCTTCAGTTTTGGCGCAGACCACCCCGGTTCAATGGCGTGGTAATGTCGACAGTTCCGGCACACAACGTGCCAGTGCTGAGGCAAGAAATTCTCAATCTCCTCGCGAAACGCGCGATCGAAGTGGTCCCACCGAGCGAGAGAGAGAGCGGGTTTTACAGCCCATACTTTGTCGTTTCAAAGAAAGATGGTGGTCTCCGTCCAACTTTAGACCTGTGACCCATCAACCGTGCATTATACAAACGCGCTTTCCAAATGACAACGCTAAAGCCTATACTCGCGCAGATTCGACCCAGAGATTGGTTTGCTTCGGTGGACCTGAAAGACGCATATTTTCATATCCAGATCGTCCCTCGTCACAGGCGCTTTCTGAGATTTGCGTTTGAAGGTATAGCGTATCAGTTCACGGTGATGCCATTCGGGCTAGCACTGGCGCCACGTACATTTACGAAATGTGTGGATACAGCACTTTCCCCTCTGAGAGCGAGTGGAATACGCATATTGAATTATTTGGACGATTGGCTGCTCTTGGCCCATTCGGAGGATGTGCTTAACAGCCCCAAACGCGCTCTGTTACTTCACCTGGAGAGGTTAGGTCTCTGTGTGAACAAACAGAAAAGCGTGTTATGCCCCAGCCAGTCAATCATGTATCTGGGGGTGCAGTTGGACTCAATCTCGATGAGAGCGCGTCTGAGCCAGGAGCGCATACTAGCTTCCTCACGCAAGTCCGTGTTGATTCGCACGGACAATGTCGGTGGTATCGTACATAAACCGCCAGGGCGGAGTACACTCGAGAGCCCTTTACAGACAGGCAGCACGCCTTTTGCTGTGGGCCGATCACCATCTGCTCTCCATTCGAGCAGCGCATGTTCCGGGCTGCCTGAACAGCAGCACGGATATGCTATCGAGGGACGGGATTCTTCACGGAGAATGGAGACTGAAACCTGGGACAGTGAGGCTGATCTGGGAACGGTTCGGGAAAGCGGAGGTAGACTTGTTCGCGACAGAGGAGAACACGCATTGCCCTCTGTTCTTCTCTCTGTCACGCTCTTCCCTAGGCCGGAACGCACTCACGATGCCGTGGCCGAATGCCGTCTGTAAGCGTTCCCCCCGCTGAAGATTTTGTCGCAAGTGCTACACAAAATCAGAGAGGAGAAGGCGTCAGTGTTATTAGTTGCTCTGTACTGGCCAAACAGGCCCTGGTTTCCCGATCTGCTGGAAATACTAACAGCTCCCCCGTGGCCGATCCCGCTGAGACGGGATCTCCTGTCTCAGGCGGACAGCTCGGTATGGCACCCCAACCCAGAATGGTGGAAACTTCTGGTGTGCGGGAACCGGTAAACCCGGGCTCGTTGTCTCGCCGTGTGATGGTCACGATTACGGAGGCGCGAGCCCCTTCTACGAGACGCCTGTACGTTTGTAAATGGGCAGTGTTTAAGAGATGGTGTGAATCAAATGGTCAGGACCCGGGAAATTGCCCCGTGTCTGACATTCTGAATTTTTTGTAACAACGAATGGACGGCGGCAGTATGCCCTCCACTCTTAAGGGTTATGTTGCAGCTATCTCTGCCTTTCACGCTGCTATTGACGGGCACTCAGTGGGAAAACACGATCTAGTGACCAGATTTCTGAGAGGCGCGAGAAGACTGGGATCTGGCTCTGGTGCTGGGGGCGCTAGCCCTTCCGCCCTTCGAGCCACTTCAGACTGTCGGCTTGAGGGAGCTCTCGCTTAAAACAACGCTGCTACTCGCCCTTGCTTCGGTCAAGCATGTGGGGGATTTGCATGCGCTCTCTGTGAATGTGGACTGCATGCAGTTTGGACCAGGTGATTGTAACGTCACGTTCAAGCCAAGATTGGGCTATGTGCCTAAATCGCGCTCGACACCATTCAGAGCGCAAGTGGTGGCTCTTTCTGCTTTCACTCCAGAGTCGCAGACTTCATTGGATGCAGCCCCGAATCAGGTGTTGTGTCCGGTGAGGGCTTTGCGAGTTTACATCGACCGCACGGCTCATTTTCGGCAATCTGAGCAGCTGTTTGTATGCTATGGAGGCAGCGCCAAAGGGCAGCCTGTCTCCAAACAACGGCTATCACATTGGGTGGTCGACGCTATTGCCTTGGCATATTCCAGCCGGGGAATGGAATGTCCTATTGGTGTCAGAGCCCATTTCAACGAGGGCGGTTGCCTCCTCGTGGGCGTGGACTAAGGGCATTTCGATCAAATATATTTGTATGGCGGCTGGATGGTCTTTGCAGAATACCTTCGCCAGATTCTACAATTTGGACGTGTGGTCATTAGCATCACAGGTCCTGTCAGTGAGTACGACCCATGGTTCTACCTGCAACCACTAAGCTGTTTGACTGTGCTGGTGGTTTCGACTAGGTCGTGTAGGGGGATCGGGGGCGGGACCATCGTCATGTTCAGACTGTGGCGCCCTGGATGCGGCCATTCTCTATGTGTGTTAGTATTGCGCCCGGCCTTGCCGCTCACATGCTTTGTTGCACAGTTATATGACATACTTGTATGCGTTTGACATGACTATAATGTCTTAGCTTTGTATGGCGACGGCGCTGCATCTTTCTCTCAATAAGAGACCTGCCATCTGACATGGATTTTGAGTAACCTGATTGGATCCCTAAGCGGGAATCTACATCCAATCCCCTCGAGGCACTCCAACCACAAGCTGTTTGACTGTGCTGGTGGTTTCGACTAGGTTGTGTAGGGGGATCCGGGGCGGGACCATCGTCATGTTCAGACTGTGGCGCCCTGGATGCGGCCATTCTCTATGTGTGTTAGTATTGTGCCCGGCCTTGCCGCTCACATGCTTTGTTGCACTGTTATATTACATACTTGTATGCATTTGACATGACTATAATGTCTTAGCTTTGTATGGCGACGGCGCTGCATCTTTCTCTCAATAAGAGACCTGCCATCTGACATGGATTTTGAGTAACCTGATTGGATCCCTAAGCGGGAATCTACATCCAATCCCCTCGAGGCATGTCGCAGGGTCGTATTTGAATGGTTGGGGATTATTTTTAGTGTCTTGCAAGAACTGTTCATGCTAGCTCCGCCGAGGCCGAGCCTTTTTACTTCGCTGCTTCCACGGTGTTGTTCTATACAGTCCCCAAGGCGTTAATGCCATGTCGAGAGACCGTTCTCGAGAGGGAACGTCTCCGGTTACTGTCGTAACCTCGGTTCCCTGAGAGACGGGAATGAGACATGGCGTAGGCCGCCGTGTTCACTGCTCAGGTCTGCTGTACTGTTGGTTCAGTCGGAAGATTCTGAGCTTATGCCACCAATACGGCGCATTATATAGTGGCGGGGGTCCTGCCCCTATTCACCGTCTTGGCTGACATTGGCCAGTGAGAGTTGCAACTTCACTGGCGTTGTGCAATAAGATTTCAGGTAGGTAAGAAAGGACGTTCCTGCCTCTCAGGGAACCGAGTTTACGACAGTAACCGGAGACGTTTTGTTTACAGTTACTGGTTCACTTGCAAAAAGGGCAGAGTGAAAGCGAACCGCACCAAACAAAAAAAAATCAACATTGTATTTGGTCCGGACCAAAGCAAGTGAACTAGCGGACTTTCCTGGTGTGAATACACCCTTAGTTTGCTTCATCATCTCGATACAATGTGAAATAGTATTCAGCAAAAGTATTCACTGCCAAAAGCCTGACCATTATACTGCTATAATTAGTTAAAGACTGATATGTTGACCAGGCCAGATTATTAGTATTGCCAATAACCATTTGTTCCTTTTATTCAGCAAGGGAACATTAAAGGGATCAAAAGTGTAAAGTGCAAATAAATTATGTTATTTTAGCTTTCTATCAAAGGATCCTGAAACAAATTGTATCACCAAAATATTGTGCAGCACAACTGTATTAGAAGAAGAACAACAATAAGAAGACAAGAAGAACAAGAACAAGAAGAAATGTTTCTTGAGCACCAAATCAGAATATTAGAATGATTTCTGGAGGATTGTGTGACACTGAAGAGTACAAGTAATGGCTACTGAAAATTCAGTTTTGAAATGACAAGAATAAATTACATTTTAAAAGTTATAAAAATAGAAAACAGTTATTTTAAATTGTAAGAATATTTCACAATATTACTTTTTTTGTTGTTGTTGCTAAAATACATGCAGCCTTAGTCAGCATAAGAGACTCCAAACTTCTGAACGATAGTGAATTTATACATATATACATACATACATAAACACAGTATCTCACAGAAGTGAGAACAGAATATTTTTGTAAATATTTTATTATATCTTTTCATGTGACAACACTGAAGAAATGACACTTTGCTACAATGTAAAGTAGTGAGTGTACAGCTTGTATAACAGTGTAAATTTTCTGTCCCCTCAAAATAACTCAACACACAGCCATT
>NW_015538026.1:153657-163242 GCF_001515605.1 Sinocyclocheilus anshuiensis | reverse complement strand
ATATATAATTAAATACTGAATACACTGAAATTATATATACACCGCCCCATTCTCATTATCTGCATTGGCCATTAAAATATACATGTTGGCCTGCCCTCTATTTACACTGACAATCAGGAATGAATTCCTTGGTTAAAAACAAATCTTGAAAACATTTAATAGTTGTTTCTCAGCCAGTTTTCCAGCTATTATTACCTCATGTAACGTGCTACTTGTCCAGAGATCATCATCAGCTCCATCTTTCCTTAAGTCCATTTCTGCAGGGAAATAACATTTTAAAAAGTTAAATTGAACAGTCAAGAATAAAGAACAAAGATAGCAACAATTAACATTACTTTGAGCACAGACAAACAGAGCATTTACATTTGTAATTTCAATGCAATGGATCAACTTTCTTGAGCATTTAGGGTGGAAGCAAAGGAAGAAAGTTCAGACCAACAGACATTTGCCACCAGAAGCAACTGAGATCGTAAAGCATTATTCTGTAGCTGCTCTAGAACCTCTTAAACTGGTATTAAGCATTTCAATCACACCTCTCTGACTGGTGATCTTCTCCAGTTGCACCACACACGGCTTCACTGTGTTTGAGTGTTGAACCATCTCTGGAAAACAGCACATTGTTTACATCAATCTAACCAGCCTCTGCTGGATCTGACTGGATAGAACTTTAACTGCACTATACAGCGATACAAAAAAAAATTTTTCTCTGACTGGTGATCTTCTCCAGTTGCACCACACACGGCTTCACTGTGTTTGAGTGTTGAACCATCTCTGGAAAACAGCACATTGTTTACATCAATCTAACCAGACTCTGCTGGATCTGACTGGATAGAACTTTAACTGCACTATACAGCGATACAAAAAAAAAAATATATAGATTACAATTTGATAATTTTATTGTTCTTACTATGTAAATTATAACACTGAATGGATAATGATAACACTAAATTAATCCATGACAATTCATTGGGAAAGCAAGTCGTAATATGAGGAGCACCCTTTAGTACCTGTGTTAATAACATGCAAGCTAGATGATGTTTCTATATCTTCATACTTTAATCCAGATATTAGTCTTGCAGAGCTAGACATCTGGCTGTCTGCATAAGGCCAGCTTCACTTTACAGCTTTTCTGGCTAAGAACTGCCCATTTGGCCGCTTTGTGTAAGCATAGTTACAAATCATCAATACACCCAGAAATTTTGAAAATACTGGAGCCGCTTATGGTCTTGGCAGTGACCAATGGGCTGCTTCCCACAATGAACAAAAGAGAAAGCAATTGTCAGCCTGCTCTGACATGATCCGATCTCATCCAGACTTTTTCCTCAGCAATGCAACTTTGAATATCTTTCAAACTGAATACCATGATCCTCGCAAAGCCCAATGATTAGTCAAAGTTTTTAGTTCTTCCTCACCAGTGCCCATCATAGTAGCCTTTACATTGAAAGCACAATGTGGCATTCAGATGGACTAATAAAACACCTGTGCGCCCTGAATTCCAGAAGTTACATATTTATTAGAGGGTCTGTGAGTGTTTTTCTGGTGTGTAGGCTGTTTTTTTTTTCTTCAGGTTTCTCAACTATTGTTGGACACGGAGTTTGGGTTTTTTTTTTTTTACCAGTGATTGGTGCTGCCTTGCCTTTTTTTTTAATGAAAAAAAAAAAAAAACGGAAGAAGGCCATTAGGACAACTTACCTGATGTGCTGCTTCTGTTTTTTTTAATTCTCCCATTTCTGGTAGGTGAAATCTTGCCTTCAGTGTGCTCTAAAGAAGAGTCATCATTGGAATCCAGATCTTTCGCCAAATCTGTGTCACTTTCACCTAAACTATCATCCCAATGAGCAGCATCCCCATTTTCAACAGCCTGTGTATAAGTACACACATGACAAAATTGAGATATGGATAAAATGGTAGAACGAATAAACAGACAGACAGATAGATACCTGTGCAAAGATCTTTTCTGCTACAAGAGACGGACAGGGCAAAACCAAAAAACAGAGGACAAGTCTCTTGAAGATAGATTCTGGTGGAAAAGACTTGAGCACATTACACCAGTATTGTTCCAGAGTAAGGGTTGAAGATGTGTCTTCTTCATCCTCTACAAGCTGGTACTCCAAGAACTCATCTGTGAGCTTAGCAGAATCCTCAGGTTTGGAGCAGATGCCAAATTGTACTGCAAGGTCAACTATACTCTTTCCTGTGACCTTTAATCTTCCTGCCGGGCTGAGGAGTTGTGAAATGCCCCTCAGGACACTATCGCTCAGAGGTAGACTGTCAGCAATGGAGGTCGTAAGAGTTTTGTAGAAAGCTAAACACTCATCATGAAACACGTTCAGGTAATCTGCTAGTTCTTCTTCTCTGGCGGAGATGAAGTCTTCTATCACACCACCTAGACTGAGCTCAGTAGCAGGAAGGCAGAATGTTGAGTTCTCCAGGATGGCTGGGTCTCGTTCCTTCAGGTAGCGTATAACCGCTTGAGGGCGAAGAAAGCTGGAGGCATACGAACGTAGGAGCCCACTTGCTTCTCGAAGGACCTGGACAAGATCAGCACGAGCAGAGCCTTTGCTTTGTTGCAGGTGCTGCTCGAAGGCACGGAGTGGTCCAAGAGCATGATCCAGAAACATCAAGGTGATTCTAATTTTAGGATTCTCCAGCTGCGAACAAATTTGCTTAGCTTTATCATTATTTTCATCGCAGGAAGTGAAGTATGATACCAAATCACTCCACATTCCAAGCATCCTTTGAACAAGCACACAAAACTCCTCACAACTGTGTGAGAGGGGAGTGCTGGGGTCTTTTAGTTCATCAATGCCCGCAAACAGCATCTTGAGGTTGTCGTTGCTGGTGGAACAAGTTGAGAAGTGTTCATAGATGTTGGCAATAAGCTCCTGAACCTGACTGGAGTGAGCCTGTAGGCCAGCACTGCAGGCAGAGTCAGGTACGCTGTAAAGTCCACCAAGATCAATCACCTGTGGGTTGAGCTCCTGAATCTGCGACACAACACTTCCTGAGGTCTGTTCCTGGTCATTAACATAAAGAGCTACCATGTTGCCAGCAGGAAGCTCAAACTTTTGGAGGACATTGAGTAAACATCCAGATACAGAGCTACCATCTTCAGCCTGAAAGACATCAAGGAGACGGATACAATATCTTGATCGCTTTTCCTCAAAAAAGCCGACTAGTACTGCATGGCAGGAGCTCCTTTTTATGTTCTCTGCATCAAGTGGCACCTGCCCGTATATGTAGATACAGTACGGATTGATCTTACAAGCAGAAACAATATCATTTGGATAATTTAGGCCGAGGATGTAGCTTGCAGTACGCTGGGAGACCTTGTTTATCCTTGAGGGTAAACTGGAAAGGCAATGGTTTTGAATGAAAAGCAGCATGGTTTCACTATAGGAAATAGAGTTTTCTATCAGCTTTCTACCAGATGAATTTAATCCTCCCATCTCATGCGTCATATGCTTCTCAGCCTGCTGGTGTCGCTTAAGATCGAAAAAACCTGCGTGTAGAACAATATTGATGTCACACAATGTGCAGTAAGCACAGTTGTTTCCCATATGGCTGGCTCTGATCCATTTGAAGGTTCTTTGCCATTTAGGATCATAGGTCACAGGTCGCCTCCTTCCATTCAATTCCATGTCTTTGTCAGACTCGTCTCTTACTCTGCCTGTATAAAATGGAAAACAAGTTACATCAGTGTTGTGATGGAATAGTATATGTATTTCAATGACAAATTGATTTCCCAGTCCTATTGATGTTTTTATAGATATTGGGGCATATTTCAACATTATCCATGATTGTGGGAAAACTGAATCAAATAAAAGTCAAATTCTCCATACTGAAAATATAACAAATAAACTATAACAATAAAAAAATAAAAATAAAAACTGAATGGACAATAATGGAGGCTCACCAGATTCACGTGGAATTTTCCAGGATTTTGGAGACTTAACAGGGTCATCTACTTGTACAATATCCTGACCATTACGAGCTTCAACTGGGTTGTACTCTTTCCCTCGCCTCTCATTGGCAAAGAAAAATTTCTTGAACCATTTCAGAAAGGTGAAATTGGCTCTAAACTTTCCTGTGAGAAGCTGCTTCACAGGGACTGGCTGAAAGATGAAAAATGTAGAAAAAATGTAGAAAATCAACATACTGTAAAGAGCTTGACAGATAACCTACTTTGCAAACCATACAAGATTCACATTTAAATATCCAGCATGTAGTTTCTGTTCCACTCATGAGACTAAACAGAATAAACAACATAAGAAATATAACCAAATTTACACATATCAACTTCAATGTTTACAATTTTATATGCAGGAGGATTACTGGGAGTAAAAGAATAGATTAAGGTTAATCTGACCTCTTTTACACCTGATTTTCGGAAAGCTGTCTGCAGAAGACTGTAGTTCTGTATAAAATCAGACCTCTTTTGGGACTCAAACTTTACTTTGCTCATGTCGATGGATCCTGGGAAGAGCAAGTCCATAAGCTGGCAAAAACACGCACCTAAAAACGATAAAAGAAAAAGAAAGAATGATGTTCAGTTTAAAGGTGTTGGCAATGTGTAGATATTACCAAAATAAAATTTTAACAGTACCTGAACGACATTGCTCCACTTGAGTAAAATTAGTCTTTAATGTTTCGTTGATCCAGGACAAAACTTCATAGCGACTGCACTTGTCATCAGGGTTATTGGGGTCCAGACTTACATTCGTAGCCATCTTATGCTTTCATAAGCAAAATAATAATGCATGCGAGACAGCAATTAAAAGCAATAAATCATAGCCAAAGGTAAATTACATTGCACATTTGAAATCATAGAAGTGTTTGTAGTTTTATGCTTACATGTAAGGTATGACACTAAACCAGTAACAAGGTAACTTTGCTCACCTATATATAATTTTGTGAAAAAGAGAGACTTATTTAAAAGATAATGCTGGGTGAAGATGATGGATATGAGTTATTGAAGTTACTCTTAGGTTCATATGAAATGTATAATGTGAAGTTAATCTCAGAAGCATATGAATTATATCATGTAAAGTTGCATGTGAGATACATGTTTTGAGGTTAATCTAAAAGGCATGATGATTAATACATGTTTTGTATTCTGAAGTCTAGTGAGCCTAGTCTGGCTCATGTTGGACTTCCTCAAAACTAAAAAGACTACAGCCTCTCTCTTGTGTCATTGTGTCGAGTTAAACAACTCCTCCCCAGTTCATGAAAATCTCGCGGGGTAATTTTTGCCGCGAATGCTGCACACTTAAAAAGTAGCTTTCACTTTTACAGGTTTAACCGGTGACAACAACGCTGTGGATTGCAAACAATGGGCGCACGAAATCAATCAAAGTAATTAAATAAACATGAGATATAATAAACAACCCGGTAGCATGCATTTAGATATTTAGCGGTTGATTTATTGGTGGGGTGACATGATCGAATTGTGGTGCTTTAAAGCTTTCGATTATTTTATAATCTTGACAGTGACACTTACTGTCTTTTTTAACCCTTTCAAAACAATTGGATTAACGCTAACGAAGCTGAAATGTAATTTCATTTGTGTGATTTTAACTTTAAAAGTTGCTTTAACCCAGACGTAAACGGCTAAACATACAGTGCGAAACATGTTTGCAAATAACGACAATTTAGTAAACACCTTTTTTTTTTTTTTTTTTTTTTTTAATAAACCATAACCGTGTTCTCATTGTATTAAGACCGATTGTCTTTGTCAGTATGTCTTTGTGTTGCTGTAATGGTCGCTCAGATACAGCGAAACTGTATAGGATCATAAAACATAAGAATGGTTTCTGTTTCAGCAGAATCGTAACTCACACAAAATCTGACAAAAACGTGCTTTTAAAAACATCAAATATGTCCTACCTTATTTGTACCTTAGTCCCGGAGACCTCGCTACTCCCCAGTCCAGAAGATTATCCCTAATCTACCCCAGTGCCTTCCCCCAACATATGCATTGTGCTTCCAAGCAGTGTTGCCAAGTCCACGATTTTCCCGCGGAATTGGGCTACTTTATTTGGAACGCGATTTTTAACTGGGGACCCCCTCGAAACGCGATTGGACTAGTTTTGAGTAGCGATTGGGCAGGTTTTCTTGTGAAAACCTGGCAACCCTGTTCCAAGGATTGGCATGTAGAAACCAAAGTAGGAGGTCCTATACTGCATTAGCTAGCTAGCTAAGATTTCTCACGTACGAAATAGCGTGTTGTTTTTCAGCGACAACAGTATTTTCACGTCAAGATACAGATGTAAAATAGGCTAAGTTTGAACTGATTTAATGTGTGTCCAGCTGTTTAATTCGTAACCATTAGCGACGACTCTGATGCCAAGAAGGAGCACTCGCGATTTTTATGCACAGTTTAAAATATCCATAGCAGTTATAATACATTGTGTTAGTGTTTAAATCCATAAAAACCTATTATGAATATTTCAATAAAATTATATAGTGAAATAATGAAAATGTAAAAATTGGAACTTGCAAGTTATACATGCTGGACAACTTTTTTTTTAAGCAGAACATAATGATTCACGTTTTAATCTTTTAGGCTAATCTGTTAAAATCAGCTGTCAATCATATCTGACAATTAAATGACACAGTGATGCATATTTGAGCACTAACGAAAGCCACGTGACGGTTACTCGCAAAAATGTTTGTGAGCTCAGTAATAATTAAATGGATTTACATTACATTAAATTTTGGATTCTTATATATCAATACCATCGGTGATCGAACATACATTTGAGGAATTGCGTTGTTTTTATTGACAAAAGCACATAAAGCTTGCGGTTAAAGTGTTTAAATGCCGTCACGTATCAATATTCTATACGGTAAACAGTGAAAGGTTAGTGACGCTAAAATGGCGGACGGCGCGTTGAGTTGAACGCGTGTTGATATGGCGCCAGAAAAAGCTTCGGGAAAAGGGGCTTGTTTTTCACCGCCTAAAATGGCAAGGTTATTTGAATTGGTTCTTCTGCAGTCTATTATAACGAAAGTGACTGGTTTTGTGTACTTTAAGTCCGCAATTTGGTTCCACTTTTACTAGACAAAAGCAAGACGATAGTAAACACCTTTTTTTTTTTTTTTTTTTTTTTTAATAAACCATAACCGTGTTCTCATTGTATTAAGACCGATTGTCTTTGTCAGTATGTCTTTGTGTTGCTGTAATGGTCGCTCAGATACAGCGAAACTGTATAGGATCATAAAACATAAGAATGGTTTCTGTTTCAGCAGAATCGTAACTCAGACACAAAATCTGACAAAAACGTGCTTTTAAAAACATCAAATATGTCCTACCTTATTTGTACCTTAGTCCCGGAGACCTCGCTACTCCCCAGTCCAGAAGATTATCCCTAATCTACCCCAGTGCCTTCCCCCAACATATGCATTGTGCTTCCAAGCAGTGTTGCCAAGTCCACGATTTTCCCGCGGAATTGGGCTACTTTATTTGGAACGCGATTTTTAACTGGGGACCCCCTCGAAACGCGATTGGACTAGTTTTGAGTAGCGATTGGGCAGGTTTTCTTGTGAAAACCTGGCAACCCTGTTCCAAGGATTGGCATGTAGAAACCAAAGTAGGAGGTCCTATACTGCATTAGCTAGCTAGCTAAGATTTCTCACGTACGAAATAGCGTGTTGTTTTTCAGCGACAACAGTATTTTCACGTCAAGATACAGATGTAAAATAGGCTAAATTTGAACTGATTTAATGTGTGTCCAGCTGTTTAATTCGTAACCATTAGCGACGACTCTGATGCCAAGAAGGAGCACTCGCGATTTTTATGCACAGTTTAAAATATCCATAGCAGTTATAATACATTGTGTTAGTGTTTAAATCCATAAAAACCTATTATGAATATTTCAATAAAATTATATAGTGAAATAATGAAAATGTAAAAATTGGAACTTGCAAGTTATACATGCTGGACAACTTTTTTTTTAAGCAGAACATAATGATTCACGTTTTAATCTTTTAGGCTAATCTGTTAAAATCAGCTGTCAATCATATCTGACAATTAAATGACACAGTGATGCATATTTGAGCACTAACGAAAGCCACGTGACGGTTACTCGCAAAAATGTTTGTGAGCTCAGTAATAATTAAATGGATTTACATTACATTAAATTTTGGATTCTTATATATCAATACCATCGGTGATCGAACATACATTTGAGGAATTGCGTTGTTTTTATTGACAAAAGCACATAAAGCTTGCGGTTAAAGTGTTTAAATGCCGTCACGTATCAATATTCTATACGGTAAACAGTGAAAGGTTAGTGACGCTAAAATGGCGGACGGCGCGTTGAGTTGAACGCGTGTTGATATGGCGCCAGAAAAAGCTTCGGGAAAAGGGGCTTGTTTTTCACCGCCTAAAATGGCAAGGTTATTTGAATTGGTTCTTCTGCAGTCTATTATAACGAAAGTGACTGGTTTTGTGTACTTTAAGTCCGCAATTTGGTTCCACTTTTACTAGACAAAAGCAAGACGACCATGTAAGTTTGTAATTCTCAATTTAGTCCAGTGTTTGCTAGCTGTTTATATTCAGGCACACATCAACACATGAGTAGTGTTTTCCGTTCTATTCTGTTAGACAGTTTAGCCAATCTCCGGCAAACTCGTTTTTTAATCAGAAAAATTGTTAGCCTACATAAAGAAAGTAGCCTAGATATTGGAGCTTGAAGAGAAATAAATGTTTCAGAAGTGATAAAGCCACAATCCTCTTTGTTTAACATAAGTGACAACGACATTAGCATAGGCTACTTAAAATATGTAAATTTAAAAAAAGAAGGAAAAAGTGAAAAGAGTTTGACAGAGTTGGATTTAGTTTGGTTTCATTTGGAGACAGTCCCTCTAAATTGCAATCGCACATTTGTATTAACATTTGTTTAAAGGCAAAGCAGCTGGACAAACAGGACATGTGAGCCTCCACCCATGACAAACATTTTTATTTTATTTTTCTCTCTCACTCTCTCTTTCACTCAGTCATCATCCTTTTGTACTTTTTCTTTCATGAATAGGCCTAAATATTTGAAGCCGTTATGTGTAATTGTGTTTCTCTTATCCCTTCTGTAGATACAGCTATAGAAAAAGCATTTGTTTGGATAATTTCCCAATGAAGCTTTGTGACAGCATCAAAACATTAGCTACTCTGAGCATTACAACCATACCAAAAGAACAATATTGACAGTCGACACTGTGAGTTTGGGGCAAGGCTATCTGCTTTTCTAACCAATGGTATTGGGAAACCTGTTTGAAAACAACTATTTTGCTGTTCTGTTTGGTGATTATAGCTGAGGTGTGAATTACCTTACGAGGTAGGAATTCAGATACACTGTTAAAAATTTCCTGTAGAAATTACAGTAACTTACTGGCAGACCTTCACATAAAAGAAATCATTCATTAGACCATTTCATTTTCTTTGTAAAGACTTTTTAAAGCATTAGTTCAGCCAAAATTAAAATCTTATGTTGTTAAAAACCCATAAAACTGATTCATTTTCAGAACACAAATGAAAATTAATATTCTCTCTTTATTTTTATCTAGGCAACCAAATACTTTCTTTTACCT
>NW_015538026.1:149468-153629 GCF_001515605.1 Sinocyclocheilus anshuiensis | reverse complement strand
ACACAGATTTCTCAAAATCACATTTATGCTTCCTACTAAGGTGTGCTGAAAATGATTACTTCACTCTAAAATAGTTTTTACAGTTACTAACTGGACATTCCGTGTGTTTTACCATCTCGAATGTGTCATCTTAGGTGTTCACAAAGGCTGGAGAATAGTCGACACGACTGTAACTTGCAGCCTTCCACGGTGCATCTAGAATTCAGATTGGGTTGTTCAGATGTGTTCACTATTTTTGTGGGTTTTATGTGTTTGCGGTAACGTTACATGTGCGACTGAAGTGTGGAGAGGCTATAAGAACGTGCATGCATACACGAAAACCTGAAGTTCGCGCTTTGGCATGATTCATAAATGCATATTATTTCTCAAAAGGTGTTTGCAGACGAACATTGCGGGTTTTACGCTAGCAGTAAATGCATGCTGTACATTTATACACTTATATATGGGTAGCGCCAAGAGATTACACAGCTGTACCATTAAAAGCTCAGTTTGTTGGCCAACAATTTCATACGAGTTCACATAAAACCTCACCTGCTACCGACGTGGTCAAAACGAAGACAGAGACCTGTTTATGTTCGCACTTTGATGGTGAAACGTTCTACAAAAAAGGAAAGAAAAGAAAGAAAGATCTTTTTTGCACAGAATGTTCTCTCTTCAATCTCAAATGAGTTTCAGCTCTCTACCAACGAACACCGTGAGGAAACTGCGCGTTGTGCAGTGTCAGCGTTTTTTTTTTTTATTATTATTATTTTGCTTTTAATTAAACCAACAAATAACCCCTAAAATTACACTGACATAAAATATGTAATGAAAAAGCAGGAATATTGTACATAGATTTGCAGGTGCGAGGTATGTGCGTCTTCCTTTTCTTCTTCTTCTTCTTCTTCTTTTTCTTCTTTCTCAAGCAGAAAAAAAAATACTTTCTGTCATTGGTCAGGTTTCCCCGCTCATTTTTTTACTGTATTTGGATTTACAGTAAATGAAAAATACTGTATTTTAATGGCGCCAAGAGGATATTTCCCATAATGCAATTTTAAAATACAGTAACATACTGTGTAACTGTTTTACAGTAAAGTACAGTTCATATTACAGTTAAATACTGTGTAATTTACAGAAATCGCTAACAGTGTAGGAATTGCAATGATAGTAGGAAATTGTCAGAGGGTTGTGAAAATGGCTACGTTTTATAGACCAATTCTCTATTCTTTCTAAATAGCCTGAAGAGAATCTGCAGTTATAACCCTCATGGTAAAACAACAGATTGGAAATGGGAGCAAATTTAAAAGAAATTCAGAAAGCTTATCACAAGAGAGAACAGGACGTAGGTGCAAAACTAGGCTATGTGTTTTAATGTTTATGTTGAATTATTGACATTGACTGGAAACTTAAACTGAAGTGAGTTCCTTATCAGAAGTGAAAGAGTAGTCAAGGATCCCTATCACACTCGCTGCTTGACAAAACAACAGAGGTCTTTATCTTCTCGCCTTCCTGTCCCTTCCTGCCTTCCTGTTTGAAACTGAAAATAACGTTTTCACTACAGCCTACCTTGAACCCACACATAAATCTTTCAAATGCATATTTCACAACGTCTCTTCTGGCACTCCAGAGAAAGTGACGATTTAACTTATGTTTGAGGCACACTGTTTCTCTTGTAATTATATGTAGCTGTTTGCTAGTTTGTCAACAACCATTTTTTAAAGAGCTGAAAACATTTGGGATACCTGGGTCTTTCACATGCTAAAGCAATAGTGAAATGAAAGTTGTGATAATTTACTCACCCTCACGTTTCTCCGACCCGTATGACTTCTTTTATTTGTAAAACACACAAGGAGATATTCTGAAGACTGTGGTTTTCTTTTGCAATACTGAGGATTTAAAGCACCATAAAGAACTCGGAGGAACCATGAAAGTGATACATACAACTCATGTGCTGCAAACATTCTAAAGTCATGTAGATTAGTGCAGAAAAAAATAGGATCAGTCTAATTAGTTAAGAAATCATTTAGACAGTTTTTTAAAACCAGATTAACTGATTTAAGATCTGACTTAAAATATTCATTCAAGAATCAAACATTGCGCTTCTCATAAAAGAGGAGGACTAGTGCAGATGTCAAAACTTTAAGTGAACATCAAGTGCGCACCATATGAAAGGTTTAAGTTAAGATTTTTTTGTCCTGGTTAAAGCTTGAAAGCTTCAGTTTATTGTAATTGCATGAAAACATATTCAAAATATCTACTTCTGTCAAAAAAAGAGAAAGTCATACAAGTTTGAAGTGACATTAAAATTCTGTTGTTGTGAATAGCTTAGATCCTATAACTGGGCACCATTTCATTCATTCATTTTATTTATATATTTATTTAGGGTAAACGTAAGCTCACCAAAATCTACATTGAGACATTTTTAATGTACAAGATATTGGTTTCAGTATAAAAAGTTATGTTAAAATAAAATATTGACTTTGTACATTCAAAAAAATATTTTTCAATTATTCTTTAAAAAGGTTGTTTAAAATAAACAAGAATTTTTAATAAAACATGATGTGAGCTTAATGGGAACAGGGGTGTGCTTAAAGGGTATCACAGCCAGACTTTTTGCATATCTTACTTGAAATGCTTTTGTCATTTAAAGTAAAATTAAATATTTTTGTGTGAGAGATTCATATTTTATTTTAACATAACTTTTTATACTGAAACCAATACTGAACACAAAAATCAAGCAACAAGGCATTCAATTTGATCAGTTATATATTCATAGTGAAGTGTCATTTAAGCACACTGCAACATCTAGACAAGTCCACATTAATCTCTTAATTTTACAGTAAGTAGTGAAACTTACCCAAAATAAAGGCTTTTAAAGACATTTAAAGGGCTCCTCTTTTGGTGAAAGTTTTCAGACAGCTTTCAGAATGGCTGCCAGGCAGTGTGAACACATGGAGACCCATATCTCAGTGTGCAATGATCTGATTGACTTGAAATTACAGGAGGTATATAGTAACAAACGCATCAATTGGTTAAGACATCAAGTATGATAATACATTATTTTGTCTTTTTATAATCTGATCTCAAATATGGAAGTCCGCTTAATGGGTACGTTTACCCTATGTATTTAGTAGTTCATTTTAAAAAGTGGAGTGACAAATGTATTTTCAAAGGTACAAATTTTCATAGTCTCTCTGTGAATATGAGCTTATAACATGTTTTTTGTGTTTTTAATTGTTTTAGACCACAGCAGGGTCACAGGGGTCAAGGTAGGCTTTGTGTTATCAAGAAGCAACGCCCTGTGAGTGACAGGAAAGAGAGAGTGTGGTTCTAACCTAATTCAGGAAAGAGAAGTTTTGCTTGAAAAATAGCTACAACAATCAATGAATTAAAGAAAAAAAATATGACTGAGGTTTGTTGATTTTGGTCACATTAGCGAAATTTCACAGGCAAAAGGTCAGCTTTTTATTGTCAATAGTGTAGCGATGTATGAAGCACAGATACACCAAAGTCACTTTCAAACCAAACAACTGTCTCTTGGTCAATGCGGCAAATATGAGTGACAAACTTGAACCCGGTTACGATTCGCTCACACTCAAAATTCCTCACATGGATTTCAAACATGAAAATTCAAACAACGGTAAGTATGACCGCACCTTCAGTCATAAAGTTGGTTGTCTTGCAGATGTTTTAAACATTATTGCATGGAGCACGAATGCATGTCAGGATGGGGGAATTTTTATTAATGATTTATTTTTTAGGGCATAGAGCAATTTGGGTTGCTTTTTTAACTGCATTAGCAGTTAAACTGTTCTTAAAGGGGTCATATGATGCGATTTCAATTTTTCGTTTCTCTTTGAAGTGTTACAAGCTCTTGGTGCATAAAGAAGATCTGTAAAGTTGCAAAGACTAAAGTCTCAAATCCAAAGAGATATTCTTTATAAAAGTTAAGAGTCAACCACGCCCTCGTTCTAACACGCCCCCACATGTCTATATCACGATGTGGGAAGATTTGCATAACGCCGCCCAAATGTTCACGCAAAGAAAGAAGGCGTAACTTTTATTCTCGCTGTAGTATTATTGCTGCCGCCGCCATGCCGTGGAGACACTGTGTTTCATTGTGAAAGCGAAGCTACTTTGTTTGGCCTTCCAAAAGAGGACGATATCTGCTTCGTCATGCCT
>NW_015538026.1:144836-147529 GCF_001515605.1 Sinocyclocheilus anshuiensis | reverse complement strand
GAACTTCTCCAGACTGTAAATCAGTGGAAAATTGGGGCACAAATTGTGTAATGTATTCAGCATTAAGAGACTACAGATAAGTTGACATCCATTTAATAAGAGGCTTCATAATGAGGCTAGTTTCTGTGTTCATTCCTGTGAATTAAATGTTTTATTGGTTTGTTTTATTTGATTTTTGAATTTGTGTTACTTAGCTGAACGTGGACTAGTCTAGATGTTGCAATGTGCTTAAATGACATTTCATTATGAATATATAACTGATCAAATTGAATGCCTTGTGGCTTGATTTTTGTGTTCTGTTTTTTTTTGTGATTGACTTTGTACATTCAAAAAAATATCTTTCAATTATTCTTTAAAAAGGTTGTTTAAAATAAACAAGAATTTTTAATAAAACATGATGTGAGCTTAATGGGAACAGGGGTGTGCTTAAAGGGTATCACAGCCAGACTTTTTGCATATCTTACTTGAAATGCTTTTGTCATTTAAAGTAAAATTAAATATTTTTGTGTGAGAGATTCATATTTTATTTTAACATAACTTTTTATACTGAAACCAATACTGAACACAAAAATCAAGCAACAAGGCATTCAATTTGATCAGTTATATATTCATAGTGAAGTGTCATTTAAGCACACTGCAACATCTAGACAAGTCCACATTAATCTCTTAATTTTACAGTAAGTAGTGAAACTTACCCAAAATAAAGGCTTTTAAAGACATTTAAAGGGCTCCTCTTTTGGTGAAAGTTTTCAGACAGCTTTCAGAATGGCTGCCAGGCAGTGTGAACACATGGAGACCCATATCTCAGTGTGCAATGATCTGATTGACTTGAAATTACAGGAGGTATATAGTAACAAACGCATCAATTGGTTAAGACATCAAGTATGATAATACATTATTTTGTCTTTTTATAATCTGATCTCAAATATGGAAGTCCGCTTAATGGGTACGTTTACCCTATGTATTTAGTAGTTCATTTTAAAAAGTGGAGTGACAAATGTATTTTCAAAGGTACAAATTTTCATAGTCTCTCTGTGAATATGAGCTTATAACATGTTTTTTGTGTTTTTAATTGTTTTAGACCACAGCAGGGTCACAGGGGTCAAGGTAGGCTTTGTGTTATCAAGAAGCAACGCCCTGTGAGTGACAGGAAAGAGAGAGTGTGGTTCTAACCTAATTCAGGAAAGAGAAGTTTTGCTTGAAAAATAGCTACAACAATCAATGAATTAAAGAAAAAAAATATGACTGAGGTTTGTTGATTTTGGTCACATTAGCGAAATTTCACAGGCAAAAGGTCAGCTGTTTATTGTCAATAGTGTAGCGATGTATGAAGCACAGATACACCAAAGTCACTTTCAAACCAAACAACTGTCTCTTGGTCAATGCGGCAAATATGAGTGACAAACTTGAACCCGGTTACGATTCGCTCACACTCAAAATTCCTCACATGGATTTCAAACATGAAAACGGTAAGTATGACCGCACCTTCAGTCATAAAGTTGGTTGTCTTGCAGATGTTTTAAACATTATTGCATGGAGCACGAATGCATGTCAGGATGGGGGAATTTTTATTAATGATTTATTTTTTAGGGCATAGAGCAATTTGGGTTGCTTTTTTAACTGCATTAGCAGTTAAACTGTTCTTAAAGGGGTCATATGATGCGATTTCAATTTTTCGTTTCTCTTTGAAGTGTTACAAGCTCTTGGTGCATAAAGAAGATCTGTAAAGTTGCAAAGACTAAAGTCTCAAATCCAAAGAGATATTCTTTATAAAAGTTAAGAGTCAACCACGCCCTCGTTCTAACACGCCCCCACATGTCTATATCACGATGTGGGAAGATTTGCATAACGCCGCCCAAATGTTCACGCAAAGAAAGAAGGCGTAACTTTTATTCTCGCTGTAGTATTATTGCTGCCGCCGCCATGCCGTGGAGACACTGTGTTTCATTGTGAAAGCGAAGCTACTTTGTTTGGCCTTCCAAAAGAGGACGATATCTGCTTCGTCATGCCTAGAGCTGATCCGTGTTGGTCGCTGAGGAAATACATCAACTTCGCGCGGTGGATCGCGGGATCGGCTTTCACCGTGGACGAAACGGAGTCCAGCCCGGTGTCGTCACATGTGATTGCCGCAAGCCCGCCGGCCGCGCCGTTCTCAAGCTCACCAGCCTCCTCTCACTCAGCCCGCCGGCCGTTCCTCACTCTAGCCGCCGGCCTCCGCTCACTCTAGGCCGCCGCGTGTGACGCTGTGTTTCGTTGTGAAAGCGAAACTACTTTGTTTGGCCTTCCAAAAGAGGACACGACTAGAAATCAGTGGTTAAGTTGTATTTACAACACTGTTCCAGAACAGTTCAACCCAAATATATGATATAGTGTGCAGCACATTTTATGGAGGACTGTTTCCTGATCCTGGTAGAGTAGACTACAATGCCGGCTGTTCTGACTCACAGACTGTAAGTACGTTTTTTTATTTTTAAAGAATTTGCCACTGATGATTCAAACGCAAGTTTTGGGCAGTGTAGAGTAGCGCTTGTTGTTTGTCATTTCTCCGATCACAAATGCAGACATGTTACGCTCCGGCCTGACAGGGCACAGTATGGTAAGGGGCGTAACAGTTCCGTCACACGTTTGAGGTATTCGGCCAATCACAATGCACTGGATAGCTGGCCAATCAGAGCACACCTCGCTTTTCAGAC
>NW_015538026.1:137987-144811 GCF_001515605.1 Sinocyclocheilus anshuiensis | reverse complement strand
CGCGTTTCAAAAAGGCGGGGCATAGAGGAGAAACAATAATGTACAGTATGTGGAAAATAATGTGTTTTTTTTACTTTAAACCGCATAAACACATTTCATTTCACCAAATACACAAAATAATGTTCTTTTTAGCAACATCATATGACCCCTTTAATGAGTCTTACATCTTGTAGGTTGTACTGTGGGCAGAAACATACCTGGCAATAAAGCTCATTCTGATTCTGATTCTGATTCTGAATATTGTTAATGTGTGACTGAGTTGGTTCATGTGGGAGGGCGTAAACTGGGGCCAAGAGGGTCATAAACACACGTTGGCTTGGAGTCATTGTATTATTCTAACACAGGGTCACCACAAGGTTTTGAGTATTGTTCACAGTAACACATAGAGTCTCTTTAGAGATACAGGCTAGAGACCACGTTTTTTTTAGCCCCGCGCCCGCTCGCTCCCGCAGAAAAATATCTTATCTGGGCCCATAGGCTAAGCATCAACATTAACAAACCACTGTTATTTTTAATTCTGGCATGGCAGAATGCGAGCAGCGTTTCCTTTACTATCACTAAAAGCTGACATCTCAGTTCATCGCTAATTCATAAAGCTCTGTTATAACACAATTAACATATGCACGATGAATCTTTCACAATGTCTACACTTCGTGTGTTAAAATGAGACGATTCGTGAGCACGCAGTTTCAGAACTGCAGTGAGTGGATTCTAACTTAATCACCTCTGATTGGCCATTGCGTTCCAGAAATCAACATCTGAGTTTGTGATTGGCTACATTGCCACCCTTTAAACACGTGTTATAAATAGAAACTCTGCCTAGCTATTTTAATGTTATTAGTTGTTCTTTTTGCTTTTGTGTAACACATAAATAACAATTTATATGTTTTAGACATTTTATGTTCAGATAATTTCTATTTTTTGGGAGCCCGCGAATCATTTTATTCTCCCGCATCCCGCACACACACGAGTCTCTTCCCGCCCGCACCTGCACTCGCCCATCAAGCGTTGTCCCGCGCCGCACTCTGTTGCGTTGGGTGCCGCGGTACTCCCGCGGGAGTGCAGGTCTCTAATACAGGCTACATAGGCTACATTAGACAAGTGTTGTCTCTTTCTTACTGTTTATTTTTAGACCATGTGCTGTTTAATCATTTAAAATCCAAAGACAGACATTTATTTTTCTCTAAAACCATGTGGCAAACACATGGCCATTGTGTAGCCAGTTACTTCCCCTCACAGAGCGACTCCACCTGCTTGAAAAATGTGCTTCAAAAGCACAATGTATAGAATGCCTGGTTAATATATACGCAGAGCGACCTCTATTGTACATTTATGGTCATTACAACATCTGTTATTAGAGCCGACTTCACATGCAGCCAGCCATTTGTCCGTTTTCTTATGAGATGTGCAGTTGACTTTTATACGCTCTTAAAAAATAAAGGTTATTTTTTTTCTTTGATGGTTCCGTAAAGAACATTCACGCAACCTTTCCACTGCACATAAGGTTACTTAGTGGAAAATGGGTCTTAATAATAATCTAATTAATAATAATAATAATAATAAATGTTATTTATGGCAATTGTCAGTAACAATAATAACAATAATTTTAATTATTATTATTGTTGTCGTCTATAAATCATTACAAGTCAAAGCTGTCAGCAGTAATTTAGAACACTTCTTCTGCAGGATCCGTCTTGAGCTCCGACCACGATACTCTGCTGCACCCCCAAGAGTCAAACACACGCACACATACACACATCGCCAAGGCACTGACCTTGAGTTGCCATGGCAACCTCTCTGCTCCACTTGAAACTTCACTTAAGTAAACAGGCATGCACACACCCAAACAGGCATGCATACACAGACTTATACATGTCTATGTAAAGTGTGTTTAACACAAAGGCTACAATAGGAACTCCAATTATAGTAAGTCTATGGCACAAAGAGAATAATATTACATTATGGAAGGTAGAAAACAGTCATTTAAAAGACTTCCACAGTAACTTACAATAGCCTATTGCAGGGTCATTACCCATTAAAAAACCTGATGTTAAATGAGGTCAAGGTCTCAAGATAGTTGTAGTTTCACTGTTTGTGGGACTTGAACCAACAACCTTCTTGTGGCCAGCCCTGAGTGCTGCCCTGATTAAAATTAGTTGTCATTTAGTTTTAACTATCTTTAACATTACTTTGCTGACTAAATATTGTTTTGTGAGTTTTGTGAAAAGTATATACGGAGAATAAGAGAGTACTTAGACAAAAACTTATCAAGACTTGTCAGGCCAATAACACATTCCACGTTTTGGTGGAATTTAAATAGAAATAGATGGGAGATTTGAAGTGACTCTTTCACTGATCATTTAATAAGGAACAATGAGTAAAGTGATGCTGCTATTCATGAAGAAATGAAACATGTTACAGTCTGTTGGATTTCATTCATTTATTGTTGGTTCCAGTAGTTTACATTTCAATTGACTATACCATGTTGTTTATGTGACATCTGGTATGCGGAAAATTGTGAGACAGAGAACCTTGTTACTCCTGCAGAGGAAAGAAGTCCTTTTTGTATGTTTGCCTTATTCTAATTAGCAGAAGTCAGTCCTAATTAACAAACATCTTTGTATAAAATGATTCATGGATTGCTAAGCGAGTGGTTGTTCAGACATATTTGCCTCTAAAACCCATATGAGCATGTTGTCAAGACGACAAGGTTGATCCTTAAATAACTGTTTTCAACTAGGAAAGTACACTGAGAAAGTTTCAAAAAGCCCTGAAAATTATTAAAATAAATTAGATAAAAAAGTTTTAGTACGTTTTTTTATTTATCTTATTTTTATACAACAAAAATAAATGTTTTTTACTATAAAATAAAATGTTTTGACTATACAGCATGGTTTTAAATACTTAACAAATACTGCTAGCCCTGACTCTGTAATTTTAAATGTATTAACATACGTGTGTTAATTGTTTAAGAGTAAGTTTTCTTTATATATGGGAAAAACTGTAATGATCCAACCTTACATTTCATGTAAGTTTACAGTATAGTACTGCTAAATGCACCATTTTTGGAAGTAAAAAAGAACAAGTATTTTACAGTGAAAACCTATAAACTGACATTCCCAGAATTGCCTGGATGACACTTCACATTTGATGGTATTTCATTTACATGTGTTTCTTAAAAGTTTTTGTTATAATTTTTGTATATTAGGGTTTTGTTACAATTGTTAAATTAATGTTGCATTATTTTAGTGTTATGTGTGCTTCCATTCCATTTTGTTTTGTGTGTATGACGTGCACACCTATATGTATTTAAATATGTAGATATGTATTATCTATCATCTATCTATCTATCTATCTATCTATCCTTATTGCCTGTGGGCTTTACACCTCTCTGGTTCTCTGCTTCTAAACCCATGTAGTTGTCACAGTTGGTTATAATGGTGTCAGGAACTGTAGGCACTGTAGTCCAGAGACTCTTGTCAGTCAGCCAGTCTTCACATATGGTGCCCCCCACACACCCACACACAGGCAGGTCGAAGCTGCTGTGGCTTTAAGATGCACACAGATGTGTAAACATACATATTTATCAAAGTGCAAACATGTTGCTTTGTCAATTAACATCATTGTCCATCAAGAGTTCAAGCCTGTCCCATTAGCGAAGACCTCCCTCCTTCTTGATCTTCCGTCTCTGCTTCTCCCCCTTTCACTGCTCATTTCCTGTTACTTGGTTACCGGTTGCTTCCAACTGCTTGGGCCAATTGCGTTGCCATGGTGACCATGCCCATTCTGTCATTTCCCAACAGCCTCTTGGCTCTCCTGTCCTGACATTCCCCACTGCCCCCCAGCCTGCGCGCCCAGGCCCTGGCCCACCCTACGCTGATGTCCCACGAGGCTGTCTGTGTGTGTTTGCTTGCGTGCGTTCATGTGCTCGCTCCCTCCCCCTCAGTTCTTCCTCAGTTTGGACGACAAACAGACCGACCACCTCCCTGTACAAGCAATTTAACACCTGCTGAAGAATTCATGGCTTATCTGCATAGAAAGACAGAGGTAGAGAGACGAAGACTGAGTGAGATACATAACTGGAAACAGCGATTCGTAGTTATTTAGAACAGTTTATCCCAATTTTGATCCTGGAGGACCCCAAACACTGAACAAAATATCCAAAAGATGCCATTTTGGGGGCATGACCCCAATTGAATAAATCACTGCTTTAAAATAATATTATTGTACTGAGTTTGATTTTGTTGTTGATTATGTTTTAAACTATTCAGAATGGAGCACAGGAGAGTCATTCTGTGCTTTTCTAATGGACTGCATTCACTGCACATTAATAAATGAATTAAAAAATGGTGTCAGCTTGGTCATTATTCTGAAAGTGTTGCCATTAAAAGTAAATGTATAGAATAAACTCTTTGTTTCTCTCTAGTTCAGCAGCTTTTAGACAAAAACATACTGCATTGTGAGTGAAGTTCCATGGCTGAACTTAAGGTGGCAGCAGCGAATAGATCATCAGTCATCTCCTCATCGGTGATCAACTAAGAAATATTAATGTTCGTCGTCAGCATTTAAACTTCATCTGATTCAGCACTTCCCACGTATTCCCTCTCAATCTCTCTGCTTTCCTTTCTTAATCCTTCATTCTTTTAGGCCCCTTAGACTGGTAAAATGTTAATGTTTTTGGCTAAAGAACCAGATCAGACCAGGCATCAGATATGATGAATGGAGAAATGACATTAAGTTACATTAAAGGCATCGTTCACCCAAAAATAACAATTCTATCATGTTGTTCCAAACTTTGTTCCAAACTGATGTTCTGAAGAATTGTTCAGCTGTTATTGTCCATACAGTGAAAGTCAGTGGGGTCCAACACAACATCATCTTCCCACAGGTATGTTTGGATTGGAACGTCAGGCTGAGTAAATGATGACAGAAGTCTTTAAGGCTTCCATTTAATTTAAACACAACGTCAGAGTGCATCCAGCTAAACATCTCAGAACCAGGATGAGACTACATCTCCTGCTTGACACTAATC
Source organism: Sinocyclocheilus anshuiensis (assembly GCF_001515605.1). Taxonomy (NCBI): domain Eukaryota; kingdom Metazoa; phylum Chordata; class Actinopteri; order Cypriniformes; family Cyprinidae; genus Sinocyclocheilus; species Sinocyclocheilus anshuiensis. The sequence continues at coordinate 139,779 of NW_015538026.1, read as the reverse complement.
ACCACAGTTAGAGAACAAGGCTTTGTAAGGCTGAGATGAGTCATGTGACCATTTGAGGGACCTGAAAGGAGGAGAGATTGCTTCTCCCCAGCCTCCTTCCCTCCTCCAGTTCTAAATGACAGGGTTATGGAGACGATTGCTGAAGGTTCATCATTGTCCTCCTGTGAAGGGGGGAGGGGAGAGTATTAATGGGAGTTTAATTATGAAGCGAGGGGCTTATTAACAATGTGAAATGATAAACCCCCTCCCTACGCAAATACACACACACCCTCCCCCTTTTCATCCCACCAGCTGATCCTAATGTAATTCAGGCTGCAGGGTGTTCCGGCACCAATCTGAAGGGGCAAAGGTCAAAAAAGTCAAAAGGTCTTAAAAGGGACAGAATAAAGATTTTGTGCTGCACACATGCAGTCATTATTATAACCACATGACACACCAGGAGTCACGGATCCCTTGTTAATGTCTTATTTTCTTGCTGTTTCTATAGCTTGTTTATTTATTATGTAAATCTATATTCTCACAGACGTAACTGGATATTAGTGCAGAAGGATGTTGAAGAAAATTGAAGCAACCAACAGCAAGGAAGAGAAAGATGGGAAGAAACTGAGGTAAAGGAGGACAAAAAAGAATGAAGATGTTTTAATAGAGATGTTTAATAGAGAGGGAAATGAAGGGAAGAGAGGGAGAGATTAAAAGAAAAAGGGTGACTGTTTTTTTTTCCTAAGCTAAGTTCTCAGCTAATGTGCGGATTTAGTTACACCCACCCTGAGCCGGCAAATATAAGCAGCAGAGTGCACACACACATCCATACAAAACCGCTACCTCCTCTGCACTGGCATCGTAATCCCTTCTCTCCCATTCACTTCTGCACACACACACACTCTCAATGGGACTGAGATACACCCTTTGTTGCTGTAACAGAAACCTGGCATGCTGAAGCCAAAGGCTGGTGGGACGCACTGTGTGTGTGGCCAAAACGAAGAGAGAAACACAGAAAGGGAATGACACGGGAACATAAACTCATAGAAACACATGCAAAAGGACAAAAATAAGAGTGTTCGCTTCAGTGCCAGTATACATTTAATCATAGCCAGAAGGCATGATGCAGAAATATTAGGGTAAGCTCTGCTTTTAACCTCCCAGCCTGTCAGCGATTAGTCATGTGAGCCGATCTGCTAACTCAGAAAGAATGCTCAGGCCCAAAACAGACCAATCACGGGCCGGACCTGGAATTTGCATATCTCTGTCCAGAGTTTGGTCAAAATGATGAAACTAAGAGAAATGTCCTAGTTGAAAATTCACACCTGAATAGCACATTGCATTGAGTTTTTATATTTTTTTAAAAAGAGGTGAACACCAGTATTGTTACAGTTATGTAAGCTTAATTTTGGCTTATTATAAAAGAAATAAGTGGGAAATGACTGCCCAAAACACATAGAATGTATTCAATATATCTGAATCATCATCAAATTAGGTGTTTTTTTATTACATTTTTAATTGTCTTACAATAAAAATGCAATAAAATGAAAACTTAGATGTCTAACACTGACTTCAAACTTAAGCTCAAACTTTGCAATAATGCTTTGAAAGCCTGTCAATAAATTTAATGGAACTTAATAAGTCCACATATCTGTGGAATAACTATGTGTATTTTCCAAAAGGCAGATATTTGTGACCAAGATGTTCAGAAAATATTTCGGTTGTCCCTCATTCGTGCAGTTTTACCTGCAAAATTTTTACCTAAATATTTTCTGTCTGTGGGTTTATAATAGTATTTCCATAAAAAGCCATG
>NW_015538026.1:134281-137977 GCF_001515605.1 Sinocyclocheilus anshuiensis | reverse complement strand
GTAATATATTATATTAATTTAGTTTTTTTTTTAATGTATTATAGGTTTATGTCAAATTCCTCCCCTATTATATACTAATGATTAGAATACACATTATCAGATAAAAATGCTTGAATTATTTTTAGCAAATAAATGCCTAATTTCAAGGGCCACTGTCTTACTAAATCACTCTAACTAGCTATCTTGTTCATAAATGACTTGATATAGTTACTAATTAGCTAACTTAAATTATGTATCTTTTATGGCACTTCAAGGTGTTGGAAAGATCAAGTAATTAGTTTAATACGTGCCCACACATTGCTATATTCCAACACTGTTTATCCTTTTACACAGGTTAACGCAATACTGTTGCAAAACCAATAGAAAAAAATCTCAAAAACCTCTGCACAATTTCTCTGTATTATCAAGCCATTTAAAGCATCAAAAAATAATATATGTCTTTTGAGAAAAGTAAAATGATTACTCTCACTAAGATGATAAAATAAAAAAAATAAAAAGATTTCAATACATTTTCCACAAAAAATCTATTTCATCTATACAGCCTTGCCTTGTGATGTTAATTGGTTTGTTAATATATTTTCTTATAAAGGGGTGAACATCTGGGACAGATATGCAAGGCTGCGCCAATCAAAGAGGATTTAGTGCTGTCAGTCAAACATTTTATTGGAACTAACTAGTCAATACTAGCTGCTGGGCAAAATGCACATGGTATTTAAACTAGGTGCAATACCCCTTTAAGAATCGGAGAACATCAAAGGGACACATTCCTGACAGCTTCATCCATCAAATCCCACACCTTTCGACAGAATTCCAGAGCTCAGGGAGGATTCTGAAATGATGAAGTGATTCTAGACCCAGGGAAACCTTTTATAACTCTAAACAGGTTCTAGGACTGAGAGAAGATTCTGGAGTGAGGCAATGCAGTCTGGATGGGGCAGATACAGGCGGCCTGTTCTGCTTCTTCAGCTGCTGGAGCTGAGCTGCTGTCATAGCAACAGCAGCCGACATCACCAGCAGTCCCAGCATGGTCCTCGACACAGCCCCGGAGCACTCACACTACACAGAGAAAGAGAGGATGCTCACATACCAGCACTCGCATATGGGGACACTCGGTCGCCGTGATTTTGCCAAGTAAGACATGTTCCTGGATCAACATCTTTTGTTGATCCTGGATCAACATTACTGTCCAAAAATACAGACTTAACCCAATTTAAATTATGTATCTTTTATGGCACTTCAAGGTGTTGGAAAGATCAAGTAATTAGTTTAATACGTGCCCACACATTGCTATATTCCAACACTGTTTATCCTTTTACACAGGTTAACGCAATACTGTTGCAAAACCAATAGAAAAAAATCTCAAAAACCTCTGCACAATTTCTCTGTATTATCAAGCCATTTAAAGCATCAAAAAATAATATATGTCTTTTGAGAAAAGTAAAATGATTACTCTCACTAAGATGATAAAATAAAAAAAATAAAAAGATTTCAATACATTTTCCACAAAAAATCTATTTCATCTATACAGCCTTGCCTTGTGATGTTAATTGGTTTGTTAATATATTTTCTTATAAAGGGGTGAACATCTGGGACAGATATGCAAGGCTGCGCCAATCAAAGAGGATTTAGTGCTGTCAGTCAAACATTTTATTGGAACTAACTAGTCAATACTAGCTGCTGGGCAAAATGCACATGGTATTTAAACTAGGTGCAATACCCCTTTAAGAATCGGAGAACATCAAAGGGACACATTCCTGACAGCTTCATCCATCAAATCCCACACCTTTCGACAGAATTCCAGAGCTCAGGGAGGATTCTGAAATGATGAAGTGATTCTAGACCCAGGGAAACCTTTTATAACTCTAAACAGGTTCTAGGACTGAGAGAAGATTCTGGAGTGAGGCAATGCAGTCTGGATGGGGCAGATACAGGCGGCCTGTTCTGCTTCTTCAGCTGCTGGAGCTGAGCTGCTGTCATAGCAACAGCAGCCGACATCACCAGCAGTCCCAGCATGGTCCTCGACACAGCCCCGGAGCACTCACACTACACAGAGAAAGAGAGGATGCTCACATACCAGCACTCGCATATGGGGACACTCGGTCGCCGTGATTTTGCCAAGTAAGACATGTTCCTGGATCAACATCTTTTGTTGATCCTGGATCAACATTACTGTCCAAAAATACAGACTTAACCCAATCCCTACCCCTAAACCTAACCTTACCCATAATTTATTTCTAAAATCAGAGGGAAATGATAGCTGATTAACAAGGGTGTAGAAGCACCTAATCCTGATTGTAAGCCTAAAACTGACATTTCCTGAAAAGTTATCTCTCAATTCTGATTGGTTGATTGGAATGATGTTCCAGGATCAACAAGGATGTTGATCCAGGAACATGTTGTACTTGGTCAAATCACTCTCACCATTTTCACTCATTTTATTGTTATCACAAATCAATACATATTAAAATTAACGAGTGGACTAAGTGCTGCTGGGTGTCTATGAGCTAATCACAATGTTACTGAGTGCTCTATTACAACAACAGAGCACTCAGCTCAATTTACCTGAACCCTTAAGAGCTGGACCAACAGAATCCCTCTTCATGTAAGTTAATAAAACATCAAATAAATAAGTAAACAAATAATTTTAAACAGTTTACTCAACACATTTTTAAACAGAAAACAAATCCTCTGTAATGGACAGTCAATGGTTTTCTGCACTGGTAATTTTTCACTGTACATTCCCTGCATTTATCAAGTGCATGATTATAAATGGGAAAAAATATTGGCTTTTATTTAAATATGGCCTAACTATGTTTTATTTGGACATTTTGTATATTATTGTAAAATTGTTATATTGAGAATAATAGGCTACTTTAATGTTAAAAATACCCCCAAATCACCATAGTGCTCAAAGATGAGAAGATAATTCCCATTTATAATCATTGCTTGTTGTTTTGTAATCACTGTTATTTTACAAGAGAACAAAAACATCTGAACCATGTTGATATATATGCGTAATAATAATAAATTCAGTTTCAATATATACGCAATAGGGATATTTTCGCTAATGTTGATTATTAGAAATATAAAGTACCGGTAATTTCCCCCTTTTGTCTGAATCGGAATTTTCTCTTTATTGCGACGCCAGATACTGCCTACCCGCTTTGCAACCACTGCGTCCACGCGCTGCACAGTCTACTTCCTGGAAAAACAAGTCTAAGATATAAAGAAAACATAGTAGCCTAGGGTACTTCGTTACGGCTGCTTTTTATTTTATTGTACGCCACGGAAGACGTTTCTGTCACAAAAATACCAGTAGCTATTAAATCTTGAGGATTCTAAACGAGAGATGCCAATTTGGTACGGTCTCTAGCGTGGCGGCAGCAGTGCACGCGCAGGTCCGATTCAAACAGGTGGAAAGAGTGGGGCAGTCCTATCGCGTGACGGCGGCTCGCGAAGGCGGTCAATTTTAACCCGCATAGCGTTTTTATTTGAAACATTAGTATTAAAATAATTCGAGTCTTTTTTGCTAAACATTCTCGCGCCAGTATGACATCAACAGGCTTGTGCCACATCCCATAATAGAACGCTGTCTCGCGCCGATCGTTTGAAAAATGGGCCGTTAAAGTCTGTTACGCCGAGCTCTTTTTACCCCTTTCTGGAGCCAGGAAGGTTTGTGCCTGTGTGTGTGTGTGT
>NW_015538026.1:113574-134226 GCF_001515605.1 Sinocyclocheilus anshuiensis | reverse complement strand
GTGTTTGTGTGTTTTTTTTTTTTTTTACATTTACGGTATTGACCCTCGGGGTTTTTCCCACTTGCACTGGTCCTCGAGCCGTTTACGCACAGGTGGGAGATACCCGCTTGGTAGGACGGCCCCCTCTCTCAGTTCCTCAGCGGATGATGTGTGCAAGTGACATTTGCCGTTGCGGTTTGGGACAGTAGGCGAGGCGTCTCTGCAAACAGGTGTGCGACTGCCCGAAACAGGCACACATAATACGACTTTTTTCGCCTTGTTTAGCGGAGGTGGACCTCCAGCACCGGTGTCGAAGCGATCATCCTCGTAGCGGGACAGGGAGAGGAGGGGGAGTCTACTATCATTTTCAGGCTTTGTAGTTGCATTTGATCGTTTCGAAAAGGGGCTCGCGGCTCACAAAGAGGAAGGGATGGCAACTAAGAAACCATGCGCGTCTTTAACAAAAAGGAGCCGAAGTCCCGTCGTGCTGGAGGCAGAGATGTTCAGCGAATTTCAGGACTGGTGTCTCCGGACTTACGGAGACTCGGGTAAAACAAAGACTGTCACGCGCCGAAAATACAACAAAATCATGCAGACCCTGCTACAGAACGAGGAGTCGGACGGTGTCTATGTCGGCAACAGCCACATCAACGCCAAATTCAAATTCTGGGTGAAGTCCAAAGGCTTTCAGGTCGGCAGCAACATCTTGGGCGAGCACAACAAGAAAGAGCCATCGGGGAAGCCCGTCCTGTACGTCCCTGTCAAGTCTACGGTAAAGTGCTTTTTTTCAGTTGACTATATGTGAGTGAATTGTGTCTGTGTGTATGTGATTGTGAGACTTCAACTCTCAATATGGTTTTGCTGATGCTGTAGCCCTTTTTCAATATGCTTCGGGACAGCGCTCGTTTGATTCCACCTACGCGCAACCCACATTGCTGTGCGCAACTTTTCAATCTTACACCTCGGGTTGACCGAGCATATTCATCCCTCACCCCAACCGGGCAGAACAGTCTTACTCTGAGAGCTGGCTGCCATAGCAACGCCGGTCCCTCTTATAACGGCGGCAGTAATGGTATCTGACGAATTGGCATGACGTTGTCCTGCTGACGGGGATCGGGATGTCACAGAAAATCACAACGTGGCCCGTTTTTTATCCCAGCAAATCATGATAATGTTGATCGAGAGAAAGTTATTTTATTCACTTTATGTCACTGGACGTTTGGAGGCGGGAGCGCGCGTGTGGTGAGCTCGTGTACCCAATTGTTGGGGTCTGGGGATGCCGGAGCGCAGAGGGGCGCGAGAGTTTTGCTTAGGGGCTAACGATATGGTGGACGTTAAAGTACAGCTATATTGCTCTAAATGAATCCGTATGTTTTGAGAAAGTAGTGTTTGAGGGACTTCAGCTGCTCTCGTGGACCACTTGAGGGTCTCGCGCACCATCCTCCTCCTGTGGGCATCTCAGGCACTGACACTCGCGCGCTCGCCGATCAATGTGCGACATTTAACAAACATTAAACATGGAATAAAACCAAGTGTAATGCGAAATGCTCTACTATTTCAACATCGGTGCCTCGTACGTTTTTATTCTGGAGAGGGAAAGCAAGCTCTTGCATTGTTCTGTACCGGATGAGGGCGGAGCGGACGGTTGGCACCCGTTGCTCTGGTAACCTACCTGTTCTGCTCTACAATGCTCGCGTTTTTTCACACATCCCAGGACTATGACTGAATCAATCATTAGAAAGACAACCAAAGCAAGGGTTCATTTAGAATCAGTTTGATGACCAAGAAATGGACAAAAATTCTGCACCCCGAGGATGCGCGATGTTTAATTTGTTCGATGCATAAAGGCATTTGGTCACGAAGCTTATTTAAAGACCCTGTCTGGCCAATAATAGTTTTAATAATAGTTTAATGGACAAAAATAGTTATCAATATCTATCATTACAGTAGGGGTTTATCCTTTTTTTACAATTCATTTAGAATATAAAATGTCCAAATTTAATGTACTGTAAAGGCTGAGATATACACCTAAGTGACTGTTTTCTTGAACACTAGGAGGTCCTCGACTACCACTGGTGCATTATGCTGTTCAGGGTGTCATGAACAGACACCATTTTGAGTATTGCCCTCAAGGGGTCCCACCAACAGACCTTTGTCTGGCATCCAGGAGGGACCGACTCCCCTGAGACTGGCACACCTCAGCCTGAGAAAAATAAGCACTCAAATTAGAAACAATGGTGACAAGACTGTTTTTAAAATGAGTATTTTAATGTTCATACTTGTTTCACTGTTCACATAAAATCCCAGGTGTTTGACTATGCATTTAAAAACACAACAAAGATCAGTAATCATGCCAACGGGAGCCACCAAGTGAGCAGTTTGTACAAAAAAAAAAAGTATCATTTTATTTTTTTTAAATAACCAAAGCTAAATTAGCATCGATTAATCCTCGTTAGCAGATAATTGCTATGCAACCATTTGACAGCTCCTAACAGGCAGCTCCCAGCGTGCTTTTCATTTATAAGACTGTATTAAGAAGAAATGAGGCAGAACTCTGAACATTGTAACATCTACTGCCACAGTTAACCCTTCACACAGATGTGTCGGTTTAACTACCCAAAGGACGTCCAGTGAGCCTGATTTATGGATAGATTCTCTATCCATAAATTGCTCCTGTAATGGAATGAATGTGCAAGTCAGATGTGAAACTGAAGTTCATGATTACACATATTACTTGTTGAGAAACACGGCCCTCCCCCACCAGCATATACGCACATTTCTCCACCCACTGCTTTCTCTCTCTTTCTCTGAGGACATGTGGCTGATCTGAGGTCTGTATACACTGGCATTCACTACCATTATTTAACAACTCCCTAATGCTGTGTTTGTTTTACCCTTCATCAGTCATTCTGTCCCTCTGTGGAGACTCTGTGCATCCAAATACAGCCTCCTGTCACTGCATGACACATACACATGCACTACATCTCACAAACGATCTGTCAGTCACACAGATGACCAGTTCTGTCATATGGGAGAGGTTATCTGATCTATGGCCATATGGAAGAGCATAGAAAATCATTGAATGGCCCATCATTGCTCAGTCACTGTTAAAGCTTTTTAGCATTTTTGTCAAAATTTGATTTAATGACTGTTTTCAAATAGGTTTTTTAAACACTCCCCCATCTGCCATTGGTTGTGACTAAAACAATATCCCCACCCAACTCATGCCATTGGTTGAGGCGTTTATTGGTCTATTATTTTTTTTTATTGTATTAATTAAACTATTAATTAAATTAAGTTCCATTTAATAATTCAGTTATTAAATCATAAAGTTATTCATTCATTTTTTTAAATATATTTTTTAAATTTGGTATATATATATATATATATACACACACACATGTGTGTGTGTGTGTGTGTTTTACACTATGGCCTCACAATTTACAGTAACCAAAATATGGAACATGATAGCTTTCCCATGCAGGGTAATGAATTCAAGCAGCTGAGGTCACTTCCTTTCATACCCACCCTGCCATGTTCTTAACCAACCAGCATGCCACAAAGAACAAGAACAAGGAAGCGCAACCATCCACACGCTTACACACTAAGCGAGTGAATGTTTGAGTGAATGTTCACATCAGCGTTATTATCTCATTAAGGACTGGAACAGTAGGGGATCCTTCCCAACCTGTTCTATGTACGCAAATTAGACAACAAACAAAGAAAGAAGAACAAACAAAATAGAGCAGAATAATAAGAGGAACAGAGGCAACTGGGGACCTTTTTACAGTGATAGGATACAGAGAAAGTGTGGCATAATATCTATGTGCTCCCACATTCCAAAATACATGTAGCTAACGGTTTTCATCATGTAAAAGTTAGTTTCATGTTGGGTTTGTGTACACTTCTTTAACATGTTTCATTTCTGGTTCTACTGTTATTTCCTACTTCTATTTTTGCGTCAAGACAAGAGACAGGTAGTGTACGCTGTCGTTTAGTCACTCTCTCTCAGTCTTTTCTCTTTATCATGCGCAATAAACTCAAAACTGACTTCACCCAGGGTGCTCCCTGCCAGCTCCCATCTGAACGTTCTCCTCTCCATCTTCCTCTGTCTGTTACCCCCCCATGTGAGCAGTGTCTTCCCTTTCACCTTCCCCTGGGTGGCAGGGCTGCAGGGTGCCATGGTGTGGGGTTGGAGCCCCAGTGCAGTGTGGGATGCAGAAGAGTGGCAGAGGGCCTCTCTGATGCAGCTACACCATGGGTGTGCCATGTTTCAGTGTGTGGGGGCGAGAAGGAGGAGGACCTGATAGAGCAGGGGCTCTTTATCCTGTGTGGTTTCAAAAGAGCTACACTGTCATTGTGGACGAAAGAGAAGCAAAAAAGCCACTAATAGCAAATGAGTCAAGCAGCTCATGCTATTCTGTCAGCGCTGACTGGGCTCACAGTGCACATATCATTCATAAAGCTATTAAATATGTATCTGTTGTGTCACAGGCCCACTGTAAACTTTGTTTCATGAGAGTGGTGCTCGATTCAGCTGCAGGGCATCACAAGCTCCCTCTGCTCTCTGTCTGTCAAAGTCTTTCTCTATACCGCTGTAATATTCTTTCTCTCCCTCTCTCTTGATCTGCTTCTGCTCTTTCTCTTTGTTGCTCTCTTTCTAGTGAGGGGGAGTAACTTCATTTATCACCTGTTATGTCCTGTGGCTAACACTGGGAGCAAAAACACACTCGCACGCAGTCAAACACGAAACGTCACATTTAGTTGTGACCACAAGTTCACAGGTGTTTAAAATTAAAGTTTTTTCTGCTGCCCCAAATTGGGTCAGTCATTCAGGGTTTTACTTACGCTGCCAACAGTTTCACTGGCCCTATATCACAAAAATTGATCAATTTTATTATTAGTAACATATTTTAAGTACCATTTGAAAGTTTAGGGTCAGTAAGAATTTTTTTAAAAATAAATTAATACTTCAGCAAGAACACATTAATTTGTTAAAACATTTACAGTAATGATATTTGTTGTTACAAATAAGTTCTATTTCAAATAAATGCTGTTGTTTTTAACGTTATATTCATAAAAGAATCCTAAAAAATATTAAGCAGCACAACTCTTTTTAATATTGATTATAATAAGATATTTGGGCACCATATCAGCATATCTGAATGATTTCTAAAGGATCATATGACACTAAAGACTGGAGTATTGGCTGCTGAAAATTCAGCTGTGCCATCACAGGAAAAAATTACATTTTTAAATATATGTAAATAGAAAACTACACTGTTTTTAATTAGAATAATATTTCAGAATATTGATTTATTTACTGTATTTTTGATCAAATAAATGCAGCCTTGGTGAGAATGAGAGACTTAAAAACATTTAAAAAATCCGACTGACCCCAAACCATTAAAAGACTTAAAAACATTTAAAAAATCTGACCGACCCCAAACCATTGAACCAGTATGCTTATGCTCACCAAGTTTTACATTTTTTATTAATACATTTTTATGTTAAAAGTGAAAAAGTGACGTGACATGTGGCCAAGTATGGTGACCCATACTCGGAATTAGTGATCTGCATTTAACCCATCCATTGTGCACACACACAGCAGAGAACACACACTGTGAACACACACCCGGAGCAGTGGGCAGCCATTTATGCTGCGGCACCCGGGGAGCAGTTGGGGGTTCGGTGCCTTGCTCAAGGGCACCTCAGTCGTGGTATTGAAGGTGGGAGAGAGCTCTGTACATTCACTCCCCCCACCTACAATCCCTGCCGGTACGAGACTCTACCTATTTATCCTAACCTAACCATTAGGCCACAACTTCCCCAATATAAATATAAATATATAAAATATAAATATAAAATATAAATATGTATATGTTTAGTCAATCACTGATTTTTATATAAAAAATACAACATTCACTACAAATAATTTATTACTACAAATAATATATCAATAGTCAGCCTAAAACCTAATACATTATCAGGGGGGAAAAAGTAACATATATAAAATATAAAAATATTGAACATTTTGTATTATAGAGATGACAAATTATACTAATAGCTATGTCACCCTATATAAGCTATAAAATAAAACATGCTTTTGACAACAGTTGCATAATATACAAAACATTACTGATTTTTTGATTGGTTCATGTTCATTCTTGTAATTTTAAAGCCTCATATAGTCACCAACAACTGATTAATGGCCCATCAACTATTCAAAATCTATCTCACACTAGCCTTGGTTTATTAGTAAGTGTTTATTGTAAAACCTCGTCTCATAATCTACTGCATTTGCACCAAATGCTGACAATAACATATATACTACAGCTCACTGTAAAACTTCACACTGCTCTCCTAACACTCGCACACTCATGTTTCCCCCCTCATCTATGTCTCTGTTGATTTTCAAAAGTTAAGGGGGCAAAGGAGAAGAAAGGATGCTGCAAGATTTTAAGTGAGGGAAATGATTGCTTTCTGTTGCTATGCCAACAGAAACAGAAATATCCTCATTGCCGTGTATGTGTGTGTAGCAGAGGAAAGGTTTAGTCAGTGTTCTGCAGTATGGGCCTGTGGCAAGACAACCGTGAGCATATACTGACTCTCTGAGCTGGGGGAAATCTCCTGGTCAAACGTTTGAGACTCGCTTATTCCATCATATCTACTGAGGGATGATAGAGGTTCTACAAAAGCAGGTGTTTCAAACACATACAGGTGTTTCAGAAAATCACCATATTTACATCATATTTGTAACCTAATGTGACTTATCTGTCGAGTGAATTTTAGGACAACTTTAAATGGAAAGAAAAAGAGAAATTTATAAATTTTGCTCTGCCAAGATTAAATGTTTGAAGTTAATGATTTTGCACCCATTGTAATACAATAACTAGGTAATAATAAGAAAAGCAAAACGGTAGATACATTACAGATATGTTGTAAAAACTAGCTGTTACAACTTGTAAATACGCTCTAAAGATGTTATCAAATTATATTTTGCATCAGAGACACTGAGGGGGGAAAAAAGCTTAAGAACTGACACCTTGTCCAATGTAACTTTGTGGTCAGCTGTTTTCATCATAGTGTGTGTGTGTGTTTGTGTGTGTTTTTAAGTGTCTACCCTCTCTTGCTCAGAACTCCAGGTCAGCAGAAGGCTGATCTGTGCAGAGAAACACTCTCAAGAGACGCTGTTGTCCAGCCTGCAGGGATCAGGAGACACTGTCTTCTGTCCTGAAGGAGTTGCTTCTCTTGGCGACTGATCTCAAAAATAGACACATATCCACCCAAATTGTTGTTGACAACAGGACACGTATCCACACTCAAACGCATGAAGAAGAGACAGACTTAAACTGTAGCAAACCGCTTTTCGATTCCATTATTAGCATATCACTGAGGACAAAAATCAGGCAAAAATCTCATTATGATAAGTGATTAATTAGCGAGCATATCTGCAGAGAGCCTTGGAGAAAAAGGGATCTAAACAGACCTTCCCTCAGCTCCCCTCCCCACCCCTTCAAACCCAAAGACACTCTCTGCCTCAACAGTGGCCTTTTATCTACCAGTCATTTGCATGAATGCTAACAGTTTTGCATGATGCGTTTGCAATAGCAGGTTACGACATGAAAAGCCCACAGAGCGCACGCTGTGCTGTCCACACGCAACATACAAGACAACCACAATGTCCACTGACACAGAGACTCTCTTTATCTCATATACTTCATCAGCACTGACCCAAAAGTCCTTAAATCAGTTATTTCCCTCAAAGTCTAGCATGCAAAAACTGAATAACTCAAAGAAAGAGACTTTTATTAAACTTAAAAGTCTCATGCTAACTAAGACTGCATTTATTAATCAAAAATAGTTCCTACAAAACCAGTAATATTGTGAATTATTATTACAATTTAAAATAACTGTTTTCTATTTTTAACATATTTTAAAATGTAATTTATGGCAAATCTGAATTTTTAGCAGTCATTACTCCAGTCTTCAGTGCAACATGATCTTCAGAAATCATTCAATATGCTGATTTGGTGCTCAAGAATCATTTCTTATTATTATCAATGTTGAAAATAGTTGTGCTGCTTAATATTTTTATATTTTTATAAAATATTTTTTAACATTGTTTTTCAGGATTATTTGATGAAGAGAAAGCTCAAAAGAACAGCATTTATTTGAAACATAAATCTTTTGTAACATTATAAATTTAATCCATACTTGCTGAGTGAAAGTGTTAATTAAAAAAAAAAAAAAGGAAAAAAAGATAAATAAACTTACTGACCCCAAACTTTCAAATGGTAGTAAAAGTTAAAACCTGCTTAAGTCCATCTGCTGCATTCAAATAAACCGGTCTCACCTTTTTTTTGTTTGATTTAACTAAACATTTGCATTGTTAGCTGCAAGCTATCGTATCAGAGGACAAAAATGTTACTGTCTAGATTTACTAAGAACTGTTCTGATTGTGCTACCACACACACAAACCGCTTGATTGACCCACTTCAGTCTGTCTCTTAGAAGTGAGAAGCCTCCTACTTGAAATGGATGTTTGATTCAGAAGTAGGTGATCTGATCTAGTACCCTCTTTCGCATCTTTTACACTATTGTCTTTTTGAGGTTTTGGGATTCACATAAGTAGAATTGGTCCAAGTGCGTGAACCCTTGCGTCTGAAACTATATGAATGTACAATATAAAAACAATATGCGAAGTTATGTACATTTATATGTAGATGTACATTGTCATTGTGTGTGTGTTTGTTTTTGTGTGTACCGCATGTGCTTGTGTGTGTGTAATGAGAGAGGGTCACGGATGGTGCTGCTCTGGTGTTCCTCCCCTCGGCTCCTTCTCTCTGTTGCCATGGAGAGACCGTTCTCCTCTCCCATAGGAGAAGAAATTAACACCATTTTTAACTGGCTCCAGGGCCTCCCCCCTACCAGAGAGAGAAAGAGAGAGAGCTCCTACAAACACACACTCGCACACCTACACAGATAACCACACACAGACACAGTCCTGGTACACGCTGACTCCCTGAGCGGATCAGGGAGGATGTGTGCATGTGTGTGCTAGCGAATAAAAGCTTTCTCCATCTCTATTCTGGGAGGATGCAGCTTTGGGACAAAAGAGTGTCTCACTCCATCTCCCCCTCCTCATATTCACCCTTCCTACCCTCTATGCCACTCTCTCGCTCGCTCTCTCTCCTTTGTAATTAACTTCTGCAGTCTCTCATTAGCGTTGTGATCCTGTCCAGTTGTCTCACTGTCTGCACCCCCCTCCCCACCACGCAGTTATACCATGACACCAGGGTCACGTGACCCAGCAGACACCTCAGAGCATGAATAGAACACGTTTATACCCACATGCAAACAAGTGTTTTATTTCTTGTGGTTTGGGCTTATGCAGGGCCATAACCACCGTAGCGCTTGAGGTCATCGGATTAGCGGTCGATCGATATGGGTTTTGAAATGACTGATTATTTACCTTTTCTTTATTTTTTAAAAGGTTTACTTTTGGAATTCATGGCTATAGTACAGAGAGCAGACAGGAAGGAAAGTGGCAGAGAGAGGGAGGACTTGATTGGAAAGGACTACGAGCCAGGACTCAGACTCGCCAGAAATGCAACCATGCTATATGTCAGAGTGCTGCCCACAGGCTATCGGATATGATGGTGCCCACCAGTCTTGAATTATTGCTAGGATCTTTGAAGATGAAAAATTTTGGTCGATGCTGAACAGGACACAATGGGCCAAAAAACAATACCGAAAATAATGATTTTAAAATAGACTCTTTGGAATAAACAAACATGTTTTAATTATTATAATACTTTATATTTATTCGAATATTTGCATATGATATTTTATGTGATATTCTTTCTTCATGTGGCATTGCTACTATAACATCTTTGCTACAATTTTTTTTAAATATTGCATAATATTTCAAATAAATGTAAATATATTGGATAACTTTTCTAGCTTTTCTACTTTAATGCACCAGTTAGATCTATAGCCAACTTGAATTACAGCTCATAAAACCATTTTACTTTGTAATGTGATTTAGCTTGGAGTTAAATTTGATGTTAAATACAAAAAAGGGATGGGAATCGATTGGATTGTGAAGAGTGGCTGTTACAGACCAGAATGGAGCAAGAATGAATGCAAGCGCTAAAATAGTGCATAAATACTGTAGCTTAACATTACCCAATAGCAGAAAAGGAAACTCCTTTCAGACAAAGTTTAAAGATTAAGAATACATTTTTTGGAATAATGAGCACTGGGAATGTGCATTAAGATAATAAAATTGGGTTAATTTTGATTTAATGTTGACTTTAGCAGTTACACAACGATGTTCAATATCCTGCTTGACTACCACACATAAAAACTTCACATCAGACACACAAAAATACTTTTAGGGGAGCTCGATTGAGGCCAGAGCTTTATAGTGACAGACTAATGCAGATGACAGTTAATGATCAGTTGTGTCTGGGTAATGTGGGTGCAGGGAGTCAGATGGAGCTCAGGGAAGAGCTGCACCCATACGAGGAGCTGAAAGCGTCCGTCACACCCTGTCAGAGAGAGAGAGAGAGGAGGGGAGAAAATAACGAGTGCCTGAATGAGAGGGAGGGTTAGGAATGAGGAAAGAGTGAAGGGAGAGAGAGAAAAATGTAATATGGATTTAATGGAAGAGCTTCGTGAACTTACAATGGCAGGAAGGTGGAGAGAGTGGGCCGGTGGATTGAACAGAGGAGACGAGAGGAGAGGAAAGGAAAGGAACGGAGGGATTACACTTCATCTTTCCTTGACCTTAATGCACAAAGATTCACACGCAGCTTCCCTGCCCCGTAACTCTCTTCTAAATCCCCCACCTCCCACTGAGAGAACGGGTTTCAACGATTTGTACGTCTATACCTTCTGCTGGCCTCACGGGGTGGAGATGGGACTTTAAGAGGTGACCTGTTATCAGATTTGCAGCAAGCTGATCTGAATCGCCTACATTGTTGAAACAGTTCCTCTTTCACACACATGCACACACACACACATTTTTGGCTCTTCCACTGTAATACAAATATTCCCCCCATTTTCCCTCAAGCACTATATCACTGTAATGTGTTATGGCAGCTTTAAACAAAGCAATTCATAAATATACTGCTGGATATTAAGTGTCTAGGTGTCTGATAGCAGACAACAATAAATTCGCTCTCAATGTTATAAATTTAGCTATGTTTGCTAAGGCTAGCAGCACTGTATCTATTCATATGGGCGGTTTAGAATTAAACTTTGTCGTATAAGTCATCCTGCACCGCTTGCGCTGAAGACATGAATGATATCGCAAAATGTGTGGTTTTTGCAGAAGAGGTGCAATATTACTTTTCTAAGCAATCTAACATACAATTTTTCTGTGGCGGAGGATAAAAAGGGTGAGAAACCAATTCAATAAACTTACACTGAAGGCAATCTCCTAGCAATAGCATTTACTAATGCACTAAACACCACTCAGAATGCCCTAGCAACCTCCTAGCAATGCACTAAAACACTCAGAATTCCCTAGCAACCTCCTAACAACACACTATACACCACTCAGAACAACTTAACCAAATGATCCACCTAAGGCAACAACATTTTTACCACCATGGTGGTGAGTTTGGAAAAGCCAAGCACCACTCGATTTACTTTAGAAAATATACAAATAAAAATAATTCTTAACCCCACAAGTCATTGTGATGCAAAGACTTTTGTACTATCTGTGTTTGTTCATCCACATTGCTTTAGTTTATCTTAATATTGATGAAGCCTATGTATCTGACAGCAGTGAAGAAAAGGCTACTGACCACTCAAGCTCTATGGTTCAAGCTATTGAGTATTTTATTTTCTAAAAGCATCTTAGACGTATACGTATCTAATGTGTCCTGTTTGGTGCCATATCGGTCATGTCAGTTATGTTGCTCTAGTCTATCAGGTCTTCTTTACCTTTTTCACTGTAAATATTTGCTAGGGCTCCTTTTCTCCGTCGGCCCATGCATACGTGCTTGTGTGTGCGAGTGTGACCCAGCTGCCTCCTTTCTCTTGCCCCCTCCCTTCACTGCCCCTGTGTGTGTATGACTGTTCAGAGACTCTCTGTCTGTGTGCGTGTGTGTGTGTGTGTGTGTGTGTGTGTGATGTGTATGTGTGTGTGTGTGTGTGTGACTGCCAGAGGGGGTGGGGGGTCGGGGTGGCCGCTTGCCGAATCAGCCCCTCCAGTCTCCTAGCAACAGAGCTGTTTGGAGCGGGACGGGTGAGAGAGGGAAAGAAAGCGAGAGAGAAAAGCAGAGAGAAAGAGAATAGGAGGGATAGAGAAGAGGGGAGGGGGATTGAAAAATATGCTACATCTGGAAAAAGCCCAGGCTTGCTGGGTCTCGAGAAAAGAGAGAGACAGATAGAGTTTTAGAAGGGGAAATGCTGATTACTGCTGCTGACAATTCACAGTGCTTCTTTAAAATGATGAGAGGATGATGAAACCGTGCACTTTCAGGCCCAGAAAGCAGTATCTCACACACACACCAGTTCAGCTCTACAGTGGTTTAATGATTAAACACACACACTGTTGCTCCACGTCGGGAACGAACAGTCAGCTCTGTCTGCGCTTTTGTGCTTTGAGGAAGAGTGAGTTGAGAAGAGTGTGTTCACCTGATCAGGGTTAACTGAAGCTAAAACACTCACTGTGTGAATCATACTTTCTGCTGTCACAATCGGTTACTGTTTATTGTATTAGTAATTTAAATAGTAGGCCTACATTTAAATCGAACAAGCATTTCATTGTTTATTTTTATTTTTATTTTTTTTACAATTTTATGCACTCTGGTATGCTTGATTTTGATTGGTCAGTTGTTGCATTCTGTAAATATTTTTGACCACTAAACGGTTATTCACCGTTGTGCCAGTCAACTAATTTCCTAAATAGCCGAAAATAAAAATTGTATTATTATTTACTCATGTTCAAGTTATACCGTGTGACTTGCTTCAGCGGAACCATTTTAGTACAAAAGAGCCTGATATTTAAACGATTTTACAGTAAAACCGTGGTGAAAACGCTGCTCTTCTGTCCGTCATGCAGCACATTCCAGACCACTAGGTGGTAGAAATGCACATTTTTATGCTGGTGCATTGAAACAGTAGAAGAAGCAGGTGACCATTTCAACCACCTAGTGGGCTAGAGTTATATGGGTTGGAAATGACATGAGGGTGAGTAAATAAACTTTTTTGGGAGGAACTGTTCCTTTAAGTAAATACAGTAAATAAATAGTCAGCCATTGTACTCTGCAGGCCATTTTCCCATATAATAAAATTTCAACTCGAATTACAATATTCATCTTATTCATCATATTGTTATTTTGTGAGTACAGAGTCATTGAAATACAATATTTAATGTACACTTATTCATTTATTTACAAAGTTGCAAAGTAATAAATCAGATAATGTACAGTTAGCCAGTCATTATTGCAAAACAAACCACTTTAGGGTGAAATTAGATCCCATGCTTCGCAGTTTAAATGTGATATATTGTTTCTATTGCACACACTGTGATTCAGTAACTTAACACTGAACTGGCCCATATTTTAATCTATATGGGTGCAGTATGGTGTCGCTGTGTGTCGGGTTTGGCCCAAGTTAGGCCTTGGGTAGAGCTGAACAGATCGCCCTGATCCTGCTGGCCTACTTTAGTCACCCATACACTTGTGTCCCAGACTGTGATGTGCCCTCAGATTGGGGAAAGGGGGGGGGGTAGAGAAAATGTTTGTGTCTGTGAGCGCATGTGTGAAAGCAACTGGAATTAAGCATTCAAGCTAAGATGGAGATGTTTGTAGGACAGAGTCAAACACACACAGTCCTCCCCCCACGGCTATGGCTGAGGCTTTCTTCTCAAAGGTATTGCAGGAGCCTGTGTCTGGTGTCCTCCTAGAGGGACCATTTCTAGGATATTCTCTGGTAGACAGAGAGGAATAGTGTTTCTGCATAGGTGTGGCGTGGTCACCTTGTAACCGAGATCATGAAAACCAGGTTGGTGCATGTTTGACTGATCATGGCATAATAAGAGTGGTAATTATGACGAGAGGAGGGAACGCATGCACGAGCCGGACGGCTGGAGAGGGCCGGATTAAAGTGAGACTGCTCTGTGCAGTCTTTTAGTGGTTTTAGTTGCCATGGCAACCTTCATTACCTGGCACTTGGGAAAGGGGGAGTGAGAGAAAGAGGGAAGATGGAGCGGGACAGGAGAAAAAAGGAATGGAGAGCAGCAGAAAGAGAGAAAAAATGTGTCTTTGGGAAAAGGTGAAAGAGAAAGCAAAACAAGTGGAGAATACAGGAAGAAACGTTAGGCCCACTGGGAATCAAAGTAGAAATTTGCAGTAAAAGAATTAGGGAGAGAGAAATAATATATGAAGAGGAAGGAGAATGACTGCTACTTCCTTCTTTTACACCACACCTGCTGTTGTGTGTGTAAAAAATTAAAACAGGCAATACAAGCTAGCTTAATTTATGCCAGTTATAGAATCTAGTAACACAACAAAAGAAAGCAATACTGAAGTCTAGAAAAGATGTTTGTGAGAAATTTTGAGTGTAATTTTTCAATGTTAAAATAAATAAAAATAAATAACCAAAATAATATCCAGTTTAATATTACAATAATCAAGTTTATTATTCAGAGATAAGCTATTAGTAAATAAATCCCCCCAAAAATTGTACTGTACTGTGTAAAGTGTACTGTGGGACTTCAAGTATAGCCCGGCATAACGAGCAGCTGAACCAATGGTGTGATTTTGGGGCAGGACAAGAGGAGTGTTCTGGAAACCTGTTTGAAAACAGTACTTTTTGCAGTTCCATTTTGTTTCACGTTTAAAAGAAGTTAAATAAGTTACAGTTACTTTGGAAAAAGATGTGTCATTCTGAAGTAAAGCCAAGAAAAAATAATGAGAGAGCAACAAAGAACATGTGACGGTTGAGCCTGTGTGGGACTGGGGGAATAAGAAGCGATAAGAGTTTCTGCAGGTGTCACATGACCTGCTGCCCTGCACACCTGCCCGAGAGCGCTGCCAGTTGCCATAGCGACAGGGTCAGCTTTATGGAAAGCAGGGTTGAAGGTGGCAATGGTGTGAGGTGGGGCTGGTTGTGTGTGTGTCTGTGGTGAAGAAAGCAGTTATTTTTAAAATGCTGCAGAAAAGTGTTCAAAAACCACACTCTATTTCTCTCACACACAAATCTAAACAGTGGAGATATTCTGTAAGAAACCCCTTGAGCTGTGGAGGACTTAATATTAGATTCAGATCAATGAACGTCTGAATAATACACTACACAAAGAGACTCTCTTAGCCTTATACATAGCCACCATAACCTCGGGGCGGTACTCATAAAGCCCTGTAGCACAGCACTCATCCAGGCGCTGTTTAAGTGACTGAGATGAGCATAAATGTGGAGAATGCAACTCAGAAACTCAAATAATGTATGAGCTGTAAAGAATTGTGCCCATAAAGATACCAGTCTGACTGGTGCAGGCAGAGTTCAGCTGGTTGCTGTGTCATTACTGCTGTCAGAGGCCTTTGAGCCTGTCAGAGTCATTCTGCCAAACGAGACTACAGTTTACTGGTCTAAAACACAGACAGAATTGCTTTGCAGCTGTCTGAAACAAACCTGGAATTGTGTAATGGGTTTCATCTAGAGATTGTTGGGGGCAAATTTATGGTTTAAGACTAAGGTTTTTACACTTACTGTCATTTTACATCAGGGCTAATATTGCGAGCTGTTTCACAAGAGGCAAACAATAATAAACTAAACAGTGCTTACCTCATTAAATATTCATGATCTTTGTACAGTCGCTGAAACTTCACATGCTGTTTAGTGGCGTTGTTTGAGAGAAAAATGAAAATGTCGAACAAATGCAACTGGAGTGAAGATGAGAATGTGTTATTTGTTTTTGTACAGAGCTGTTACTTGTCCAATCAATGTTACTGACCTCATGAATATGCAAATAAAAACATTAACCCAGGGTTTACAAATGTACAGTGGGCAATCTAGTAACCTGAATTGAAACCCAGTAATACCCATTTGCGGTGGTTGTGAAAAGCATAATAAAGTACGAGTGATAGGCCATGTTCACACTGCAAGCCTTGGGGCCCGTTCACACAGGATGTGTTTTTCCATTCCACTACGCTACTTTTCCATTGCGTGTCTATGTAAACACTCTAGACAGATGTGTTTGACCATTGCACTCATGTCACGGTCCTCAAGTTAAAATAAGATCAACTTTTAAAAAACGCATCTCGAGACCTTGAATTTATTTCCCCATCCACTGCCCGCGTCTTGTGGTTTTCAAAGCAAAAACAGGTTCACATGTGTGAATGGCCCTGAAATAACCAACATGCGCAAAAGAATAGAAACAAAGATGGTACACAGAAAGCTGTCATACAAAAAAAAATCTTTGGATTGACTCCCGACATCACAGAATTGTAATGAATGTCAATTTGAAGTGACGTAAAAGTAGTATGGATTCCAATGATATGACTTCATTGCAAAGACTTCATTGCAAAACATCGGACGTGTATGTGAATTGGGAACACATATGGAAGCCAAATTAGAATCGGAAAAATAAGATTCAATGTGGTTTGTACTGTTCACACAATGGAAAAACAGATGATAGTGACATGTGAGCAAATGAATTTGGGAATTTGGGCCACTTTTACCTGTAGTCTAAAATAGCCATAGTTTTTGAATGTTGATCTTTCTTCAGTTTTTCATAATCACATTTTCTCTCTGTCTCTCTACAGTGTTCAGATGGAGGGGCAGCCCAGGACAGCTCTTTGAAGCGGGTTGCTGTGGTGGAGGATTTTTTTGATATCATCTATGCCATGCACGTCGAGATGGGGGCAGATCCCGGACGAGCACCCAAACACGCCGGCCAGAAAAAGACCTATAAAGCGGTGAGTTGCAATCATTCAGTGCATAAAAAATAGTCAAGACACACTTCAGCGAAACTCTTTACTCTTGCTATAAAAGTACATGCATCATAGACTTTGTGTGCAGCAATGTGCAAAAATCCCCTCTACTTATTCTTATGACCACACAAACAACTCTAAAATAGAACATCTGAGTAACTATAATGAGTGGAGGCTGTTGCTGGGGCAACAGCAGCCATTTTGAAACACCTGTCACAATGTTGAGCCATTATAGTCTATAAAGCAACAAGGAGTCCAAGCTTTAGATAAAAGAACACATTTTGTCGATTTACTCTTTGGGTTTTTTAATGCAGCAATGCACTAATGCATACTAGCGATGCTGGCCAGCTTTTTCCGACTCACATCCACCCACGCATGTGAAAAACAAACGATGCAATCTAAAATCATTTTAAACCTGATCCCGTCTGCCCCACCGATGTAAGTCAACATCACTACCTCTCAAGCTGTCAAACATGACAAGACCCAAGTGACAAGTATTGCATCATGGGACTTACATAAAGCTGCCTGGTTCGCCAAGCCCAGAGGAAAATTGTATTCCTCAGAGTTTGCCCTTTCGTGAATCAGGACTTCTGTAGTTCTGAGTAGGGCTTCACAATTAATTAAAATAAAACCGAAATCGTGCTATGGCTTAGTGTGATTATGCATTGTGTGTTTCAGAGTGAAGTGCCATTGTGTTCTTCTACACGTGAACAGCTCATTATTTTGTGTTTTCAGTTCACAGTAAATGCAGCTCCACACAAACTCATCTGAATGTGCTGAACATGGACCAACCGTCTTTCCAAACTTCCAATGAAAATAGCATATAAACTGGCTGATGTCAACAAAAGAGAACCTTTAAGGTGTCCCTGTAGTTTTCCACCAAAATAAATTGTTTAACATCTCGAAATTTTAAATTGTGATAGCCTTAAATATTAGAATTGTCATTTTACAGTATATAATAAAATATATATTTTTTTTTTTAAATCACAGTAGTAACATTTATAATATTTATTATTGTATATAAATAATACTTTTATTTAGTAATAATGATATTTAGAAAATCATATTGAAACAAAATCACAACATTTGGGGGCAATCCTACAAATATTGTGCAGTCCTACAAATAAGCACAGCAAACATGGATTTTTTTTATTTATTGCAATCACAGTTTTTATCAGAAAAATCAATATTAAGATATTGAAATCCTGTTTATATTGAAATCTCTGACTTTGATAGCAGACTTGGGAAATCTGTGCACAGTTTGGGACTTTGCTGAGATATTTTCTGAAACTCAGCAATACATGTAATATTACTGGATATTTTTCAGGAGAATAATCTGGGAAGCAGAAGATCCTTAATTTACTGTATAGGAAAAGCAATTACTGAAATCTTGTTTTTTCCCAGTGATATAGGACAAAAAAAATAGCCACAGACAGTGGATTTCATTTTGCACTGATATCCAGCTGAATTTTAAGTTGCCCAAACTGCAGGTATGAGTCAACCTGTGCATTACCTTTGCAAGCCTTTTGTCTCTAGTGTACAGCTCTATTTTCTGTCTTACTGTCTCTTTCTCTGACTGTCTGAGAAGTCTGAGAGGTCTTAAAAACTTAAGTGTCAGGCAGAGTTTTTGTATGATATTTAGTGGAGAAAAAAAAAATTTGGTTCAATTCAAAACAGCTCTGTCCAATTTCTTTTTTACTGGTGCTCATAATAAGGAGTACTTTCTCAACCACTTTTCTTAGGTGTAAAGGGAGCTGTGTGTGTGTGTGACTCACCTCTCCTTTATCTGAGACACTGGTGAATGAAGAAGGAGGAACAAACATAACTGAGTTAGCGACTGAATCTGAGGGACCAAACACACTCATACTGATCTGACATGCAACATTGTGAGAGGGATTTTATATCACATGCCTTTATTCTTGTGCAGTGTCATTTCTCTATGAGGCTGCACTAGAGTGTTTTGTGTAGTGTGTAATTATAAACAGGCTATTATGTTTCTTAGCACATAAATTCAGCATAGGTGTTATTGGGTTATTATGTTGCTTATTATTTGATAATGAGAGAGGAAGAAAGTCGATATGTAGTACAACCTAATGCAGCATTTAGCATCTGATCCAATTAAATGTGAAACACACAGAATAGAGTTAACATATATTCTTCTAGAGGTAGGTAGGGGTGTAAGCGTGTACCGAGTATGTTTGATTGTGCTCTCCTGTGCTGTGATTCCTTGGTGTGTGAAAGCAGGTGTCGGGTTCCAGCCCCCACTAAGCTCTGTGCTAATCGCCTAATTAAAGCAATTAACTGCCTGATATCCATGTTTTTGACATTTGGCACATACTGAACCACTCTAAAACTGCTGGACTATCAGACAAGCAAAGATCAGTGCACTCTAAGTTCTCACCGATTGGCTGTGACCTTAAGAAATCAGCTGTGATTGGCTTGATTTGCTCTGTTTGAACTGACTGCTTGGTGGTGTCCAGAATCCTTCAGTTTTACATCCATGGCCCTGTCCCAAATGCCACCCGAGACTTTCAGGTCCTGATCAGAGTCCATACTTTTGAGACAATGGCACATATGGTGACACGTGCCAGGTAGTAGAACACTATAAAGTCTGCACCAGTGCGGGCTTTTCTGGAGAGTGACTGAAATAGATTAATATATTATATTAATTATTTTTATTGTATAAATAATATTACAGTATCACTTAAAATAATTATACAAATTATTATTTATTATATTTATTGTAATATTATTTTTAGTGGTGATTTAAATAATAATAATAATAAATATTTATTTATTTATTATCTTATATTAATTATTAATGATTTTAATTTAATCAAATTATTAATTAATATTATTTATTACATTTATATTATTATTAAACATTTAATGTTTTAAAGGGGTGACTAATAATAAAAATACTACTATTACTACTACTACTACTAATAATAATAATAATTGCATTATTCATTACTGGAAATTAATATATTAATTATTAATTAGTTTGATTGTACAGTGTTATACAATCTAAAATCATAGAACCAGTTATTATTATTATTATTATTATTATTAATGATAATAACCATCACCATATTTAATATGTAAGTAACCTCTTATGCATTTGCAGATGTGCATATAAATCAACTCTAGATATAATTATTGTGACTAAAGAAAAAAAAAATCAACATCACCCTTCCTGTCCTGACCCGCTACCCTTTCATACTGCTGCTGTTTGCATACTGCCCTCTAGTGGTGGAATGACAGGACTGCAGTGATGCTGTGTTGAGATTGAGACCACTGAACGTGCACCTATTACACCACAACCTGATTAAATGCATTTCTGTGGCTTTGAAAATTTCATTTTTGTGTATATTGTTCATTGTCATACTGGACCTCAGCCTGTTCCCTTGAAGGAGAGAGAGAGGGGCATTCATTGGTTTGGACACACAAAGGAAAAGGAGCACCCCCAATACTGAAGATGCAAAAGATGTTTGTGTGTGTGTGTTTTGGGTGTGTGCGGGGGTGGCACGGGGCTGCACAATGTCCTTGGGGCAACGTTCACCTCCTCTCCTCAGCCAATGCCCTGGAGAGCCCTGCTGTCAGGTCTCATAGCATGACCAGCCCACAGAGACCAGACCCGCCAGCCTGGGAGTTGAGGGCAGTCTGGGAGCATGGCATTCTGGGAGGTGTGGTTTTCCCTGTGTGGCCTTTTCCCTCTGTG
>NW_015538026.1:107063-113433 GCF_001515605.1 Sinocyclocheilus anshuiensis | reverse complement strand
GGTGGGCGTGAAGGGGGGGGGGGGGGGGGCCAGCCATTCCTACTGCTCCATCACCCTATCTGTGTGAAGGTTGCACACAGAAAGCCTGCAGCAGAAGAAAGCAAGAGCAAAAGAGAGAGGAGCGAGAAGAGACCGAGACAGAAACAGACCAGAAAAGCCTGGAAAAGAGAGGGAAGGAAAAAGAAAAGGGAGGTGTTGCAAAGGAGACTTCATGTTGCAGGCACACTTATTATGCATTTAAATGTATCCTCATTAGGCAGCTCAGAACACAATAAACTATTTTTGTCATTATGCTCCCTCGTTTCTGCTTCTCTGTTTGTTTAATCTCCCCCACAATGTTTGCTGACTCCTTTCCACTCTCTCTCTTGGTTGTCAGATTGCAGAGACCTACGCATTTCTTCCACGTGAGGCGGTGACCCGTTTCTTGATGAGTTGTGGAGAATGCCAGAAAAGGATGCACATCAACCCCAGCACGGCAGAGTTCAAAGGTCAGACGCCATCCTTGCACTTTCATGCCTAAATTTACCATTTTTAATGGTTTTGAATGGTACACATGAATAAGTACCTCTGATTAAATTGCCTGTTTTTGTTCATTTTATCCTTAATTAAAGTTTTGGGAGTGCATCGCCCTTTAGCGGTAATTAGGAAGACAAGATTTCCAAAATCTTCATTAAAGTCGCACTCTTTTTGATGAGCCACAGAGGCAAGACTAAAATTCTGCACTTCTAAAGGCCCCTCGTAATTAATGCATGAATAATCCGCCCCACACGCTTCCCACAGTAAACATCAGATTAAAAATAAATGAATGAAAAATAATGCTAAAGGAAAAATGCACACAATCCTTCAAGTCATGACATAGCAGACGCTGATGTGATGACCTTCAAATATGCCTTCTGTCTGGATATTTGCATCAATATTTAATTCAGAGACAGTAGTGCTCTTACAATCGAAACAGCTTTATTATTATCATAGTGTTTTATGACTTATTAAATCAGCAGCACAGCAATAAGCACCTTTACTTGAACATGAATAAGAAGGAATTTGTAGAGATTGGGTCATTTTTCTACAGCTGAGATATTATGCTCTATATGCTGTAAGTCAGTTATCTGCGCAGTCTGCCATTAGTCACAGGCTGATGTGATTAATTCACACTGCCACAGATGAGCTTGATTTCGATAAAGCTGAAATAGTCTCAAAATTAAAAGAAAGAAAGAAAAATTTATATATATATATATATATATATATATACATATGATTCACAAATATGTAAGCTAATTCACATTCACAAAAAAGTTTTTATATTTGCAAACAGCAATTTACT
This sequence comes from Sinocyclocheilus anshuiensis, assembly GCF_001515605.1. NCBI lineage: Eukaryota > Metazoa > Chordata > Actinopteri > Cypriniformes > Cyprinidae > Sinocyclocheilus > Sinocyclocheilus anshuiensis. The sequence goes on along the minus strand of NW_015538026.1, from coordinate 112,112 downwards.
ATTTTAATTTAATAACCTAATTCATATTTACAAAACATCATTTGCAAATGCAAAACCAAATTTGTGCCTTTGGAGAGAATGAATGTTAAACAAATTTTGAATAGTGAATTAGCTGATCAGCTCCTGCCTGCAGGGGTTTTTAAAGAATTGTGTCATCCCTGCTCTCCAAAGCAGTTTATATAATAGAAATTTGCTTTTGAACTGTTCGCATTATATAGCAGCTGGGAACCCTGTAGAGTCAGAAAATCTGTGTCCAAACAAAAGCCTGCCTGCATTTATTATGTTTGATTTTAACAAAGACCCAAGGGGGTTTCGGCAGGGTCTTTGGGAGCCTTGTCTCAAGAGCGCCTTCTAGAGGACCGAACTGAGTCATGCACACTATTGAATAGGATTGAGTGAAACTATAGAGTGGGGGAACTATGTCACTTTGCAGGCGGATCGGCTGTTAGCATCGCACTGGTTCCCTCGACAAAAACCAATAGGATTTTTCCATAGGCTTTCGGATTATCGCAAAAATTAAGCTCTGTGTTCAATCATAGTTCAAGAAACTTACACGTTTTGTCCATCAAGATAGTCTTCACAAAATAATATAACTTTTATGAATTTTGATGCCTAAATAAAAGTGCCAGAACTTAAAAGCTAAACTTAGGCTACAAACGAACTACAGCACCACGGTCGCTCGCCTTCAGCGTCACCACCACCTGCTCCCGACAATTTTATCAAACTTATTTTTAACACGTTCAGCGAAAAGGATTTAGTCTGTATTTGAATTTTAACCCACGCTACATGAACATTTTCCTATAAACTGGAATAAATACAAAACTAGAGCCAAACTAAAACTGAAATGAGACATTAGTATTAAATAGTATAGTGAATAAATGAAATAATCATAACTATAAGACATATGAAAGCACGTATTTCTGTACATTTCGAAATAAGGTGCATTAAAAGTGAATAAATCTTTGATTAATATGAATATTTTAATTAAAAACGTGTCTCCACATACTATTCAATAAAATTCTAGTGCATTTAATCTATTAAATAACAACAGAGTGAGCGAGTTTTTCGATATGGTAAGATTAAACTTATTTTAGTGAATAAAGTACCACATTTCAGCTATCGTTTTGTTAGGATGGGTACACAAAATGTTATTTTATCCTTGCTTCTAGAAAATCCTCAATCTATATGCTTCGTAACAGCTTCTTGTGGCTGTAAACATTTCATTTTAACGTGGCTTTAAGCACTATGCATCGTTAAAGTTTCACTTTCACCGTGACTAAGCCGGTAAATGTGGTGTTTACATGGAATAATCATATTAGTTTACCTTATGGTGCGAACCCAGAGTCTCCGCATCAGTAGGAAAGTGATAAAACGAGCATCTTCAATCCGAAGACTTATGTTGCATTTCGGGGCAAAGCAAAAAAACATTGTCGAACAACAATATAAAATGTGGGAAACTATTAATTGGTTATTCTACATTTAATTGTACTATAAATTATACACTATGATTGGAAAATACAGTAAATTGATAAACTGTTCGGCTTAATGTCTCCGACGACGCCTGTAGTCCCATTTAGCAACTTGTTAGCAACCGTCTTTTTAAAGAAACGAGGGGGGTGTAACTGTTGTGTTTTATGTCGTAGAATAAAACGTGAAAGTATCTTGAGCTTGTGTGAACCACGGACCTTATTTTAGGGGATTTAACCAAACTCCCAATCAAAAAACCCGTTGACTCTGGGACAATGGAACCGCAAGTGCTAAAATGCTAACTCGCTTCCGGGTTTTTGCCTACAAAGTGACATCATAGTTCCCCCACTCTATAGGCCTTCAAATTAAACAATTACTTGTAGGACATGTACGAAATGTGTCTTATGAATTAGATACAAATCTTCATAAGTAATAAGCTTCATAAGTAATAAGCTACCTTTCAAGTTTGGGGTTAGGAATTTTGTTGTTGTTGTTGTTTTGAAAGAAATGAATACTTCTCTCCAGCTAGAATGCATGAAATTGATCAGAAGGGACAGTAAATAAAAGATTTCTATTCAAAATAAATGCTATTCTTTTGAACTTTCTATTCATTAAAGAATTCTGAAAAAATGTTTATCGGTTTCCACAAAAATATGAAGCACCACAACTGTTTTCAACATTTATAATAAGAAGTAATGTCTCTTTAGCAATAAATCAACATATTAGAATGATTTATGAAGTATAATGTGACACTGAAGACTTTTGAGAAATGGCTGCTGTAAATGCAGCTTTGCATCACAGGAATAAATTAAATTTTAAAACATATTAAAACAGAAAACGGATAATATAAATTGTAATACTATTTTATAATATTTCTGTTTTTACATGCATTTTTGATCAAATAAATTAAGCCTTGGTGATCATAAGTATTTCAAGCATACGTCTTTCAAAAACATAAAAAAATCTTACAGGCCTCAAACTTTTGAACAGTCAATCAATCAATAAATGTGAACTTTCATTTGTTGTTTTTCACCCACAGAGAATGACCGGCCCACCTCTCTGGTCCCAGACCTCATCGATTACAACATGCCTCTCACTGCCACCTATCTAAAACAGATGAAACTACAGTGCATGAACACCAATGAGCAGGTAGGTAGAGCAAGAGAGTGAGAAATACAAGAGCATGGAGTGAGAAAGAGATGCTTTGTTTTACAATACTATGAAAAATGTCTGTTTAGTTTTGTAAGCACATACAGTGGGTACGGAAAGTATTCACTTAGGACCATGTGATATTTCAGTTTTTCTTTTTTAATAAATCTGCAAAAATGTCAACAATTCTGTGTTTTTCTGTCAATATGGGGTGCTGTGTGTACATTAATGAGGAAAAAAAATTAACTTAAATGATTTTAGCAAATGGCTGCAATATAACAAAGAGTGAAAAATTTAAGGGGGTCTGAATACTTTCCGTACCCACTGTATATTGAAGTTAAAATCATTTTGTATTGAAGTGAGTCTTGTGACTGTTTCCAGTCTTGTGTGTTTGCTGACAGCTGCTAAACCTGACTTCTAGAGACAATATATGATGCTAAATATGCCTCAGTATCTGGGCAAAGAATTTAATGTAAAAGTCACCTAGCTCAAAGAAACTGCGACAAGGCTTTATGGTGTGGTTGTCAAGGTACACTCTTATAGACATGGTTGCCTCAGCAACAGTATATGTAATGCCTGGAATAGCAAGAGCTGGATGTGTCTGTGGGTCACTGTGCTATATAAATGGGGTGATGGTAAATACACAACTTCCATCCTTATGAAAGACAGTTCCTTATAGCACTGAAATAAAACAGTACATAGATGTAATTGTAAAGTAAAGAGCATGTATGTAGAATATTCACATTGTAGAATATGTTCATAAAGGAAAGCTAAAGATACACCAGAGCACATCACTGGGTCAAATGCATTTACAGCTCCCTGAAAAGCTATCAAGATTCTTCTTTTCCAGGATCACTTGAACTCCTTTCTGCATCTCATAACACAACATAGTATAAATTACATTGTAGTTAAGAAAGCTTGATAAGATTGGATGCAAAGGGTGAAATGTACAAAGTTTATTTTATTTTATATATTTTATTTTTTTTTTATTTGTAACATTAAGAAATATTTAACATGCTGTTTGGCATTTAAATGGGTTTGAATAGGCAGTTCTTATTTATTTCTTTATGAACCAAGCCTGAACCACAACCCAATTCTAGATAACTGCAGTAAACACTCCTAAACCAGTAGGAATATAGGTGGGTAGGTATATACTAGTAGGTATCCTACAGGTTTTTGGGTAGGGGGCGCCGTTGTACCACTCTCTATGAAATAAAAATAATCTGTACCATTTTTTGCATGGAGTTGGATGATTTTCCAGAGCAGGAAAAGACAAGACATTTCTGGGAGGTTAGCTGAACAACATGTGACTTTATCTAGAATTGTTGTATTTGTTGAAAGCTATCTGTCCTCCGTGTTCAAAATATGACACAATTTGATGTACAATATGTAAATAAGTATGCAAAAATTTGATGTAGAAACCGACAGCACTATTATTTCTCTGCATGTCACGTGGCAAACAATCAGATTGCACAGGTTGAAGATTGTTTAGAGTGTTTTTTCTATTTTATTGCTTCTTTCTAAATGTAATTTACCCAACTATATGATGTGTTCTGGGATCAACATTCCTATCAACCAATAATTTCAGGGCTAAAATTAGGATTAGGGCTGCAGCAGGGGCTCAGACAACATTCTTATCAACAAATCATTTCTCCCAGATTATAAGGCAGGTTATGGTTAGAGTAGTCTTACCTTCTGACAGCACACCAACTGTTGTTCAGTGACTGTCTGATGCATATTGCACTTTCTCCATCTGGCATGCTCAGTTTTAATTGCCTGGATTTACGCAACTTCTGGAGTGGGGGCACACAGGATTTTTTGTTAGTCCGCCAGGAAACAAAGGTGCTGTGCTGATACAATGAATGCTGTTGAGGATAAAATAATCACTGGATTTGTCAAAGTTTGCAAGGTTAGTGACAAAATCTTTAAAGGGGTCATATGATGCGATTTCAATTTTTCCTTTCTCTTTGGCGTGTTACAAGCACTTGGTGCATAAAGAAGATCTGTAAAGTTGCAAAGACTAAAGTCTCAAATCCAAAGAGATATTCTTTATAAAAGTTAAGAGTCAACCACGCCTACCTAAAACGGCTCGTTCTAACACGCCCCCACATGTCTACGTCACGATGTGGGAAGATTTGCATAATGCCGCCCAAATGTTCATGCAAAGAAAGAAGGCGTAACTTTTATTCTCGCTGTAGTATTGTTGTTGCCGCGGCCACCATGTCATGAAGACGCTGTTTCGTTGTGAAAGCAAAACTACTTTGTTTGGTCTTCCAAAAGAGGAAGATATCTGCTTCGTCATGCCTAGAGCTAATCCGTGCTGGTCACTGAGGAAATACATCAACTTCGCGCTGTGGATCACCGGATTGACTTTCACTGTGGACGAAGCGGAGTCCAGCACGGGGTCATCACATGTGGTTGCCGCAAGCCCAC
>NW_015538026.1:105561-106306 GCF_001515605.1 Sinocyclocheilus anshuiensis | reverse complement strand
AACACATTTCATTACACCAAATACACAAAATAATGTTCTTTTTAGCAACATCTTATGACCCCTTTAAAAGATACTCAGAGGTTTGTTTGAGGCACTTTGTAACAAGTAAACTAGATATTCCGATAGAGCACAATTATATTATTTGTTTTCAGAGCTACACTACTGTACAAAAGTTTGTGGTTGGTAAGATTTTTTTATGTTTTTGAAATAAGTCTCTTATGCTCTCAAAGGCTGCATTTATTTGATCAAAAATACAGTGAAAACAGCAATATTATGAAATATTTTTTCAAATTTTAAATAACTGTTTTCTATTTGAATATATTTTAAAATGTAATTTATTTCTGTGATGCAAAGCATGCTCACAAAGGCTGCATTTATTTGATCAAAAATACAGTAAAATTAGTAATATTGTGAAATATTACTACAATGTTTAAATAAGGTTTTCTATTTTAATATATTTTAAGATGTAATTTATTCCTGTGATTACTCCAGTCTTCAGTGTCACATGTTGCTTCTGAAATCATTCTAATATGCTGATTTGGTACTCAAGAAACATTTCTTCTTCTAATTTTTTTGAAAACAGTTGCATGATAAGTTTTCTTCAGGATTCTTTGATGTATAGGAATTTAAAAAGAAAAGCATTTATTTGAGATATTTTTTGTAACACATGCACGTTCTTAAAGGGTTAGTTCACCCAAAAATGAAAATTAGTCCATAAATTACTCACCCTCAAGTCATCCTAGGT
>NW_015538026.1:99377-104894 GCF_001515605.1 Sinocyclocheilus anshuiensis | reverse complement strand
TCCATATTCAAAACGTAATAATCACTTTAATGTAGCTTGCGCTCACTGTTGTACACTGGAAGCAGTTCCGGGCGGATGACGTATGGAGGTTGGCTTTGCGCATGCGCCGCTCAGAAGTGACGCACGCGGAAGCGCAAGGGAGAGATAAAAAAAAAACAACGGTCACTTATTAGAAGTACAAAACGAGGATTTGTAAAGAAGAATGTCGGAGGATTTCGATATAAGCCAAGAGGAGACTGGTTTTCCTTTGCTAAAGTAAGGAAACTTTGCTTCCTTTGCTCCTGTTAACAAACGTTGGTTTTCACGAGACTCACCGGCGCATGCACAGCGCTGAACTCATACCTCATCAGCCCGGAACTGCTTCCGTGTACAACTTTTGGCGCAAGCTACATTAAAGTGATTATTACATTTTGAATATGGATATTTTTCTTACAAAAATGCATCGATTCGCTACAGGAGGCCTTTGTTCACCCCCCGGAGCCAAGTGAGACACTTTTTTTTTATGAAATGGGAGCTTTTTATTTAACTTCTTTTGGACTGATGCATGCAACACCCGCTGAGTGCCATGAAACAGCTTGAAAGATCAAAGACAATTTTTTATATAACTCTGACTGGATTCGTCTGAAAGAAGAAAGTCATATACACCTAGGATGACTTGAGGGTGAGTAATTTATGGACTAATTTTAATTTTTGGGTGAACTAACCCTTTAAGCCGATTATGCTTAATAAGCCGACAACGCACGTGATCCCGTGCGTGATCCCGCATGTAACCCGTTTTTTCATAAGGTCATAAACGACGTAAGAATAAACCGGTCAACACGGGTAGATTTTGCCTCTTACCCCAATTTCGCGTGGCATGTAAATGCATTAACATGCTTTCTGTCGGCTTATTGAAGTGCGCATGTGTGAAATGTGACAGGGAACGTATGGTCAGTACAGATTTTAAGCACATTCAGACAGAGCAGCGTTTTGCAGTAACGAAAGAAGGAAATATAGCACAAATGCAAGACTCATTCATGAACCAGAAAATGATAAAAACGTGTTCCCATCTCGTCCAGCAGAAGTAGAAGTGGTTCAGTCAAAACTCTGCAACTTTAACTGCATGAGAGGATAATATATGAGCTGTAACTTTCCCCCTTACATGTTGCAAGCTTTATTTAACATTACAACTGACAATATAGGCTATGGAATACTCAGAGATACGCAAATGATTTTGTTTTGACGTCACTACAGGGAAATAACCTGATTTATTAATAGCCATGTAAACACAGTTTACTTACGTTATCAGCTTATTGGTGTGCACGTAAAAGTGCTCAATGTAAAAGTCTTTCTGTTACTTTTGATCAATTTAATGCGTCCGTACTAAAAACAAGTATTAATTTCTCATTTAAAAAATCTTACTGACCCCAAACGATTGAACAGTAGTGTATGTCTTCCTCTTCTTTTTGTTTTATACCTGCACCTTTAAACCTGCGTCTGCATTGATCTTTTCTTGTCCGTCTTTTTTCCTTCTCTTTCTCATTGCTTGTGTTACTGATGCTCCACTTGGTACCTAATGGAGTCAGCAGCGCACACATCAGTCCTCTAAACAAACCTCAGAGGGAACCCAATTTCTCACAAGACTAAATCTATGAATCACATGTATCCATGTTTACATTATGCACATGTGTGTATGTTTGCACATGCATGCGTTTTGTTTCACAGCTGTACAGGACAGTTTCAAATCACATTTACAAATGAACACCTGTCATGTTTTCAATCTGTACTTTAGATGAATGTTGGGATCATGATGATAATCAGTATAAAAACCATATGGACCCAGCATTTCAGGTCTCAGGCTTGCTGCCGCAATACTGCGAGTTTCAGAACAACAGGGGTCTCAAGCTCAAACTAATGCTTGATGAATCTGTTATGTTAAATCAGTTCATTTGTGACCATTAGCTCCTCTGTGGGGTCCCAGGATGTTTTGTTTCAGATCTCTTTCCTGTTAGCAGTGCAGTGCTGAAAAGGGGAAGTGATCCTCTGAGTGTTTTACATGGAGAGTTTCACAGTGACAGTTTGGAAGTGAAATCATAGTGACTTTTTCTTCTCTCACATACACGTCTCCATCTACACACCTGCATTTCTCACCTTCTCTTGACTCCCACTGATGATTACATTGTTCCAGCCTGCTCTACTCTTCAGGTTGCCATGGTAACAATAAACACCATGGTCAAGAGTCTAGATTTGTTTGTTTGTGTGTGTGTATGCGTGGAGAGAAAGATTCTTGGTAATGTGATGCTAAATAAATTGAGCTTATTAGGAAGTAGAATGTACTTTTAATTGTCAGGGCAAGTTCAAGTATTTTAATAAATAAAGCATGGACTAAACATGGACCAGCACTTATTCTGACACACACACATCCACAAACACAGTATGTCAGCATGCATAGATGATGGACATCATATTTAAAAACATTTTTATGCTGAAAACATTTTTCGTCTTTGATGATAATTTGATTTGATTTGATGATAGTTTTAATTAGAACACAATGATGACAAAAAAAAAAAATGCTGAAAAAAGATGTCAGCAATGAGCTAACAATATTATTAGAAGAAAAATCATTCAGAAAGAACTTTAGCTGTAAGAGCTGAATACTGGTAAAATTGATTTTCCTTAGCTTTCACATTTCGCACTTGAACTAAGTAGTTGGTTAGTCAGAATGCAAAACACGGGCTGTGAATACGGTGTTGCTGTAACAGCGTGTTATAATGAAATACATTAGTTTCTAAAAAATAGCCAGTACTTCAACATACTCTTTATATGCATATATAAAGAGTATATTATGTTAATACATATTAAAAATGTACAAAAAAAAAAATTTACGTTTTAGTATTTTGTGCTTTTTAGTGTTTATTTATATATATATATATATATATATATATATATACAGCTTTAAATATTTATTTTAGTTTCAGTATAGTATTTCCACTTAAACTTATTTCTGTTAGTTGTTACTTTTCACTTAAGTTTTCATCTAATATTTATATTTTATTTTTAAGCTTTATTTGATTTACTGAAAATGTTTTGATAGCTTTAGTTTTAGTTAACAATAACAACACTGGAAAATAAACACTGCTGTGAAAGCATACATAATGTGGATTTTTACATAACATGAACTGTTTGTACTACATGTAGCTCTGCAATTCCCTACCATTGCGTGATACCTGAAGAAAACGATACATCTCTTATGCTCTTCTCATGCTGTGTGTGCATCTTTTGGGTTTTGGCTCCAACAGGGTTAAAAATAGCTCCCCTCGTAGTCACTTATTATTTAAGAGTCTCCTCCTCCTGTCCCTTTCCACCACACTCTTCCCATTCCTCATCCCAGAATGTGGAGTTTCCTCAAGAAAGGACACACTGGGATGATAAGGGACTGATGTAAAAAAGAAAGCAGTTTGTAAAGTGAGATGTTGCTTGGCAATTTTTAATTTACATCTTACATATAGCAGCATGGTTGAACCAAACAGGAAGTGCAGGAAAGAAAATGTTTATTTTGAGACAGGTTTGAGGACTCTGGCTGTGTCGAGATGCTGTGGAGGAGATATGGGAGAATCTAGTGATGTGTAGGCGATAGTGGGGTGGGTGAGCTTCATTTTGTGCACAGAATATCCTGAGCTCTCTGACCCCCCCCCTTCTCTCTTACACACATACAGGATGAGAGTTCGGTAAGCAGTGAGGATTTGGACATGGCTGAGCCCGCGTGGGTCTCTACTGAGCGTGCTCCAGCCGTAGAGCCTTGCAGCCCCACCGCCCCATACACAGAGAAGATGCCTACACCCCCACAGCCCAGCATTAAAGAGGAAGAAGGTACGATGTCTCTCTCTCACTCACACTGTGTTTATGTAGCTGTACATTTCATTTAAATAACAGCCACCTTTTACTGATGTTTGTCAGCATTTATCAGTGAAGACTTTGTGCTGGTGTCTGATAAGTCTGATAAGTGTCTACTAAAGCTGAAGTTGAAGAGGTGCCTGAAGGCCCTTTTCCCAGCACTCCAGCCTCTCTCGCTCTCTTCCATTACGCTCTGACAGATGCCATGCCGACAGCCTTATTTTTTCATTTTGGTCTGTATGTGAAAATCTTCAGTGTGAAGTTCTATAATGTATGCCATTCTCAATTGTCTGGGCTTCTGTGATTGATAGATAGATAGACAGATGGATGAATGGATGAATGGATGCATAGATAGTCAGATAGACAGTTATACAAATATATCGATAAGACGGATGGACAGATAGATAGAAATATAGACGGACGGACGATAGATAGATAGATAGATAGATAGATAGATAGATAGATAGATAAGCTACACAAAAATCAGAGTAAACATTATAGACAAAAGTTAAGTACATATTCAATTTATCAAACTGTGACAAATTTAAGAATCTATTCTATTCTCAATCGGAATCATATCTATGTAATATATCTTCTTTATCATCAGTGTCATTGTTCATGTAACCAAAACAAGTCTACAAATTCTAATCTATATCTATAGATAATATAGCAATCGTTATAAATAATATATCAATCTCTAACACAGAATGTACACAATAATCTTTGGCCAAGGCTCCCATATTTCCAGATGAGGATAAACAACTGCAAGGCTTCAGGGTGGTTGACCCTGCCCCCTGTTTTGAATTGAACACATTTCCTTCTTTTCACCAGCATTCACTCCCTCTGTCTTGTCTCTAATTCAGCTGAGTGCAGGGGGGCTGGGGTGGTATATGAATGGGGCAGGAGAGTAGAATATGAGGGCAGGGGGCGGGGGACATGGAGATGTTTTTTAAAATGGCTGCTGGGACAGTCAAGGGTCTTATTGGGTGGTAGAGAGGGAGGAAGCAGCCTGGGTCACTTCTTTGTGGGCTAATCCTGTGTAATCTTGTTCTGAGGGGGCTGCAGGGAACAGCTCGGCTACACACACAGACGCGTGCCCACTTACTCCATCATAAGGAGAGAGAAAGTGCTCGTGCTCAGTGCACCTTACCCTTGACGGACAGCTGTAGAGGCCCCTCTGGGAATTATCCTAAAGAGGGATAATAGTATTTTAGGAAGGGCGGTCAAAGCTGTGATCATAAAGGTTACCCCTCTACTTGACATTGTAAGCTTGCCTGGTTTAAGCATGTTCGACTTATCGCTGTCTTAGAATCAAAGTAAAAATACTGCTTGTGACTGCACTTTGTCCATATGTAATAGCTTTGAGGTAATCTACACTATGGTTCAAAAGTTTGGGGTAAGTAAGGTTTTTTTTTCTGAAAGAAATTACTACTTTTATTCAGCAAGGATGCATCAAATTGATCAAAAGACAGTAGAGACACTTATAATATATATATATATATATATAAACTATTTGTATTTCAAATAAATGCTGTTTTGAACTTTCTATGCATCAAATTATTCTGAAAAAATATATCACAGTTTCCACAAAAATATTAGGTCGCACAAGCATTTTAACTGCGATAATTGTTTTTTTTAAGTACC
>NW_015538026.1:91399-99140 GCF_001515605.1 Sinocyclocheilus anshuiensis | reverse complement strand
AATAAAAAACACACACACACACACACACACACACACACACACACACACACACACATACATACACATACACATACACATATATAGGTGAGCAAGAGAGACTTTCAGAAACATAAAAAAAATCTTACTGTTCCAAACTTTTTTTGTTAGTTTACTTATTCATTTTAAGTAGCAAAGGATTAATATTTGGATGCAACTTATGATGTGGGCCTGTGATATGTCCCTTCCAAACTTCCTGTTTCAATTGGAAATGTCAACAGGTTAAAAAAATGTCCCATTCAAGCAATGCCATGGGGTCTTTGCTAACAACTATTTATTTTCCCTATTTAATGAGTATTTGACCCATGAAAACACTATTTAGGTGGAGCAAACAGATCCAGACGGTCTGGGACTGGTTTATTAATTTGAAATAGCTTTTATTCCTGCCATTATCATGTATGTTCTCTCACAGACACAGTTTTGTAGGTTTCCAGAATTGCCTTGTTTACTCAAATCTGCTTTGTAATTTCAATATCTGCACTGTCTGGTGTGGTTGTTATGGGATGTGTTTATGATCCACTGCTTGTGTTTTGCGAAATAATAAGGCTTTCCCCCCATCCTGTACTTTATATAAATGTAACCATGCACTAATGGATCCCTCCCTTGACTCACGGCAGACTAGTGTGCTGTTTAGAGCCACACAGGGCAAGAGGATGATGATTTAACCATCACTCCACCATCAGAGAGGAGCCATTCCTTTTGTTGTTTGTCATTAGTTCCTGACATACTATATTGTTAATTTAGGCCAATTTCTTTGTTCACACAGTGTCTGTCAATGTCTCATTGGATAGCTAATAAATAGCCTAAAATATGACTAAATTAAAATGGCTATATAAAATGGCTATGACGAAATTTAAAAGGCCATATAGAAATCGTTCCTTTAAGTAAAAATGTAATGTTTCTGCTTTTTACAGTGTCAATTTAAGAATCAAATTGCATAAAATATGATTTTTTTAGAGAATGAATGTTGAATTAAATGTATTTTTATTCATTAACATTTGAATTATAAATCATTTTTTCTTGTTTTAAGAGTCTAACACAATTTAGTTTATGCTTACTATATATATATATATATATATGTGTGTGTGTGTATATATATTAAATTTGCTAATGGCGTAAGAAAACATATCAGTTTCCACAAACATATGCAGCACAAGAATTATTTGAAATTGTAATAGTATTTATGGTTTACTGTATTTTTGATCAAATAAATTATTTTTCATCTTTCCACCTTCCCCCTCTGAGCTCTGTTTTTCCGTATACTTCTTGTCCAGTCAGACATTCTGGCAGAACCCCACACCCATCTCATTCGCCTCATCCTAGCTGTCTCTCTCTTCACCTCTGCTGCCTTCTACTGGTTTGACAGTTGACCCCAATGTTTCTCTCCTGTTCACACAATCTCCTTCCTCCAATTGACACACATACAGCTAGACTCCACATCCACACAACTTTATGAACACTCACTGAAACATTTCTGTGTCTCTCTCTCAGATGATTCCTCTTCAGAGAATGGCAGCACAGCTAACGGTCTCCCTGCACTGACTCCGCCTAGTGGTGCTGCCATGGCGACAAGAGGAGTTCCTGCATCTGAGGGGGTGGTTCCATATGGAGAGGTGAACAGTAATGGTGCCGCAGCGACCCTGGACTTCAGCACCAATTCATCATCCTCTTCCTCACAGGAGGGACAGCAGCCTGTCAACCTAAGCGACAGACTGTTGCCTGGGGTGACGCTCGGATCCTACGCAACTGACCCCAACAGAAAATTCCCTGTCAAAACTGAGTACGGTAACAAGGTATGAGACTAAATTTTTCCACATCATTCTAAGAATTTGTATATATTAAAATGTAAAGTAATAGTATGCATAATGCTGTTCAGATAAAATCAGATTAGGTTTTGACATACTGTATGTTGTACAGTCCCCTCAGTACAGCTCAGGAAGCTATGACTCTGTGAAGACGGAACTGAGCACGTGCGGGGAGGACATGACCCCGGGTCGCTCTCAGGTCATAGATGATGACGACGACGATCACGATGACCATGATGACAGCGACAAGATAAATGACGCTGAGGGCCTGGACCCTGAACGACTTAAAGCTTTTAACGTGAGACTGACTCCCTTAACCACTTTATCGCCCATATTTCATATGGTGTACATTAGATTTTGTTAAGCTTCAATGACCTACATTACTTATGTTTGGAGGTACAGTGGAGTCCAAAAGTCTGACACCACATTTGACAGTCTGGGATTTAAAAACAGTCTAATCCTTTTAAAAATGTAAAGCAAAGAAATGTAATTTATGTAAAATGGATAAGAAATATTCATTCATTTTGAACTATTCTTAATCATGCTGGATTTGGAATCTTAATCATGCTTAATCATTTAGTGGATCAGGACTAAAGCTACAACTATTTAAAACATTTTTGTTAATTGAAATGCTAACTGAAAATAAGCCAAAACTAAAATAAAACTGAAATAAAATTAATTTAAACCTAAATAGTCATATATTATTAAAAAAAAAAAAAACTAAAAAGATGAAAAATATATATGACAAAATCGCAAAAAATTTAAGTAAAATTAAATAACACTAAAATAATACTAGTCTGAATAATATGATCATCAGGTTTTACACAGACATTTTCATGCAGCTTGACAATGCAAGTACGAAGACAATGAAATTCATATTGATTTTTCAATTTCCACCTTTCTCTCAAATTGTTATGCTGGTAATATAAATTACAATGAGGAACAACTAATTTGAATAAAAATAGAAGCATTTCAGTGACCTGCTGAACCCTAATGATTATGTAAAAGCAGAAGTTTCTCCTGTTACATTTCTCTACCACCTTCATGTTTACATCTTCCTGACAATTTTTCTTTTCTCATTGAATATGTTTTATTGAAACATCAGATTAAATTAAAGTAATTACAAATACAGTCTTCCTTTTCTGATTCATTGGTATATCTTCCATCCTTTTCTGTTTCCTTTTTGGACTGCTCTAATATTTCTTTCTGTTTTCAGATGTTTGTGCGGTTGTTTGTGGATGAGAACTTAGACCGGATGGTTCCAATCTCAAAGCAGCCCAAAGAGAAAATCCAGGCCATCATTGAGTCCTGCAGCCGCCAGTTCCCAGAGTTCCAAGAACGTGCTCGCAAACGAATCCGAACCTACCTCAAATCCTGTCGCCGCATGAAGAAGGGTGGCTTTGAGGTAGGGAAACATGGGCATTTGCACATGTACTGACAAAAGTTCTTTTGCTCTACAAATCATTATATCTGCACTGTTGTTTACTTCACTGGTTTGCACTCTATCTGCCATGTGCCTTGTGCTGCTTTATATATATATTTTTATATTTTTTTACATTTTACCTTATTTGTATATTTGTATAGTTGTATTTTATATTTAATCTGTATATCTGTATTTATGTTCTACTGTTAGTGTTATCTGTATGCACCAAGGGTCTGAGAGTAACGCAATTTCAATTCTCTGTGTATGTGCTGTACATGTGGAAGAATTAACAATAAAGCAGACTTGACTTGACTTGAAACAAACATGCACATCTGCCATAATTATCTGTGCTATATGACAGTACCACAGACATTCCGAAATGTTTAACATGAAATTAAAGCTTGAACATTTTCGTGCTACACACCATTCAATAGCATACTACTGCCCTCTAGTGGCTGATAAGTTCACAGGCAGTCATTTTTAACCTTGGTACTTGAGGACCACAGCACTGAACATTATTATTTACCAAACCTGATTCAACTCATATGCTCCATGACCTGAACTGAGTGTGCTAGATAGGAGAAACATCCAAAATGTGCACACTCAGAAAAAAAGGCACAAAACTGTCAGTGGGGCGGAACCCTTTCAAAAGACTTTTGGTACCAATTGGTACTTTTAAAGTATTAATATGTACCTTTATGTTACTAATTTGTACCATCTAGTGGTACATACAAAATGTACCTATTAGCCTTTGTACCCTAGGGTGTTGCACCAGTAACAGCATTGTACCTTTTTTCTGAGAGTGCTGTCATGATTGAAAAACGTTATTGAGAATCACTGCTCTTAAAGAACAGATTCAATGTTTTGCCAATTCATATCTTATTTTCTGCATCTCAGTGGAATTAAGTGTAGTCAAACAGGCATTTCTAGAAGCTATGATGCTAGTGGAGCCAAAGACTTCGGACAAATAAATTGAATGTTTTTTCAACTTAAATGTACATGAGCAGTTGCAGCTAACTCCAAAAAAATAAAATTTTGCAGTGGAGCTTTTCAGAACATGTTTTTAATAATCATAAACAAGGAGCATGCATGGTTATACTGTTATTTTCCCCTTTTTTAAATTATATCTTGTTAATGCTTTAATAGAATATTCATTTGAATGTGTTCAGTTCCAGAGAAAGGCTAAAATAATACAGATTTTTTTTAATATCACACCTACAGCCATTGGTAACAGTTTAAATAGGGTGACCATACGTGCCATTTTCCCAGGACGTGTCCTGGCCAGGATTTCTATATTGCCTAAAATATCTAGGTTTTGGTTTTGTTTGCGTGTGCAGACCGATCGGTGTATGACATCAAAATACCATACAGACGATTCCTTATGCTTTCAAAATGCTCTCGAGGTATTTTGATGTCATACACCGATCGGTCTGCACACGCAAACAAAGCCAAAACCTAGATATTTTAGGCAATATAGAAATCCTGGCCAGGACCGTCCTGGGAAAATGGCACGTATGGTCACCCTAGTTTAAATTATAATATGGGTTAAAAACACCATCCTAAAAGATTAGGACATTGTAAAAAAAATTCATAAGGTGATGACATTTACCTTTTTCTGCCCTGTCCGATGGTGTCAGACACGGCCCACACCCCCTCACCTCACCTCCGCCATGGCTGAGAACATCCTTGCAGCAGCATGTGAGAGCGAAACACGGAATGCTGCTAAGAGGATGCGCCTTGACATCTATCAGACCCATGTGAGTGCATGTGCGATCTCTAGATCTTTAATCAGATCGAATTCATTCCAGAAAATGTTGATTGGTTTTTAGATTACTTGGTGAGATATCGTTGTCTTTCTTTGCCTTATCGTATCCATTTGGTCCGTACAGGATGAGTCAGTTGCAGCAGACAAGCCTAACTCCAGAGACCCGGCTGCTCTGGCTCACTCAGGCTTCACACT
This sequence comes from Sinocyclocheilus anshuiensis, assembly GCF_001515605.1. NCBI lineage: Eukaryota > Metazoa > Chordata > Actinopteri > Cypriniformes > Cyprinidae > Sinocyclocheilus > Sinocyclocheilus anshuiensis. The sequence goes on along the minus strand of NW_015538026.1, from coordinate 93,916 downwards.
GGCCGCCTCGGCCTACTCCCAGGACCAACTCTACACCAATGGTGGACTTAATTACAGTTTCCGTGGATACGGGACCATTGGCAACAGCCTCCAAAACAGTGGCACATCACAAACCAATGGTGAGTGAAATTCAAGATATTTTTTTTTACTATTTATTCAAAACAATGTTTACTAAATTGAGAAATAATTCATTTCAATTTAATTTGTTTGTTTATATTAAAAGCTCTATTAACAAGTTAATTTTTAATTAGAAAAATGTGTCAAGAATCATTACATTTCACTGATATTGCTATTGAAACTGGTAATGTAGTCTTTTCTATATATCTACTAGATGTTTATTTTATGTAAATGTCTCTTTCTTTCTTTTCTTTTTTTTAGGTCCCACTGATCTCAGTATGAAATCTTTGGCATCCAACAGCACTTCCTCCTCCAGTTCAAACAGTCATGGTCAAGGTGGAGGAGGCGGAGGGGCATCTGCCCAGCTCAGCCTGCCCGAGGTCACGGCGGTTCGGCAACTGATTGCAGGCTACCGTGAGTCTGCGGCCTTCCTGCTCCGCTCTGCTGACGAGCTCGAGAACCTCATACTGCAGCAGAACTGAGGACTGCACACAGGCTGGTGCTGCCCGTCTCTCTCTCATTAACACACCTACACAAAAATGCACACTATGACAGGAAAGATACATGTAGCTATGTGCACTTACGTACATATACACCTAAAGCCCATAGGTGGAGTTTGACTTCACTTGGGGGGAGCGAAATGGGGGGATCAGAAGTAGCTGAATCTGAAGCGCATGTACAGGGTACAAAATTGAGAGCATTTACCAGCCGTAGTGATCTCAGGTCCACCGGCCATAAACCTGTATTTTGCATAATTTTGTTTTTTTTTTAATAAAAATTTATTTATTATTATTATTATTGCATATTTTCAGTAAACAGCGCAGGTCATTGTTTCACTCGCTGCACCATACGTTGGCCAATTTCTATATAAAACGCTACCTCTCATAAAAAAAAACACGTTAGATAAAAACACTGAGGTCTTTCTTGCAGTGTAACCATGAATAACTGGTAACTTTATTTGGAACGGCAACATAATACATGGTTTTTTATTTCAATATTTACTACAGTTTATTACTGTAATAAAATGTTAAAATAAAAACCATGTATTACGTTGCCGTTCCAAATAAAGTTACCTGCCAAATTTTACTTGGCAAATATTTTTTTTTAATGCGCTTTCCACAGACTTGTTAATGCACATAGAGGGAATAAACGTACTTAAACAGAAATTGCAGTCACTAGAATCAATGTTCAAGGCACTTGACGTATGTTGATTGTAGTGCACAGCAAAGAGATGCAAAATTTATGACACAGGCCTAGAAAAAGTTTTCACTAATTTTGCCCACAACATCATTAATAAAATTATCGTATATTTATTCATATAATTTAATGAATAATTTAAAAGAACTTATTCATATATTTATTCATATAATTTTATTTGTAGATTTACACAAGCAAAGATAAAACCGTTTCAGCTCCAGACACTCGAATCCCCTGACACCCCCCAAGCTCTGCCTATGTTCTTTCTATAAACCTATCTATCACACATTGCTCAAGACAGCTTTATGTCCATGATAGTGTCTTTATCAAATTTCCTTACCTTAGAGTCCAGCGAGGCTTTTTCCTTTTCGGAGGGCTGAGATGACTTGTTAATTGTTGTTTTATGATAAGATGATCAGAGACCACAAAGCAAGAGGTGTCTGTACTCACAGCAGCATTGCAAGTGTCTTGCACAGAGCACAATCACACAGTGAGAGCTATCAATCCACCGCAGAGAGTCCAGACCTTTGAGACATGTCATCTGCTGCCTGAAGTTTACGCTGTGACACAAAATATTAGTATCAGATTAGATTTCTGTATGTCAGTGGCATCTTGTTTTATTGTATTTGAAAAGCTCCTCAGATGTTTTAGTTGTTCTGTTACCATAGACATATCCATGCAGCAGCTTTGCTCCAGATTTAGCCATTTTAGATATAGAACAGATTCAAGAGAAAAAGGGTTTTTGTGAGATCTCTCTTCTTCTGTTCAATGCTAATGAGGTTTGGAGAGAAGGTGCAATGTAGATGATAATCGTTATAGTGTGTCAGTGTCTGACAATGTATCATTTTCAATCATAAACACATTACCAGATGTCTTTTGTGCATATATATATTCCTCATTCATATATAAGAGTTTTCATCCTAGCTTACACATGCACATTTAAAAAGAAACCGTGATTAGTGAGCACAAAAAAAGAAGATGCTGAAATTCTATTGGCTGGGAATGTTGGACATTATGCAAATGAAGCTGTGCTGAGTGGAATGCTTCGAAGCCTTTCCTACATGCTCAATTGCGTTGGCAAACTTCCATCCTCAGTACATCAATGCATTGTAGGAAAATGTCGCACAGGAACATAACTGACATCAACCTCGCAGAAGGGAGGGCCGTAGATGGACTTGTTAAAAAGGGGGGGGGGGGGGGGGG
>NW_015538026.1:57983-91041 GCF_001515605.1 Sinocyclocheilus anshuiensis | reverse complement strand
ATGGTGGTATAGAAGGGGGGGGGGGGGGGGGGGACATGGACATTTCCCATGCTGCATTGTGTCGCAAACACATTTTGTTAAGTTGTGAATGCTGCTCTTTTTTTCTAACCTCATGACTGAGACACTTTCATCTTCACGGGGACCAATCAAAACAGAGGGACTTAGCATCCTATTGGCACACATACTGTATATGCATAGTGAGTTTGAGAGAAAGGACCTAATATTAGCAGAGTGGAAATGATGGTGACATTATTTCCGTTCAGTCAGCAACACCCAAGAGCTTGAGAGGCACTGATTGGTGGACTAAGGTAGCATTATCCACAGGAACCGAGTGTAGAACATTGCCGATGCATTGCCCCTCAAACACCAGCCTCACTCTTCCTCCTGCCTGCATTTCCTCATGTTCACAAATGCCATCATTAAAAAACTGTATTAAAAAAAAGCAAAAGACAATCCTGAACAATTGTGACTTGATCCCTCGGAAAACGGCATAGTGTTGTGTGAGATCTCACTCTGACTCTCTAGCCTTTAGTGGAGTGGTGACAATACAGGGCCTTCAAGTCTTGTAGCCATAGCTTGAACCGTGTCCTCACTCTGCAACATGATTATGCGGAACAGAGCATTTCCCCGTTTAGCTGCAAACATTCTTTTTTAATTATCTGGATATATTAATTTCTCTCTGTCCATTCTATTTGTGCTTTATTTGTTGTTTTGTGTTACTTTTTAATTTAGTAAATTAAATATCTTTTTTTACTTTTTCTTTAAAAACTCTAGTTGTAGGACACTGACGGTCTGAAGGGAATCATTGTTGCGAGTCTCAACATTCCAAATGTAAAACATGCATCTCAGATTGGTCACCAAATGACTGACATCCAAATGACGCAACTTGTAAAGAGAAAAAACTCTGTAAAGAGTTGTCTCCAACAGCTTAGTTTTGATACGTGGCTCAAAGCCTGCTTATTACCTCTTACTTGTTGCTCATTGAAACAGATTCATTGATGAACAGATGAAATGATATGTGCAGGATCATTAGTTAATTTATATTCAGATGTTAGACTTTATAAATTATTAAATTGGTTAACATGGTAGCACTTTACAATCCGTGAAGGAAAAATGTTTATGGGATGGAGCCTTAAAACCACCTAAATTATGAAATGCAGCTGATCATTCTCAAGCCATAATGTTCTGTCTTTATTTGCTCTGCATTGTAATTATTTGTTCCCTTTAACCATGCAGGAAAATGTGAGCCTGTCCAGCACTTTGAGCTGAGAAAATAAAATCGTATCTGGGCTTATTATAATTAAATGGTGATTGCAAGAAAACAAGCATTTGAATTTATCTACAGTACATCATAAATGTTGGTGTCTTGAGCGTCCAAAAGTTGTACTAGGCCATTGATCTTTGTTTGCTCTGACTTTTTTGTTCCTTGTTTTGTACCTTTTTGTTCCTAAATGACATTAGAAGTGTAAGAGTTTTAGGAAGCTGTCTGGACATCTGAGGTTGGTGAACGCAAGACATGTGAAAAGGCAAGAAAATAAATTTTACAACTTTTTATTTTTTTTAAACCGTGCAGCTAAACTCTGCAATCAAATGTGGTAACAACCATTGCCTGTGATATATTTTAATTTTGTGGTGCTTTGTAATATTATTATGATTATGGTATTTTATTTGTTTTTACTCCTGTACTTACTAGAAACTGTAGACTGAAGCTCAGTTTCTCTTTGTATACCAATGTGAAGCTTTGTACAATTTCTTTCTGTTTTTTTGACTCAGTGGAAGTGTGTGATGTTTACATGTACAGAATTTAAGATTTTTTGTTGTTGATGGTTTTGTTTGTCCTAGTAAAGCCCCGCCTATTGTCCTGTTGTGACCCCACAATGTGCTTTTTACTTTAAATCAAATCTGAATGGAGGAGAACATGGACATGCTGAACTTAAACCACAGTAAAGGCCACAGGCCTTTGCACACTTTTGTGCATCAATCTCTGTATATTTATTATCTCACAAGTTGTTACTTTAATCCATGCAAATATTTTTAAAGACAATTAAGAACAGTGTGAATTGTAAGTTATTAGCTATGCTTTTGTTTTTCCTTTGTCAAACTTTAGTTTCACATCCAGTGCAAAACGTTACCTGTGTAAGGGCCTTTAGACATTGTGGTTGTCACACTGATGGTAGATGCCGAGGATGAGAGAGAGGAGGGACTTATCATCAGCTCAAAGGGCACCACTAATTTTCTTCTCCACAAATGTGGGAGTAAAATGCCCCTTTACAGTAGTTTCCTTAGTTATGCCTGTTCTAGAGAAAAAAGCAAAAGACAAAACTCTTGATGTCAAGTCATTTTTATTATTGGGAATATAGAATAGGGGCATTGTGTTTGGGACAGGGCAGATCCACCCAACACATAAACCAACTGACCTGTGCTCTTTGACCTCAGTCGGAAGCCTCTCAGTAAGTCAGAAAGCCATTCCCCTTACACTGATCTTATGTATGGGACACATGCAAACCTCAGGAACCCTGTGGATCTGTGTTACTTTTTTTAACCAGGTCTGTACGTATTGGCTGACGAGTCCTCCCTCTCTCCAATATCAGCCCAATTATATTGGATTTGCTATGTATGTGTTTTGTTTGTTTTTTATATATTTATTGTGATTTTAAAGTGAATCCAGTACATGTGGCTGAATATTTGAATTCTTTAGAAAAGTGTTGATAAACATAAATATATATATATAAAAATATATGTGAAGCGTCTAAAAGATGGAGAATATGGCAGGTCAAATTCATTTCTGTTTGTTTAATGTAAAAACAAAAGAAAGAAAAAAACAAAGAAAGAAAAAGCACAGGTGGGTGATTTTCCTGCCTTTTACATATCACTTTGCCGAGAGACTCATTATAAGACATTTTTAATTTTTCGGTGTGGTGTCATCGCTGTGGTCAGAGAAAGCACCTGCAACCCAAGTTGCTCTTTCCTCCAGAGCTGTCTGAATAAAATCTGTGAACTGAAGTCACATTGTAGTCTGCCTTTCTTTCAGTGGCCATGATCACTATTTTCTTGTCCTAAGTCAGTGGCATAAAGAGCAGATGTTTTTGTAGCTTAGTCTGTTGTTTTCTCTGAGCAGTATGCACTGTAGAAATTAAGATACTTGAAGCACTATTTGGAGTTCCTCAGCTCACATAGCTACAGTGGTCTTACCGTTTGGAGAATCTCTAGACTGCTTTTATTGGTGCCCAAAACCTTTTACTTATGATGGCATTCTTAGAAGAACTGTGGACAGTCTTTAGAGTTCTTACAGGAACTTTCATGGGTTTGAAAACTGCCCTTTTTGAAAAGAGCCTAGAAATTCTCCAAAGTGTTAGGCAGCGTTGCAAATCTGAAGAACCCTATATGGCGGCTCAAGTATCTTTTTTTTTTTTTTCAAGTTTTGCCAAGTGTTAAAAACTGCTGTGTTTAATATGATGCAATGAACCTCATACATAATTCAAGACTTATAAAAAGAGGCCTCTGTTAAAGTTTAAAAAATACAAAGAATACAAAGAAGTGATACCGTCATCTCAAAAGCAAATTGGGAATTTTTTTTGGCAAAAGGTGCCCCAATTTACCCGAATTCACTCTACATTCTATATAATTTAAAATCTACAAAAGCTGCAAATATCTCTCTAACCTTGCTCACTTTTTGATTAATGTATAATTGTTTAAGTCATATATGCATTGTGCATGACTACTGCCCTGGATTTGAACTGTTTGAATAGCGTATTCGAGCAGTTTCGTACCTGCGTATGGTCGTGTCTCAAATCTCACTGTGCTACATAAACAACATTCTTTCGTACAGGCGCTGTCAGAAATGCTGTCCATGTTGGCGGCTGTTGTGAGACACAACCTGTGTGTGCTCCTCCCAGCTCTTTCACTCCAGTTTACTCACTTACAGGTGGAGGATTCAGCTTCCACGTCTCATCAGTCCAGAATCTGTTATAGTCTTCGATTCACATTCAAATAAACTGTCAGAGGACTGTTGCTGCTCGTGCCCGTTTGGGGGCCCTGTTTGAGAGACTTTTCAAGTCGTCTAAGACCAAAGTTTGAAAACCAGCGAATACCGGCAAACTTCATACACAAAATGTCCCAAATCCGACCCGTTCGTCCGTGTCTGAGCCCGCCAATGAGATCTACACGGCGCTGTGGCCCTTCCAGGCTCGCGCGAACGAGGAATTGACCTTCCAGGAGGGAGAGCACTTCCGAATCTGCGACCGTCAGGGTGACTTGTGGACTGCCGTTAAACTGGATAGAAACGGAATGGTGACAGCCAAGGGCTTTGTTCCTCAAAAGTACCTAGCGAGAAGAGAGACGGTGAAAGAGCAACCGTAAGTAGGCCTAGGCTACGGTTAGTGAGTAACTTTTTTTTTTTGTTCCAAACAAAAAAAAGTCAAATTAAATAATTTCTCCAGAGCTAGGCCTACTTCATTTTCCATTTTCCAGTTCCCCTCACACTGGTGATAGAAACCACAGACAGTCTGGATTTAAAAATAACATCTGATAAATGATTAAATGTAAAAAAAATAAACACACAAGCTTTCTCTGTACTTACCTAATAACAATGAACACTTTTATGACTAAAACAATATTAGTTCAGAGTACAGAGTGCAAATACTCAAATTATTGTCCTTTATTTTATATGTATAGGCAGGCATGCATCCAAGTTTAGGCAAATGCAGTCCTGTCACAACTCTGCTGCACATGAATGTGGTTTGAGATATGTGTACAACACCTGAACCACTGTGCTCTTCTTTAGTTCGTATTTTGGGACACTGAACCGCTTTGAGACCCAGAATTTGCTCTTGGCTCCAGGGAATGGAGTGGGTGCTTTCCTGTTGCGACACAGTGAAAAAGATCACATAAGGTGTGTTTTATCAGGTAGGTCAGAGTAATTGTTGTGTGTATTGACCGTGGTTTTAAACTCAAACTGCATTTTACATTCAGTTCCGCCTATGCTATTAGTCTATACAAGTAACACGGCATAGTGTCATTGTTATAATGTAGTAGATTAATCTCTGAGTCATTTTCTTTTTGTTACACTGGAAGTGTAGTCAATCAGGTCATAATTAGACCTGCTTATAGTGCAAACATGTTCTTCTCCCCTATTCAGTTAATTCACTGTTTTGCAAGCCTGTTTCTGGAGGCACACCAATAGTACATATTTTGGATGTCTCCCTTATCTGACCCATCTATTTCAGATATTGGAGTTTCTACTACTGATGAGTTGATTCAAGTGTGTTATTAGGAAAGAGTAAAAAAATATGTAGTGTGTTGGTGTGCATCCAGGAACAGGTCTGGGAAACACTGGGGTAATTCATGATAGATGCAGATGATCAAATAATCTCTTATCATTGCTCCTCTACTATTTGCATGATGCATCCTTTCTCTGTGTGCGTCATTCTGTCAGTGGTAATCAGTGACTGGGAAGTGAAACATATTAAGGCCCATCAGAATCAGAATGGAAGCTTCTATTTGGAACAGAGTCAAATGTTTCAGAGCCTGGAGAAGCTGCTGCAGCACTACAAGAGGAACATCCTGAGCTGTGGTATCTGTCTCACACGGCCCTGTGCACGGGTGAGTGAAAGAAACGGGAGAGAAAAGTAAAATACAAAAAGTCATTATAAGTCAAACTTAACATTATTTAAATCATGTCATTTCAAACCTGTATGACTGACTTACTTTTGTGGAACACAAAAGGTGAATTTTTGAAGAATATCCTGGCCACTCTTGAATATAACACAAGTTAGGACTGAGGCTGTCAAGCTTCAAGATTACAATAAATAAAGTATTAAAGTGAGCCACATGACCTGTGCACTATATTGCAAGTCTTCTGAAGTCACACAATATAGTATAACTTACCTTATAATGTCCTTTGAGTGAGGAATCAAACAAGTTTTCACACTAATACAGTAAGCTACAGGTAAATCTGACACATCTCACATCAATATGCTTTTATCATCTTTTTAAGTTTAATTAATGTGCTGGATAGATTTACTTATTGTAGTCATTATGTCAACAAGGTTTAGCTTAATTAAATCATGGCCACGAATTAAGAACATTGTAATAATCAATAAAACTAGCAATTGGGATTTCATTATTATTTCTTAGCAGTTCTCACGTTGGCTACGTAAACTTTCTTAATTGAAAATCGGTAAAGTTACTCACTCTGATTGCTGTCCATGTCGTCCATCTTTAGTGATCCAATTCGGCAGGTGGCGCTGTTACAAAAGAATAGGGTCCTAGAACTGCGGTCCTAGAACTGCGGTCCTGAAACTGCAGTCTCCGGTTGGTGATGTAGGACTGCACGTGACTGCTCCTCCCAGTCCAGGAGGGGGCGCTAATGTCGAACAACGATAACGTCATACAAAGCGACGGACAATCTTTTTTTTTTGTCACTGATTCCAGCCCGCTGGATTTCATACTCGGCACTGCACCAGCACTGCACCACTTTTAAAAATGGTTTTTAACAGGTTAAATGTTGATTATTAGTAACTCAAACCCCTTTATCTAAACTTAACCGTCAGTCGCGCACATCCGCCATGTTTGTAGTTTTTTTTTTTTTTTACGTTTTTTTATTCGTGTTTGTAGTTCTGAACCGAATCATTCGTCAAAGTGCAATGGATTGTGGGTAATATTTGCCATCAGAGTGTGCACGGATCCACCCAAAAAAATCTACCTGAAATAGTAGACCATCCGGGGACTTTCAACATACTATGCTTTGGGACACACTTATTTTAATCTCACATACTATTTAGGATGGATATTATGAGCATTGGGGTGCAGGGTATGTTACCTCGCGAGCAGGGACTTTCTGAGGGGCAAATATTTACCCGGAACTTTATTTAGATCCTGCGGTGGAAACACACCGAGTACCGCCCCAAAGTCCCTACTAGTTCCACTGCGGTGGAAACAGGCTTTTTGGCATGTTAATGAGAGAAGCAGTTCTGTTAAATTCATGAACGAATCCCTTTTTTGAGTCTGATCTTTTCAATGAATCATCCAAATCACAAAACTGGTTTGAATGATACTTATACACTACATGCTTTTGCATTCATTTTGAAGCTTGAAAGCTCCTATTTCCAAATTTGGAATGACATGAGGTTGTGTAAAATCAGTTTTGGGTGAACGTTTTCTTTAAAGCTGCAGTCCGTAAGTTTTGCCTCTTTGTCGCCATCTCTGTTTGAAAACCTGCAATTTCAGCTGTGTGCGGAATTGTCTTCCTTGCATGGGTTGAGTGGCGGCACGGCTCCAGCGCGGATGAATCTAATGTTTTGAGGAGTATGTGTGGCAGTCAGTCACCACACCGGTGTGAATATTGTACTTTGCACTGACAGATTCTAGCCTACGTCTTAGAATATATGACTCAAATTTTCATAAACACATAATCCTTTCTGGATTACAATCCGCCATCAAAATTGTACATTTAATTATTCCAGCTGCTGTGAGAAAAGGCTATAAACGATCGGCCACCTGCAGCATCCTCACATGTGATAGCCTAGTAGCCGGGACAACTTCTTTATGTTTACAGACGTGACGTAATGACGCAGCGGCATGCTCGAATTTCCCACGAAAACCTACCCCTACCACTCAAATTAGAAAACATTATTATAAACTGACCGTTGTGAATAGGGCTAAAGTAAGGTGATAGTTTTGAATATTGGCTGGTTATGTACTTGCTCAAATATTGATTTTGGATCATTTTTAACCAAAAAAAAGTTACGGACTGCAGCTTTAAGTAAATAGTGGGTGTGTCTGATTTGTACTTTTCATTGTGATGTTAAAAGCGTGCTATTTAAGAGTAACCAAGATTATACTAGACCTACCACAAGAAAACGTGTGACATGAGGAAAAAGACTGTCTGAAGGAAGTCAATTAACATAGTAATAAGAGGCAAATTGTCCATTAAAATAGAAGTTTATATAAAATTAAATAACTAGTCATTTTGAATTTCCTTGCAGCCCTGATAATTCACAAATACAGTGGTTGGACAAATTATGTGAACACCCATTATTATTGGGGTTAATAAAATTCATGTAGACTACAGTGAAAATGCAGATGTTGTTATTGTCTTGTTTATCTCTTCCTTGTCTATATTCTCTAGTTTGTATCTCAGTGTAAGTATGTAGTAAGTGTTTAGTACAAGCTATGGATGGGATGGGTGTTTTGTCAGAATTCCAAAAAGGACAGCCCGTTTAGCAGGAGCATCTGTAACCTTTACAGCCCAATTGTTTGGTGTGCCAATGCTGAACTGCGAAAAATATGGTGTTGTGATCATAAAACCTGGACAGTTGGAGCACCAAGGACAAGGTAAACTTCAACATCTGTCCTGGCCAGACAAATCACCTGTCTTGAATATTATCAAACCACTGTGGGCAGTTTGGGAGAGAAGCAGATTCCTTCCTTCAACATGTCTAAAGCAACTGGCAGATGTTTTTATAGACAACATTCAACTGGAGATTATTCAAATGTATGAATCTATTCTGAGAAGGTTGGAGGATGTTTTAAAGGCAAATGGAGGTAAAACACCATAATAATAAAATAGTCTCAGATGGTCACATTATTTTGTCCAACCACTGTAAATTATGCCTGTATACAGCGATTCCTGTTTATCAAGTTAATAGTAGATTACCACAAACTTCATGTACAATATGTGTATGTAAAAAAATGCATTTGTTTGTATTACTGCATAATTCCCCAATCAGAGTTTATCTCTGTTCTGTCTTATGCCAACAGCCAGACACAAAACCACAGGATCTTTCCCACCAAACCGTTTCAAGGAAGAGTTCACTCTGGAAGAGGAGCTCGGTAAAGGATACTTTGCTGATGTTTACCGTGGAAAATGGAAAGGCATGGTCAATGTGGCCATCAAGAGCCTCAAAAACAACGGTACGGTTGGTGCATGTAAATAGGAAAGAAACATCTGAAGGCTAAATGAGGGAATGAGTCTGGTGGATCTTTTAAGTGGAATGGACTACTTCCTCTTTGCCTACTTGTTTTCTGCTCCTGATACTGTGTGAATGTGAGAAATGTAGTGTTTCTTGTTCTGTGACTGTGAGAGCTGGAGGAATGAGATCACAGGCTACTGCCCTCATAACCTATAGCCAATGGAGCACGTAGCACACTGAGAACTCTTGAAGAACAGTTCTAAAACACTGTTAAGGCTTCTGTCTGTCAGCCTATTAGTGAAAAATTCCCCTGAAGGAGTAAATCCCATATTTTGACAGATGTATTAATAAATATCACATTGCTCCAACACTCTGTTGTACTGATGCTTATCTGATGTGCTCTACTGTGTTTCCTACTCCTCCTCTAGAGTCTCTCAATCACAGGGAGCTCCTGATGGAGACTCAAATTTTGAAAAAGCTCAGACACAGACATCTCATCGCACTCTTTGCTGTCTGCACAAGCTCCACCCCCTACTACATCATCACTGAGCTTATGGAAAAAGGCAACCTGCTCAGTTTCCTCCGAGGTTACAACCTCTTTATTATCTGATGTCAACCCAGTTAATATGAAAGTTTTTTTGACATCTTTAAATGTTTACTGTAACCTGTCAATAATGTTGATTACATGTGACTTAGTCCATGTTTTGACCACAAACACATTTTGAGTTTCATGAACTGAATGAGAAAGTGAAATCTAAAGGCCCGGTCACACCAAGAACAATAACTACAGGTGCATCTCAATAAATTAGAATGTCGTGGAAAAGAACTGATCACCTCCATGCCACGCCGAATTGAGGCAGTAATTAAAGCAAAAGGAGCCCCTACCAAGTATTGAGTACATGTACAGTAAATGAACATACTTTCCAGAAGGCCAACAATTCACTAAAAAAATTTTTTTTATTGGTCTTATGAAGTATTCTAATTTGTTGAGATAGTGAATTGGTGGGTTTTTGTTAAATGTGAGCCAAAATCATCACAATTAAAAGAACCAAAGACTTAAACTACTTCAGTCTGTGTGCATTGAATTTATTTAATACACGAGTTTCACAATTTGAGTTGAATTACTGAAATAAATGAACTTTTCCACGACATTCTAATTTATTGAGATGCACCTGTATAACGATAAACATAATGATATATATATATTAGCGTCCAAACCAATGCATGACAATGCACTGGTTAATTGTAAGTACGCACTGCAGTTATGTCACCTGCTTTTTTATCGTTCATCGATCTGAACGTGATTCCCAACTATATCGTTATCGTTATAGCTGTGAGGTGGACTTCCCTTTTCTCACAGAATTAAAACAATTGTTAAAACAGTATAGTTGGCTATCATCTTTGGTGTGAACATCCCTCAAGTTTTTGTTTTCTAATCATATCATTGTTTCTAATCATCGTTTCTACTCTAAACTGTTGTTGAGATATAATCATTTAAATATCAGATGTCATGAAAGCTTGTTTTTGAGGTAAGGGCCTCTAAAGATTCCAAACAATTTTCAGAATTATGAGATTTATTCAAACATACATTAAATGAGACATCAATAAGTTAGGTAAAAAATGTAATTGCTTTTATAACTTAGTGCACATATTTAACAATATATTTAAGATTTTAGCGATATGCCCTTCTACAAAGTTCTTTTTTCTAGCTTTTTTCTAGAAGTATTTCTAATGACCTAAGCACATAAATGACTCTGCTGAGGTAAATGCTGCTTTACCTGACGATCACAAGCTGTTTTATTGACATTTTCTGTGAATAAGTGAATAAAACACTGATTTACTGAGCGATTATATGAGAGATTTTTTTAGTAGGTTTTACTGTATATTTCAATATACCCTCTCTGATGTTCATTCATGTTTTGTTTTGTTTTTGTTCGTAGCGAGGCAGAGATTATCGGTTACTCGCGCTCCGTACTGCCATTTGAACTAGCTTGCTAGTGATAATAATCTGTCATTTATTGTTAAAATGTATTTATTGAAATTTTATAAAATTATATTTTATAAAATGGTATTTAATCAAATGCAAATGTTAAAGCTGTGATTGTTTAATCAAAAATAACATAAAGACTAAACAGTCCAAATTCAAGATTTTTTTTTGCTGCTAGTATCACGTTTCTTCATAAACAAATCACTGCAACTCATACACTAATACCTCTCCTTAGAACGAGTCTTGTTTTTTGTAGAAAACCAAAGTCTTAAAGCAGACAGACATGATTCCTTCGGTTCTCCCTTCACAGGTGAGGACGGGCAGAACCTGGAACCGCAGGAACTGATAGAAATGTCAAGTCAAGTGGCTGATGGGATGGCATACCTTGAGGAGCAGAACAGCAACCTCAGAGACCTGGCAGCCCGGAATGTTCTAGTGGGACACAACTACATCTGTAAAGTGGCCGACTTTGGCCTAGCTCGAATCGTCAAGGTGAGGATTACCTTCTAGTTAATCAAAGACAGAATATTCATTCTTAAAATTTGCTTTTAAAACATACGGGGCACTTGTTTCACAGGAGCCAATTTACTCATCTGAAGATAAAAAAATACCATATAAGTGGTGTGCTCCTGAAGCCATCAGCCATGGAAGGTTCTCCAACAAATCTGATGTTTGGTCATTTGGAGTCCTCCTGTATGAAATGTTCACTTATGGGGGATTCCCATATCCAGGTATGTACACCACTTATGTATCTTCTTTTTCATGCAGATCTGAAAAGGTTAAAGTACATAATTTTTTGTATATATTTTTGCAGCTTTCTCAAATCAAGAGGTGTACAACATGATCACCTTTTTTGCCCCCTTTTTTGCACAGAATGCCTTCACCCCCTAAGTGTCCATCGCACATCTATGACACAAAGCTGATATGTTGGAGAGACTCAGCTGACGAAAGGCTAGATTTCAATGAACTTAAAATGCTCCTGGAGAACTCTGGTACTGGATACGTGGAGTGGAACACTGAGCGCTGCAATGACACATCAGATCCAGCAGAAGGCATCAGTTAACAGTGCCATGCAGAGAAAATGAGTGGGAGTGTCCCAACAATAGTTGTTCATGCATCTAAACACCTTTCCACTCATTTTCACCCCTTTTTACAGTATTCACACTTTCACTTTTTTGTGTCCTTAATTTCTGATTTCATGTGGAATTATTAACATTTAATATAGGCCTAATCAAGTTTTTCCTCAAATCTACTTGGCTAATACTAGTTGATACTGAATATTATTTTTCTATTACCTTTTTTCCCATCCCGATTTGGAGACAGATACGTTTCTGAATGGATCACTTGGACTTATACATAAAACCGGTTTTATGTTCATTATTAACAAGTTTTACCCTCATACTACAAAATAACTTCCCTTCACCAGATCTGCACTCTGTATTTTAAATTAATGGTATATAATTGAAGAACCCTAACTTGAAACATTTAAAGGGTTTATTTTGAAAGTTAGTGTGTTTTTATAAAACAATGAAATCAAGGATTTCTCATGATATGACCCATTTAAATCATGCTGCTGTAAATAAGCTTTTAAATGTGTGTGAGAGAGAGAGTACACAACATCCGGAACAGAACAAGTCTGGCCAGTTGTGGACTCAGGTCATTTCACAATCTCTAAACTTTCCACTGCAGTTTTCAGTCGGCACAGTGCTGTTGGTTCACGAGTAGAAGTAAACTGATCCTCCAAATGCTTTAAAACTGCAGAAATATACTAGACATGATACCAGACAGAATGTGCATTTCATTAAAAGAAAAGAAAATGTAATTAATGATTTGATTGAGCGACATTCATGGGTTAGATAGGACTATGGACTATTTATACTGTATGTACACACACACACGTACTGCAGATGCAACATGTCCTGCTGATTGTCGCTACTGCTGAAACATTCAAACTCAGTAACATGAGTGTTGCCACAACGTGTTCATGTTGTGGGTGCGTGGTAAGCAGAAATAGAATCGAGAACACTGGACTCTGGACTTGCCTGGCCAGACTAATGGGGAAAATGACAACTGGCATCTCTGAAGAATTTTGTACACCTCTTGTGCTCTGCAATCAGACACCCAATAATTCAGACATCAGCGGCAGGGCTACAAATCAGAAAGGAGAAAAAAATGTGTTAAAGACTGTTATAGCATAGCCCTTGTATACTTTCACATGGTCTCTTTTCTTTTAAATAGTTCATCTGCATTTCAGTTTTCATCTTAGCTTTGAGCGTGTTGAAATACCATTGCAGTCCTGTTTCACAAAGCAGTATCACAATAGGAAGGGCTGTTTGGTTGCCTGTAACTGCCTGTATAACTTGCAATAAGCCCAAGAGATATTTCTTCAAAAAACTGGCGTGCATTGTGCTATTTATTTAACTTTGCTTCATAAGTCTGTATTACAAAATACTGTGTAAATAAGTAGGTTTGTAGCAGAATTTTACCATAATTCTGCTGAATTTAGTGCAATATGTAAGGCAAGTACAAGTGCCACATAAGTCCTTTTCTCAATAAAAACTGCAGCTACATAGCCATAGTAATTGTCAGAAATTGTCTGAAAACCAGTATAAAGTAAAAAAAAAAAAGGATAAAATCAGAGATACGAAAAACAAAACAAAAAAATTTACTGCCTACAAAAAAATAAATAAATAAAATAGTGAAAAAAATGCCCATACAAGTTTATTTGACCGATAAGCTAAGTGAACTGAAATTATGTTGCATTTGGGTTATTAAACTTTACCATGTATTGTGTTTTATTATCTACAGTGATATTTCACTAGATTTTAATCACATATAGCAAAGAGTAAAAAAAACAAAACAGGCTGAAATAAACAAGATGGCATTTGGGAAAGCTAATCATGCTAACTGGAAACTGTTTTACTGTTTCCAAACACTCTGGGAATACCCAAACAAACAGAACAGCTTGAAACACTTCCAAGAACGAGTCTGTACACAAACTTGTGTGCATGTGTTCACCTTTGTGCAGAGTAACCTTGACTCGCGGGTGAGACAGGAGCAGCACTCGTGAAGCAGACGCTGTTTTTAGTTCGTCTCAGTTTAGAAACTAACGACTGTAGGATCAGTGAGAAAAGTCTGCGGTCCGAGCATATTCTTATAGGCGAATAGCCATAATGGAAACATTAAACCATTCACCCAAATAAGAACATCCATTAAACAGTTGAAAGGCAGCACCATATGTGGCGTGCCACACTACATCTGCGTATTTTCTCTAAAATATCTCGTACTTTCGCATCATAGATGCGTTGCGTAAAGTTTTACGTCAATGAAGTTATCCTAAATACAGGTGACATGGGGCCTCATTTATCAAATGTGCGTACGCACAGATTTGATCTTAGTGTGTGCATACACTGAAATCCACGGCAACGTTCATATTTATAAAAACGGTCTTTGACGTGGAAACGTACTTTTACTAGTGTTGTGAAGACTTGTCAGATAAGAGGAGGTGAGCTAATCATAGGCTGAAGACTCAGGTAAACAATGAATTAATATTTTCTGTTTCTTATAGCAGTTTTGTATTGTTTGTAGTGTGATCAACGTTTGCGTAAGTAGTAGACATATTAGGGAAGTAACACGTAACATTTTAATTATATTTTGTTAAAATTAACGAAATGAACGAAATGACTCGAAAAAAGATTCGTTCATTTTGCTGAACGAGACTCAAAGGTCCGAGTCGGTAAAATGATCCGAACTTCCCATCACTAACTTTTACAGACACGTCAGGGTCTGAGCAGACCTTGTGGCAAAGTCGGAGCACTGCAGCTATTTGAACATAAGCTGCAAGAATAAAAGCGGTGTACGTGCAAGCACCGAATTCATCATAAACAACAAAGATGCAGTTGTTTTTTATTAACGGGAGGTTTTGCGAGATTAAACTGACCTTTTTAGTAGCCTAATGTTGAGAGTTCTTTTCTCGCTTTCTGTACAGTTTATTCCATGTTGTTGTTTTTTTATTATTTTACAAGAGAACTTGCGAAGTCTTGATTTAGCCTATTACTAATGCGTAAAATAGAAGAAAAAAATGCATAAACGCATCTCGACTGTTTTGTCTGTGTAATAATAGGCCCATGTCGTGCAATAACGGTTTTAATATACTCTATTCAATAACATTGTTAACTGTTTTTATTTATAACATCTGCTGCTTTGCTTCGGTGAAAATGAATAGAGACATCAGCCTTAAACTTTGTTTTTGTCATTTACATCAGTTATGTTTGTATAAAATACACTATATTTTAATATATTCTATTCAATAACATTGTTAACTGTTTTTATTTATAACATCTGCTGCTTTGCTTCGGTGAAAATGAATAGAGACATCAGCCTTAAACTTTGTTTTTGTCATTTACATCAGTTATGTTTGTATAAAATACACTATATCTTTTTGTGTCAGTACATTAATGGCACATTTGAGCAGCATTAGTAAACTGCATAAATATAAAGAAATGCCAAATCACATGGAGGTTTTTTTCAGACTGGAGACCATAATCGTGTAATAATTTACTTTATTATGATATGAAATGTCCAATTTTTCTTTCAATAATGTTTTTTAAAGTTTTGCAAAAATTTCGTGATACTAAACTTTTTATTAGCTGTCATAGCAAGTGATTTTAAAAGTAGGATGGCTCACTTTTTATAAGATGACTGAATTTTACTTGAATTCGTAGTTTATTCTTACTTTTGGAAACCTACTCCTAGTCCTACTGCTACTACTGCTACTACTACTCCTCATCCTACTACTACTCCTCATCCTACTACTACTCCTACTCCTACTACTCCTCCTCCTCCTACTACTACTCCTACTCCTCCTCCTACTACTACTCCTACTACTCCTCCTCCTACTACTCCTCCTACTACTACTACTCCTACTACTACTACTACTCCTACTCCTACTACTCCTACTCCTACTCCTACTCCCACTCCCACTCCCACTCCTACTCCCACTCCCACTCCTACTCCCACTCCTACTCCTACTCCTACTCCTACTCCTCCTACTACTACTACTCCTACTAATACTCCTGGGACATTCTACCAGAAATGTACATTATCTGTCCTTGACTTGTTACAGTGAATAAAAAGTATTACATCCAAAAAATGTCTAAAACTGACTGATGGTTGGTTTCTGTGAGTTGTTCTGTAAAGGAATATGTCATTCATTAGGTTCTCAGATATTTTTTAATTTATTAAAAACATTTTTGAAAATTACAAATCCTGTTCTTGTCCTTGTCCCCAGCCAAATTGGACCTACAGCTTTCATAGTTTTGTCATGCTAAAAACTGTTATTTAGAAAAAAAAAAAAGTTTAAGTTGTTATCATTCACATCAACTGATTAAAAACATGAAATTATACATAAATTCTACAAATAAATTCTATTTTACAACTGTCACCATGTTTTCGGTCAGTCCTATCACGTTTACATAAAACTCAACATAAAATGTGTGTAATGTGCCTTTTAAAAACATGAAATTCTACATAAATTCTACAAATAAATACTATTTTACAACTGTCCCCATGTTTTCGGTCAGTCCTGTCACGTTTACATAAAACTCAACATAAAATGTGTGTAATGCGCCTTTAAAGGTATGACTCAAAGGAAGTGACATAATTTGACTGAGGTGAAGCGGACACTGATCAAGGGTGAGTTCTGTCATTGAATTGTATGATTTTAAGCTTGTTTTTGTATGTTTTTTTTGGGGAGGACGAGCTAAAGGGTCAGGCCCTGTCACGGTAAAACATCCCAAAAAATAATGAAAATCTTTTAAATCCAAAACATGTCTAAAAAAGTTACTGAAATTCCTTGATTGCATGTTAACAGTTTTTATGCTAGCATATATACTGCGAGTAATGGCAGTTTAAAATGGCCGACTCCTCTTTTACCTAGGCCTATGTAGCACTGCATATTAGTATATTAATTGCATTTCAATACATATGAAGAGTTTATTTGCAAAAACAGTTAACTCCATTTTTAACAATTCTCTGAAATCATGTTTTTTCATTGTGCATTCCAATTAATCTCAATCAAACTTTAGTTGGGTTGTAAGAGTCAATAGAAAAAAATGTAACCACACACACATTGTTTGTCCACAGAATAATAACACATTATTAAATAAAAAGCGTCCCCGCACAAACCTCTGCCTCCGCCTGCAGGACCTCAATTTCAGACTCGGTAAAGTTTTTTCTTTTTTCTTTGTGCTTGTCATTCTCAAGAATAGAAATTCTGATAAATTTGTCTGTGACAGGGCCTGACATTTTAGGGGTGAAATGCGTATAAAAATGTATTTATTTCAATCATAAAAACATGCTGAGATGGCATGATATGTGTTTCATATAGATTAACATGTCCTCCATATGACTCAACGTTCAGATTTAAGAATAAGATATTTTTTTCACCCAAGATTTTTACAAGTGGAAATGTACGTTTCTGGTAGAATGTCCCTCCTACTACTACTCCTACTACTCCTACTACTACTACTACTACTACTACTGATAATAGTCAATAGAAAAAAAAATTTAACCACACACACATTGTTTGTCCACAGAATAATAACACATTATTAAATAAAAAGCGTCCCCGCACAAACCTCTGCCTCCGCCTGCAGGACCTCAATTTCAGACTCGGTAAAGTTTTTTCTTTTTTCTTTGTGCTTGTCATTCTCAAGAATAGAAATTCTGATATTGGCGTGTGCTCTTTTATATGGGAATGCTATTAATTAGGGGGCGTTTAAAGGCGGAGATCTGACACCAGTCACCTGCGCACAATTTCAAGATCATTTGCGATTTATGAATGTCACAGGGGCGTAGCCATCATTTCAGAAGTGAGGGGGACAGAAATAACCTCTATGCGAACACACTTGCCCGAAAAAGTGCGGGGGACGAATTTACGTGATATTAAAAGTGGGGGGGACACGTCCCCCGCGTCCCCCGCGTAATCTACGCCCCTGGAACGTCACATCTGGAAGAGAGGCGTACGCACATTCATGTTCTCTGAATCGTACTTATGCACTTTTGAGAAATTATCTTAGAACAAATTTAGGACGGTTTATACGCAACATTTTATAAATGAGGCCCCAGATTCCTGAATTGGAAACCGGAGACATTCCTAGTTCAGTGTTCAAAATATAATTGATATCTCACTTGTACAAACCCTTACAGAAAAAGCACATGAACTTCACATGTGCAATCACATGTTAAAATCACATGTGAAATATGTGAAACACATATGAAACTCGGTTTTGGAACATTTTCATGGTGTAACTGTGTGAAACACATGTGGACACGTGTGGACAATGTGATCACATGTGTTTCACATATTTATACCATGAAAATGTTCCAAAACCACGTTTCATGTGAGTTTCACGTGTGTTTCACATATTTCACATGTGATTTTAATATGTGATTGCACATGTGAAGTTCATGTGCTTTTTCTGTGGGGACAATATTTGTATGTTTTTGTTTTTTAATTACTCCTTTTCAACTTTTCAAATGTTATTTTATGTTTGTGTTTTTGGAAATAGGTCTTAACTATACCTAATTGGGCTTGCATTTGAGGCTTGCATTTCTGAGCACAAATATACTTTCTGCAAATGTAATTTTTGCAAGAGTAAGTGGTAGAGTTAAAGGGATGCTCAACCAAAAATGAAAAATCTCTCATCATTTACACACCCTCATGCCGTACCAGATATATGTGAATTTCTTTCTTCAGATGAAAAACGGTGTCCATATATATAGCCTATATGCAAGTGATTAGGTGCCCAGAAGTTGACGCTTCATATAACCCCAGTGGATGAATCAATGTCTTCTAAAGTGAAATGGTATGTATATGTCAGAAAAATAAACTATCACTTCCAGCCAATTGTCATGTGGATATTTGAATTCACGTTTGACATAAACATCAGCATGTGGTGACGTGGACGATTGGTCACCCTAATCTTATATCACATTCAGTCTTCAAAGGAAGGCTTAATACAGAGGCTTCAGCATTTAGCTACTACAGCAGGCTGGTAAAAATAATGCTCTACTTTAGGAAGCACAAACTGACCCTCAAAACTGGCTTTAGAGAATTGTTTAAATCGTGTTTTATGTAGGTCATGGTTACTAAAAAGAACCATTTTATTTCTTGGCTAATAATCAGATTTTAAATCTATGCCACATTTCTATGATTAGCAACAGATATTGGGGGAATTAGCTTTAGAAGTGTGCAAAAATACTTTTTCCTTCTTTTTGTTTGCCATTAACACCTTCAAGTTGTGCAGATAATCATGTCGCAGTTAGTTGGCTTCTAAAAACTGATTCAGTTTCTTGTTGCTGCATACAATAGATGCATCCAATGACAGCAAGTGTAGTGTTATATAAACGGTATTAGTGTGTCTGGTCTTAGCACGTGTTTTAATCGCACCAAAGCCTGCTTAATTCCAAACGTCTTGCACACAGGCTGTTGATTAACAGCTCATTCTCTGTAAAATAGCAGAGTCACTGAACAGAGACTTAGTGCTAATCCCTGTATGAAAGTACATTGATAGCCTAATAGTGATTCATCATAATCCATGCTAATTTCCATTAGCATGGATTATGATGAATCACTATTAGGATATGGATAGGATAGGATATGATCATTTCAAATCACATATTGTGTAATGACAGCATGCAGGAGGAATAGAAACTCTCACACCATACTTTTGGCTGCAGTAAGTAATTTATTTATAGCAAATATAAAATAATTGCAAAGTGCACCCAGTGATACAGTGACTTACACTAAAATACTCAAGTCATATGGAAAGCATATTTTTTGCCATTTAGTTTTACAATGTTGATTTGGTCATAGATAAAAAAAAAAAAGAGCACTATATAGCATGACATAAAAAGCAGCCGGTTTTTACTAAAAATAAAAAAAATGTGGCCTCCGTCGCCTGCTTCTGCCCACGGTGACTCCTGGATGAGAGGTGACAAGTGTGGAATTGGGTTGGGGTGGTTTATGAGGGGAGGGGGGATCCAGGTTCCTTCCCGGAGTCACTGCTCTCACTCATTTGTCTCTTCATCACAATCTCTCGGGCAACGCAGGTCACCTGACCATTTGTCACTGTGTAGGTGCCAGCTCTGCCAATCAATATCAAGAACACCTTGCATGAAAACCAGAACTCAGGAGCTGAGTCAAGCCAAACACAAAACATTTCTTAAACTCACTTCTGCTGGGATTCAAATCCATTGAGTGTCCCCATTTGATTCTGCTTCCCAAAGAAGAAGCTGGACCACCAGTGGCCAGAGTCCTGTCGTGCCAGACCTGCCATGGAATTGGACATTGAACTTTTCTATTCCTTTACAAGCCAACTATATCTTATCACATTTTTATGTGGATTTTTGGGTACTGACTGAGATGATAAACATCTTCAGATGATATACCTGGTGGGTGTGGAATGACCTCCCCAGTGTACTCCAAACTGCCACAGGAACTGTTGCTGGATGTAGATCCTATGCGCCCTGCAACATGAAGAAAAATTGATCACTAATATTGCATTTTATGGATCCTAAATTCAAGAAGAATATTTAATTCACATATTGATTATACTGTGAATGAAAAACATTTACTCACTTCGGTAGTAATCATGGGTGGCAATAAGGGAACCGCTGGATGGAATTGCTGCCATTTTCCCCGTCCTTAAAGTGTCAGCTGTGTGAAAGATGTAAATCTAAAAAAAAGATTTACAGCAATAATGAGGACTAATGTGTCTGAGGACGACAGCTGCATGACATGACAACAACATGGCCTTTAAATACTAGGGCAACTTGGAAAACATCTCAGGTAGGCAGATGCACGAACAATCTGTGCTGCAAGCCAGCACCCTCAGAGATTCAAAGAGGTTTTAACCATGTCTGGATCACACGCAAGGTGTCGCCTACATTTTCCCAACAGGTCAAAATGTGAACATTAATCAGTGCATTCAGAGAAGAACAGAACCCTTTTGACATTTGAGACAAGAAGGATGAAGAGAATGTTCCACTGAAACTGCACATGCATCCCTTCCTATTCTGTAGAGTGTGATGTGATGAGAACAGTTGCTTAGAACAGCCATGACGCCACTGCAACATGCATACAGAATAGCTCATATTTCATGACACATGACTATGAAAGTACCTGGGTTTCCAAGGTTGTCTGCTTGCAGTTGCTTTGAGCATTTAAAAGATTGGAAAACTAATTATATATATATATATATATATATATATATATATGTGTGTGTGACCTTCCTGATATTTCCAGGCTATAGATTATCCAAAAATCTAAATAAAGTCATGCACACAAAATAAGTGCATCTCCTTTCAACTGCACATTAAAAAAAAACAACAACAACAATTTAAAGGTAAGGTATGAATGTACAGCAATAATAAATAATATTGGCACACAGTGACTGAGTGATAGCACAATAATTAGTGTGTTAGTGTAGCTTTAGTTTCATATTAAGGACCTGCATACATCAATGTCAGGTTCCAGATGGGAAGAGGGATTTACCACGTGACCTAGTTAATACCCTTCTGTGCTACATATAACAGACGAGACGTTTAAGTCACACACGTGCTTTGAAAAGCTGGCATGCGCTAAAGGTTAAAAATACTAAGGAAAAAAATGTTATAGAAGTGTAAGTGCAAAAATACTAAGATACGCTGCCTTAAAGAAGGCTATGTCAAAATGTATGCTTTATCAGTTGCAACTAGGTGACTTCAAATTATTTAAAAAAATGTTTACAGTTTATTCATTTGCATGACCTCAGAATTACTGATATTAATAGTTTAGTTGTAAATAAAACGTAAACAATGGTTTTCCTTTCTAAACTGCCTGTCCAAAAAATAACATAATGATAATGAACTATTTCTTCATTTCCTTACCTTTTATTTTTGGTGAGTGCTGATGTTGGTAATACACCAAAAGCAAGGCTTGGTCGGGTAAATGCTAGGCGACGGGGCCCATTTGTAGTGTGGTTCTTGGGTGAGACCCTCCAAGGTCTTTCGCTCCTTCGCTCCAAATACTACAACACGTAGGGCGCATGGACAATTTATTACCTGAGTGACGATAAAGCCTCTCTCTCTCTCCTAGAGGGCGTGGCTTGGCAGCTAACTCGTCTCTGGCACACGCTGAGACGAGGTTTGTTCGCTGGCATGATATTGTGGGCGTGGCTTGGTCACTGGCAAGAGATTGTCAAAACAATGTTGTTTCAATAAAGTGAAGTGGGACGGGGTGTCCACGCTGCTAAACAACTCAAATCCACGTTAACCCCCCCATCAATCCAAACAAGGTCACATGCCTTGGAAGTTTTTTTTCTAAAGAAAAAAAAATTTGTGACGGCAAATCTAATATCCAATACTGGAAGGAATGAATATGAATGAATAAATTAATGAATGAATGAAAATCTTTACGTCCCAATCTGTTTGTTACAACTCTAATATCCAATACTGGGACGGACGGATGGACAAATATATAAAATCAAACCTTTACGTCCCAGTGTTTGATTTGTTGCAACTCTTAACTTAATACAATTTTAATAGAAAACCCAAATGAATATGGATGTTTGTCGCCACCTGCTGTCTGTTATAATTATTGACCATTTATTTTAAAGGTCATATCCATGATGTAATGCTGCATGAAATGGTTTATTCTGAAAGTAAGTATGTGCACGGACAGATCAAACCACAACATTCTCGTTAATTTCCTTGTCTTTAATAAACCCTGATCGTGTAGTACGTTACAGCCACAAAGCATCAAACATGTATACAGTAGTTAGGTCAGTATGGTAACATTCTCTTCCAGATCATTGCATGGACAGTACTCCCCATCAGCACAAAGAATCAAAAGAAAAATAATAAACTGACCAAAAAATTAATTAAAAACATATCTTCCATCACCTTACAGTGAAATTGACCTTTTGCCCACCACAATATTTGATTTAATATTACAATCATTACATTTAATCTTACTCAGAAATATTAGTCTTGCATCTGATTAGTAATTAAATAATTTATAAACACCATCTTTTCACCAGATTCCTTTATGCTCATTGTTACACTACTGTACTCTGGGGGAAAAAAAAGGAAAAATGCTAAATCTAAGCCAGACACTGCAATGTAACATATAGGTAACCAAGGGGAAAATATCCAGACAAAAGTTTTTCTTTTTTACTGAGAGAAAGAAAAACTACAAAGATATTCATTATGTGCCAAAAGAATAAGAATAATAATTAACCTCATTCTAAACTTTTTAAAGGTAACGAGAAGAAACGGTAGTATATTTTTTATGACCTGGATAACTGGGGAAAAACTCAAAACATACAAGACAATAAAATACATGTGAATAATTTAGTACACATCTTCAGAGACGATACACATCTGGGGCTCGAGTCATGTCACAAGGAAAGCTTTAGCACCTTTTGCCCTGAGTAACAAGCAGGGTAATAACCAGTGCAATATTTATTGTAGGAAGCATGTAACAATAATAAACAGTGGCCATAAAGCATGTTTAAGGACATTCTAAGTGTGAGTTGTGCAAACATTTCACCTCTTCATGCTGATCGTAACAGACCATTTACTACTGAAGTGTCAGAGAAGCCCTGTTGTTGGAAAAAATTAAATATTACAATACATGTAAAGGTAATTTGATGCACAGAAGAAAACCTAACGGTCCCAGAAAGGGTTATCCAGTTTTTAACATTCTAATTTAAGAGGTTTTGTTTGGCTACAATGCATTTGCAAGGGTGACAGCCTTCAGTTGTTAAAGTAATAATTATCTCTTTGCATGTTGGCATCTTAGTTTCTTAAAGCATTGCTTTCTGTCTGTACATTCATTTGAAGTTAACATAGCAGTGGAGAGACTGGAGTGTATTTGGGTACAGCGTTATAGAGAAATCACAGAGGTCAGTTCTAGGTCACGAGGTTGTGCTTCCTGCTCAGAAAGGTGTGTTGTTGCTGGTTGGTGAATGGTCACTCTCTCCATTTGATCGCCCCATTACTTTGTCCTTTGGAGGCAAAACACACAATGGAAGGAGTAATAAAATCATGAACAAAACATGAACAT
Source organism: Sinocyclocheilus anshuiensis (assembly GCF_001515605.1). Classification (NCBI taxonomy): domain Eukaryota; kingdom Metazoa; phylum Chordata; class Actinopteri; order Cypriniformes; family Cyprinidae; genus Sinocyclocheilus; species Sinocyclocheilus anshuiensis. Next base: position 67,031 of record NW_015538026.1, on the reverse strand, counting down.
ATATTAAATAACAGTTGTGCTAAAAGAAAAGGCTCAGCAAGAAATAAAATAGAAACCAATTAATGGAGAAAAAAAAGCTCTAACCTTCATATTCTCCACCTTGTCCTCAAAGGTTTTAAAGCTTGGTGAGTTCCTGAGAAGATATAAAAAAAACAATAAAAAAAAAAACAATTAGTAACTATAATCAAAACTAGCTAGATTTCCAAAATATCTTGAGTTTTTTTACATGCAACCTAAAATGTGAAGGAAAACGTTGAGACGAACAGACACCTTTAAGTCATATAAAGGAAAAAAGAAAGACCTTGTCTACCCGTTTAGGTGAAGCAGCGCTGACAGGGCTTAAACAGCCACACAAAGAGAAAAAGCATTTGCTTTCCATGCAGAAAAATAAAGCTGTATATGAAATAAATGTACCTACTATTAAAATGCTGAGGTCAAAATGCTGACCATGCCTTTGGTTCTACCTGATACTATCTGTCTTTTTGTACCTGATGTACCTCCATATTGCTTCTTGTGTAAATATGAAGTTATGACCTATTTTCTTTGAAAAGTGTATACAGATTAGTAGCAAATCGTTGACTATTCCATTAAAATTACAACAATATTAAATGTTACCATTAACAAGTATTACAATTTTTCTCAGCAAAGAAGTTGAATAAAAACAGATTTGTTCATCAGGTGAAAGAGAGTTCAGACAGATATTAATGTGCAGAGGGGAATGGGCAAGAGAAGGGCTGGTACTTTACCTCATAGCTGGCATACTTAAAGAGTGATGCATCGAAAAGTTGCTACTGCGGAGAGTAGGTTGGAGACAGAGTGAGCAGGGAGAGTTAGCCGAGCAGACAGCGTTAGCCGAGCACAAAGCAGAGAAAGAGAGATTGTAGAGCACAATGAAAAACTCATTAAAGCAAACTTTAGACAGGATATTATATCTAACATCGCTATCATAGCTATAGTAATTTAAGGTCATATCAATATCGTATCAATGATAGCTTTAAAGGTAGATTCAGATACATCAATCGCTTCACAGGTACCAAAGAATGCTCTAGAAATCGTCATAGGTCCAGGAGACTTCAAAAAGAAGACGGCTGCCATCAGTGCAGGCTCTCGTATAGCTCTTACCCAGAGTTAGAGTACGGCAGAGCCCTGAGCAGCCCGAATGCAGCGGTGTGGAGAAAAACACAGCAATAAACAAAAGAACTGCTTCAAACCTCCATCAGAACATAATATTGACATAATACATATACAGGACAGGAGAGAGTAAAATAAAAAAGTAGAAACAAGCAGTGTGCAAATACAGGTTGTAAAACAGGATGTTAGTTGACGCTAATTTACACTACCATTTAAAAGTTTGGGGTCAGTAAGATGTTTCTATTCATTTAAAAGAAATGTAACACTTTTATTCGGCATAGATGCATGCAGCTCAACTGTTTTCAAAAAATTATTGAGCAAATCAGCATATTAGAATTATTTTTTAAGGCTCATGTTACACTAAAGAGCAATGGCTGCTGAAAATTCAGATTTGCCATTACAGGAATAAATTCCATTTCAAAACATTAAAACAAATTGAAATATTTCACAGTTTTACAGTTTATACAGTATTTCTGATCAAATAAATGCAGCCTTGGTGGGTATAAGACTTTTAAAAAATCTTACCAACCCCAAACATTTGAACTGTGTACGTAACGTATCAGGTTAGTTAGTCAGAGAAGCAAAAACAAGGGTATACACGGGAAGCATAAACACGATTCGAGAAGCTATGCAAATTTACAACCTGTTTGTTTGGTGTCAAGTCAGAGCAGAATGTCTCATTTTGATAAGCTCTGTTCTTTGACATGATGTACAAAACAAGCTGTTTCACTGAAAAACACCACAGAACTCACGCTACTGGAACCATCTGGAGATTTCCCACCATACAAATACCTCATTATTATAGCTACTGACACTGTTGGCTATTAGTCCAGGTCTGAAGACAGATGCCTCGCTAATATATGTATTGAATCTGAATGTCTTTTACACACGTTTGAATTAGTACCACCGGTCCATTTCAATTTAATATTAAATCAAAACTGACCACAATTTCTTTTTAATGGTCTTATTGTGCATGATTAATCAGTGCACATTTTTTCAAATAAATTATTTTTCAGCTAAATCAAGTCTCACTCTATATTTTTCCTGAATATCCTTTTCACTTAAATGTCACATTACAGCAGAACAGTATTGAAAACTGAGAGGTGATAAATTTGATCCTAATAGGACCGGAGCGAAAAGTGGATCTGGACTCGGTTTGCTTTAAAATACAACTTCAAACATGAAGTCACAAAACTAGCTTCAAACATACAGTGCATAGGAAAAACAACCATCGTACAAGGAATCAGAGGAATCAAAGTAAGTTATAAAAAGAGAATTAAAAGTTTATGAGATGGGAGAAGAAGATGGGAGGTTGAGATAACTAGGAGGGGAAAAAAACAGTGAGAAGGTATGCAGAGGAGGAATATTAAGTTCACCTCATCTCTCCAAATTGGTTTCTGATGGTGGAGCCCATTGAGGAGAATGCAGCTGATGTCATGTGACCTGCCTGAGACAGAGTCTCCTGAGTCCTCTTATAGCTACAGAGTAGAGAGAGAGAGAAGAATTTCTACTTTTAGCAGTTGTCAGTTATATTTTGAACACACCAGTTGGCATCAAACTACAGTAGCTGACAGCTCAGACAGAGGCAACTAAGAACCAAGCCAGCAACATAAAACATCACTTTAAAGGTGAATGCATCAAGAACATGTCAACCTCAAATCTGCAATTGCCTGCTAACCTCCGCAAGTTATGGAGTTATTGTTATGGAAAAAACACAATAATATAAAAGCAACATAAAAGTAGTCTGTACAATTTGTTCACTATATATACACTACACACCGTTCAAAAGGTTGGGGTCAGTAAAATGTTTTGAAAAGACGTCTCTAATGCTCAGCAGGACTGCATTTATTTGATTAAGAATACAGTAAAAACAGAAACTTTGTGAAATGCACAATTTAAAATACATGTTCTCCATTTTAAAAAATGTAATTTATTTCTGTGATGGCAAAACGGAATTTTCAGAAGCCATTACTCCAGTCTTCACATGATATTTTAGAAATCATTCTAACATGCTGATTTGGTGCCCAACAAACATTTCTTATTATTTTCAATGTTGAAAATAATTGTGCTGCTTAATATTCCCGTGAAAACCGTGATACATTTTTCAGGATCCTTTGATGAATAGAAATTTCAGAAGAACTGCATGTATTTAAAATATAAACCTTTTGTAACATTATAAATGTCTTTACTGTGACAATCCTTGCTGAATAAAAGGATTAATCTTAAAGACCCCAAACTTAATGCTAGTGTAAATTATAGCTAATGTATGGGTTCAGAAACCTTGGTACTGCATACATTTTTTTTTGTAACCACAGAAAACAATGCATATAGGTTTGGGATGACATAAGGCTGAATAAATAATGACAGAATCATCATATCTGGGTGAATTATTGATTTAAGGGAAGTAAAAGCTAACAGGACTAACTATCTAGACACCTGTCTGTTAATCTTTTTGCACCAGATGCTACTGTCTGAATTTTATTGTACAGAATCTGCACCTGGATTGAACAAACATCATTGCTCTCGATTACACACACACTAAATACAATTGTGCAGACTCACAGACAACTCCACACTATTCATAAACACACAAACAGATGCACAAGCATGTAGCCCTCACACGGTCCTCTAATGACCTTAGGTAAGGCTAAGCCACTTTGCTTTGGGAAAATCCCATCATGTGTTCTCCAAGTCAGCTTTCTCAGCACATGCCCCAAGCACAAACATTACACCCTTCCCAAACTGCACAACCTGCCCTTTCTATGTAGTCTCAAGGTCTGAGATCAGACGATATCGCAGGGCACCGATATCTAATGATGAGACACATGTCTGACAATAGGGTTAAGCATATAGTGGCTGTAGATCTGGGTTGGTAACACCATTAGATTACTATGCCCATAAGGAAGATGCCCCCCTAAAACATTCCTTATTAAAATGATTCTTTATTACAGATAAAGTAATAAAAATCACCCAGATACTTTGTATCAGAGTAAAACCTTTATGTCCTTCCATTCTTTCTGATTTATGATCTGATCTGTTCGACATCAGAGGGGTCTAACGGGTCACACTATGACGCTTAGGAAACTTTGTGCTAGTTTCACTTAGAAGCTTGTTGTTTGGTTTCTTAAACCATAGTGACATCAGTGCTGTTACAAGATTGAAGTCTCTCAAACAAGTGCTGAGTGCTACTTTAATAGCCTATAATAACATTGCATGAAGTATCATCTTAACGTATTAACATACTTTACCAAGTGTAAATTAATTTTTAATTTTACTTATATAATATATTAGGCAACACTTTATTTTTCAGTGTTCTTGTCACATATGTTTCATGTACTTAGTGTTGTAATAATAGTAAATTATGCATAATTACAAGCAACTAACCCTAAACCAAAAAGCCCTAATACTAACCCTCACCCTAGTAAGTGCATGTTGTTTATTAATATTACTTACTACTTAAAGGGGTCATATGATGTGATTTCAAGTTTTCCTTTCTCTTTGGAGTGTTACAAGCTCTTGGTGTGTGTGTGTGTGTGAGGGGAACAGGGTCACATCACAGGAGAGTGAACTGCCTGTCAGAAATCATAGCACGTCAGCTGTCTTAACCGCGGCTTGTGTACTGCATCATCACTGTGTCCGTCACGCGACTCTGTTGCCCTTTCGGGCTTGAACTGATGGTAAAACTAACGACATTATTAACTGTCTTGATATTTACTTTGAAAGCTTGAAGCTCGCGATTATGGTAAGGGGCGTTACATTTCCGACGCGTGCTTGTGGTGTTCGGCCAATCACAATGCACTGGGTCAGCTGGCCAATCAGAGCAGACTGCGCTTGTCAAAGGAGGGGGTTTTGTTGAAAACGACGTGTTTGAGAGAGGCGGGGCATAGAGGACCTACAATAATGTACAGTATTTGAAAAATAATGTGTTTTTTGAACATTAAAGCATGTCAACATATTCGGTTACACCAAATACACAAAATAATGATATTTAAAATAGCATCATATGACCCCTTTAATTATAGAATTACTGTTACAAGGACACCTTCAAAAATTAAACATTTTTATATGGCAGTTTGAAATATTTAACAAAACAAAACCCCCAGAAAAATAAAATCCACAGAAAAATAAAACCCATATTGCAGGCACCCAATGCAGGCACATTTTGAACATTTAAAAAGAAAATGTATTTAAATATAAAATGACAAATGACAACAACAAAAATCAAACTCACGCATTAGAGCGCCCAATTTCTTCAAGCGTGGATGAAGCTGTAAGGTATCTACAAACACACATTTCCACAGTATTAACAAATAATAATATACAAAAGTTCTGTTTAAATACTGTGAACTTTGCACACTTAAACAAACTTTTGGATGTCAAAATATTTTGACAGTAGACCTCAAATTGATGATACATTTCTTAAAGGGCTAAGAAAGGGATGGTTCCTGACCAGAACACAAGTCTAAACTTTAAAGATGACATTACCAGAGTTTAGACACATTGATCTGAATGCAATTCACTTCAGACACATCCACCTAGGAATGTTGAAAAACTCACAAAACAGGTTTGACTTCTCTTTCAAGTACTTTGGCTTAGCTGTTTAAAACCCTGCCTAACACTATATGTGAGCTCTTTTTGTATATGCATCAATTTCACATTACTGAGCAATAATCTCAAAATATTCTGCTAAAGAAAATTAAAAACCCTCATGTTTCCATTCCTTTATTTATGCACTGAGGTCTGATAATTTAGGGAAATTGTAGAGAAATGTTATATCTAGGTGGAAGGGAAGGTCTGTCCATTCAAACAGTTTTCAAATGTTCACATCTGCCCCTATATGAGCCAAAGACCCAACAGCACATGTCTTTAACCACAAAAGGCTGAAACCAGACAAAATGGTCAGCTGAGCTTGACATCAATAGGAAAATAAGGGGAAAATTTAATATAGCTGAAAGGTTATTTTGTGCTTTTGGTTTGTCACATTGAGGAACGTTCCTCAACGTTACAAGCAAAGAGGACAAAATACCCTTGAATTCTAATTTCCACTGATTTTGTTCTATTTTCACTCACTTCACAGAGCATTCGAAGCTTGCCAGCTTCAATGTTCAAGTGATATAAATCAGCACCAATAAAACATGTAGCTTGATTCGTGAACTTTATTATATCTCCTAATTATTAATGATGTCGTAAATTATCTTTTATTTTCTTTTATTTTTATTGACTGATTGATTAATTGAGAGCTGGCAAACTCCCGTTTATAGAAAGGGAACATAAAAACTAGGGGTGGAACTGTTCGCGGAAAAAAATCTCCACACACGGTTCGGCACGCACTAGGACCGCGGTTCAACTTAAATCTGACAACGCATCTATCTGTAATATGGTTTGCTATAAATAACACGTAAAACAAACAGGGTTCAACTAATGTATGTTTCTGTTGATGGATGCGCATTCTGGCTTCCCAACAGGCACGCGCAGAGGCTTGAAAACTTGAAAAACACACACAAACCATATATATTCGCAGTCTTCATGTCTTCATGTGTTTATTGTCTTCATGTCATCAGTAAAAACCTTTCTGCTATTTATTCAGCTCAGCTACAGTGATAGCCTGATGCTTTTGTCTATATTAGGGGTTTCCTGCACCTCATAAGTTATTTCTTCTATGAGTCTGTTTTAAACTTTCTGCGCGAGAGCGCCCTCTGGCTTCGAGTATGAATGAAACATGCACTCCTTATATTCACATCTCATTTTGGATAGGAATAAAACGTCAGGTCATGCATAGACTATTGTTATTGTCTCTTTGAATTTAAATCCAGATTTAAATCTAGAAACATCTAAGTTAACACAACTGCCTGGGCAGGGGATGAAATATTTATTAAATATTAAAAATACAGCTAAAGTAGTTCTACACAGCAGTATAAACAAAGGTGCCTGTTCTCTTTCGTTCTTACTGTTTGATTGGGAAAAGTTTAAAGGGGTCGAGGGATCTTGTCTTTTATGTTATCTGGCTAAAAACTATTCATACTTTGAACTATTAGGCCTATTATTACAGTATTTATTTAAAAAAACGTAGAGTGCATTAAAATAATTATAGCACTGATAAAACTGATTTTCTCATCCTACGAATTATACTTATCAATCCTGTTTTTATTATCATTATCATTCAAAACATTATATTCAGATAAATTCAGAACAGGATTAATATAGAATTCTCTATCATTAGCGGTTGTAATTACATCAGCAGATTCGGCACATTCACAATAGAAAAGCGGCGCTTTCACGTTATTTTATTACAACTGTGAAATTACAAACGAAAAATACACATTCTGAGACATGAACTGAAATGAATTGTGAATTTTATTAACATTAAATCGTCCTCCTCCCATTTTCACCTCAAAATTATGGGGAAGCTGTGCCTCCCCTGACGAGCCGCCACTGAAACTCAATAATAATAATAATAATAATAATAATAATAATAATAATAATAATAATAATAATATAATTCAGTTTGTAATTTCTGAGTAATTAAAAGGTGCAAAGAAAAAATTACTTTTAAACTTAAAATGGTCTTTTCTGTTCTGTGTTTCTTTTTCAAAACTGCGCCACGGCATTTGCTGCTGTATCAATACAGAAGCATCAGTTTCAATACACGTCTCAGCAAGGAGCACAGCCTTGTTTTAAAGCCGTGCTCCATGTGCCCCTTTTATACTTTGAGCACCTGCCCCTCCAAAGGTCTCTGCACGGCCCTGCTTCCCAATACATTACAACAACAGTGATGATGAAGAAAAAAAAACAAAAAACGTGGACAAACCATTCACTCTTGTTCAATGCGAATACCGTATGCTGGAATATGAGCAGTCATTTATTCCATCATCATCCGGGTGCTGATAGCGTGCACAGGTGAGACCTGAACAGCACACGTTGTTATCTGTGTTTAAGCTAAACTCATTTAAACTTTGCCAGTTTAAACATTTAAGAGCCAGAGAACGCGAGCTCGCGCATGCAGTGAGAAGATTTGTGCGTGCACTCATCCGAAGCGCGCAAACCCATGCCTCAGAACTAGGGTGGTGCGATATGGAAAAAAAAAAAAAACCTATCGCGATTTCTTTGATCAATTTTGCGATTTCGATTTTAATCACGATTTTGACACACACAGACATGCTTTACAGTTATTAATGCATTCAATTAGAATTTGAAACATATTTCCAAAAGAAAACCAATTAGAGCTTTATCAAAAAGATAGTTGTGTCCAATGTTTCTACATTTTTCATGTACATGTTATAATGGCTTTCTTTCATGTTGTAGACCACGAAATATCAACTGATTTACAGTTGAGATACAGGATTTCACAAAAACAAAATAAATTATAAAATGATAAACCTCACAACTGAGCGTTTAAACCAGGGGTGAGTCAGAAGAATAAATTATTATATTAATTTAAAACGGGGTTATGTGGGTGAATTTTTGCATTGATCTGAACAAAAACTAGACTGGTATTGAAAAAATGAACATTCATTCTCTGCTAGTAGGAGGTGCTTTTGGAACGTCAGAAATATAGAATGAGAAAAGTGTGAAAAAATATAGCCTATACTGACGAGGAAAGTCACTCTCTAACTCGACTCTAACCATTGGGCCACGACTTCCCCTGTAAAGGGGCTTATACTACTGTTTCAGCTATTAAAATAGTTCAGTTTTGTATGTAATGAAAAAGTGATTATATTGCGATTCGTTTTTTTATAAAGTAAATTTAGAAAAACGTTTGGAGCATTTTTTGTTTGTTAAATGTAAGTTTTTCTTTTTTTTTTTTTTTTTTAAGTAACGGCCAGCGGCACACAGTGAATTGATAATAGCCTATATGTTTGATCAATTTAGCCTTCTCAAATCATCACGACTTGCCTAAAATAAAATCTATATATATAA
>NW_015538026.1:57329-57903 GCF_001515605.1 Sinocyclocheilus anshuiensis | reverse complement strand
GCCAGCGGCAGACAGTGAATTGATCATAGCCTATATGTTTGATCAATTTAGCCTTCTCAAATCATCAGGACTTGCATAAAATAAAATCTATATATAAAACAGTTCAAGCAAATCACAATGTTAGTTTATGATGAACCTAAACTCCGCGAATTGCCTCACAGACATGATAAAAATTATATAGAATGCTTTAAATTACTACTTTAAAACAAAATAATTAAAATCGAAAATAGAAACTCTTTCATTATGTAATCCGTGCATTTCTCTCTAAAGGCACATCCAATGAGGAGACGGCGAGTAATTTTTTTCATCACCATATGGACGTCTAAAATATAAAAATAAGGAAAAGCCTAAAACAAGCCCAATTATGATTTGCGTTTTATTTTATAATTCCGTATATACAATTAAATGATTAAAACACAAATTATAATGGCATATATGTAAAACTTTGTCCTATAATTGTAGCTGCTTATATTTTCAGATTTATGTTGTTCTGTTCTGAATACCTTCAAATTTAAAGGATTTACTGCAACGCAATTTTGTATGATATGTGAATTATTTATTAGCCTATTTTTTT
>NW_015538026.1:34101-57251 GCF_001515605.1 Sinocyclocheilus anshuiensis | reverse complement strand
CTTTTATAAAGAATATCTCTTTGGATTTGAGACTTTAGTCTTTGCAACTTTACAGATATTCTTTATGCACCAAGAGCTTGTAACACTTCAAAGAAAAAGAAAAATGTTTAAATCGCATCATATGACCCCTTTAAAGGATTTGCTGCAACGTAATTTTGTCTGATATGTGAATTATTTATTAGCCTTAATCCATGCAGCAAATGCTTTAAAAACAGCTGTAAAAATTACTTTATTGCATTCCAGACGCTTTTAAAGAACTTTTCACTATAAAATATTACAGGTAGCTTGGATGTAAAACATTGTCATGAATTCGTTGTATTCCCATTTGTAAAATAGCCAACAAATGAATTGTTGTAGGCTAACCTGATCTCATGAAAGTGCATAGACCTATAGCACGATTTTCTGCTTCTATTTGGTGTAGCCTAATATTGCTATGCAGAAATTGACTTTGGCATGCAAAAGACTGAAAAATTAATAATTAATGGCATGGCTGGTTCACTGGATATACGGGACACACAGGCCTATAATAACTGCTGAAATGTTTGCGGTGCAAATCTGAGGTCAGTCTGAGCGCTCATGGTACGCACAGTGCGTACAGCCTTACACCTGCAGGCGCCACTGACTCTAAACCCGTAATCAGCAACTGTTCGCGTGTCATCTGATTGGTTCGGATAGCATACTGCGGGAGGTCAGGGGCGGGGAAATTCGTGCTATAAAGCGATTTAGAAATCACGCAAGCTCAAATCGCGATTTGATGACGATTTCGATTAATCGCACAGCCCTACTCAGAACGCGTGCAAATATTAAGCTCTCTCTGAAGTATTGTGTTTCAATGGACAAATTCACACAAAAATTATGTCAAAATGCCCGTCTTGGTAAGTATCCTATAGCAGACATAGCCGGCTGAACATACTGTATCAGTGCACTGGATCAGTGCATTCTCTTAAAGTGACAGTACTTAATATTAATCAAACAGCAACAACAAATAAATCACGCACTGCTCTTGATTGAATAGCTTTTGTAACTTTAATAAAGATTCATCTTTAATTTATACAGCGAAATATGCAATGCTGTTTTGCATTTCATTACTTTATTCAATTTCTGTACCTAAAAACTAATGTTAGACCTACCTAAAAAAAACCTGAAAATCACTTTATTTGTATCTTTATTCTATTGTATTTATTTGTGCTGTTGCTTGTAGTTAGATAGATTATTCTTATTTTCTTTATTTTTATTTGACAGTATATTTTCCTAAACATAGCGCATACCGAACCACACCGAAACAGTGACTCTAAAACCGTGATACAAACCGAACCGTGAGTAAGTTGAACCGTTCCACCCCTAATAAAAACATGAATTTACTCGGGAGAGGATCATGGGAAGGGCTACAAAGACGACAAATGAAATTGAAACAAGAGGGCAGCAGGTCCACACCTAGCAAAGAGAATCACAAGACCAAGCAACAACAGGCAAAAGAGAGAAAACTCACAAATTAGATGAGGTAACTCTACGATTCAAGTCTCCAAGAGTTTGTGAGGTTCTCATATAACTAGAAGCAGAAATATAGATTAACAGAAAAAGTCATTTTTAAAAAGGGTTTAGCTGAGATGCTACAGTGAAAGAACACCGAAATTAGCTTCAAGAAAATAGGACTGTAGAGATATTAATTTGGTATATATAAATAACTTATATATACAATTTATACTTATATGCATATACATTACATATTCAAATAAAAAAATAATAATGTCCCATCAGTGGGCACTGTTAAGAGATTCAAACAGCCCATGTATAAAAACACAGCACGAGATTAGAAAAGAAAGATGAAGGTTAAGATGATGCTCAGTCAGAGTGGACAGGTTTAACAGACAGGAAGTACTCACGCATTGGAGCACTGAACTTCATGCCAGCCTTTGGTGAAGTTCTGTTTGATTTCAGAGAGGGGACTGATGCCAAGCCTACGCTTGAGCTCAGCGGCATGCCTCTCCTTCGCCACGAGAACCTGCCTCAGTGTCTGAATCTCATCCTCTACCTAACAAGAGAAAAACACAAGATAAAACTAAACAAATGCATAGAATTTAGATTAATTGTTAGTAAGATCTTCCAGGGCTCAACACCTGGCCTCACCATAAAATAATTTTTTTTTATCAGTGATGCACCGAAATACATTTTTTTTAATAGAAACCAAAATTTTTCATTGACCTGAAAACTAAAACAGAGTTTTAGTAATTGGTTAATTGAACACAGTATGCTGTTCAGGTTGTTGTGCTCTCATGTGATAAATTAAACCTCTCATAGTAAAGTTCTTCAGCATCAAAGATATTTCAGCCAAACAACTTTTAGCTATTGCTACTCTAGCACCATTTTTAGTCACAATGAAGGGCGTCCACAGATGCCAAAACAGTCAGAGAAGCACTAATTAAATGTCACTGTTTGGGTCAGTAATTTCAGCCCTCCAAATCTATTTTGTCCAAAAGAGAAAAAAATATTTTTGCTTGCCAAAATTTGTCTGCATCACTACATTTTATGTTTTAAATCATATTTTTTAGACGTCAGAAAGAAACATCAAAAATATTTTCAAATCCAAAACATGAATACATTTCATATAAAAACTAATTTTTCATCTTTTCATATTGTTCCGAATATCCAAAGCCTTTTCTATTCACAAAAGCAGAGAATGGCCAGTGGCTGTCAAGCTCAAATCATCTCGTATTGTGTTCCACAGGCTTTGAAACAAAATAAGGGTGAATAAACAATGACATCATTTTAAGTTTTGGGTCAACTAACCAAGTAAGGCGTCAGTACAATTAGCACATACCTTCCACACCTCATCTGACTTTAAGACCAACACGACATTTCATATAATCTTGGCAGCAAGTTTTTCTCTAAGTGTGAGCAAGGCCAAACCCATCTTTGCTGTCCCCGCCCGGACCTCTGTATTTTGTACAATAAAAAGTTTAGTGAAATAATTACATAATAAAAACTTTACTTTGGTGGTGCAAATAAATTATGCAACACTAAGAAAAAAATGACTTTTACCTTTAAGCTGAATTCTAGCAAAAGAGTTCAGTTTTAATGGTTAAAAGGTGAGATGCAAGTAAGTTGCTTAGCAATTTATATTTCACAACTGTGCTAAGATACAAATTGTTAATATTCAGGGATGCAAACAATTCAACCAGAGCTATTTTCAGCACATTACAATTAAGAATGAAAGTGCATATTGCAAATGAAAATAACTTGGTTACACTTTCCTGATAGTCTTTTAGTAAATTCAAATTTCATCCTCAGACCTACACTAGAACATGGTAAAAACCTGTGGCTTTGACAAGTGTGTTTTTAAGCTGTGGTTAGCAGAGTCATTCAGACTATTAAATAAAAAATATTCGCAAATAGATCAAATGCATTACAATAATTACTATTTTTCTTTATACGTCTCCTTCATTCCATTAAATTTATTTTATTAATAAGAAACCCCTATGTGTCTGCAACCTTTCTATATTGTAATGTTTATGGCTGGTCTGTGCTCAAAATTTAAAGGCATAGTTCACCTTAAAAATACAAAAATCTATTATCATTCTGTTATCATTTACCTATTCAAATTTCGTCATTTTAAATCCAAATACTATTTTTCATCACCATGTGTTCACTTTTTTTCACCGAAACAGACAAAAAAGTAAAAGACACTGTTTTATAGATATTGTTATTTAATCTTTGCCTTCCAGATGTCTTAAAACACACATATGTAGATGAGGGCCTGAACACCCCAAAAAAAGCAAAAACCCTGTGTATGGCCATGAGTGTGAGAAGGTTAACTGTCGGGGTACAGGGTGGAGGACGAACTATGTGATACCTTGGTGAGCTCCACCTGCATCTCTTCTGCCTCCTCTTCTGTCAGGCCTGGCGGTAGATTCCCTCCACTGGCTACATCTGTAGATGACACTGAAGAGCCTATAGACAACAACAACAACAAAAGATGGATCAGGGGTTGTACATGAGGGACCTTATCTAGACAGTGACGCCAAGAAGAACTACAGCTGTGTTTCTTTTATTTAAAAATAGAGTACTTAATCTAATTCTAGTTTTAAGTATCTCCAGCTAGGTCAACACTACATGTTCAGCAGTCAGGCCGACCAGCACTGATCTATTATAGACCTGGCATGTACTGTGCCGACAGTTTTAGTGCACCCAATTAAATCCAATACAATTAAAACTGATAAATATAATTAAATGGAGGTTTTCATGAATACTCATGGCTTTCCTATAGGGCACTCTCTTTATAACCCTTTAAATACGAGTTGTTTTGCACTTTTTATTAGCGCCACCCACTAGACACGCATCTTCGCTGCACCTGCTCAAAGCACAGAAAACTCACCCACAGACACTTACCCTGCTCAGAGGAGTCCATTTCGGATAAAATACGATCTTCGATTACGTTTACCTATGTGTAAACAAATGTCACCGCGTATATTTTGGGATGGATGAAAAAAGAAAGTTGACCCTCCCTGACTTCAGCAACGTACACAAGAAGCTTTAGGTTTAACCAGCGACGAGCTTGAGCTTCCGGGGCGCGGATATGACGTCACCACGCCCTGCGCTCGCTTCTATGCACTGTGAATATAATTCGAACTAGTTTTTTTTTTTAATGGTTAATATTTAGTGTTTAAAACAACCTGTACCACTTTTTTGTCTCTTACCTAAGAATACAGAACATAGACTATTTTTATGTTGCACTTTCTGGAAATATATTTGTTAAATATTTGTAAAAGGATTTGGTCGCTGGTACTTTCCCCTGAAGATATAATATGGTAGCCTATAAATGATGGTTTTTCATTGCACTAATATTCAATTTTGAGTAAATGCTTCATTCATAAATACAGCAATGGTCATAATATTAAGGAATAAATTAAAGCAAAGGTTTAAACATAAAAAAATGAAAATAGTTTATTAAATATAGTTTTTTAATTGTTTTCCTTTTTCATTTTATTTTTATATACAGCCTATATAGAGAGAATGGGATTCTCTCACACTTGACTCATCCATCATATTTTTATCTTTTTTCCACTTCACTTGTTCTCATTTCACCTTCATAGTGTTTTTTTTTTTTTTACTGAAAAGTAATTTTGTTGTTTTTATTTTAAGAAGACTACATTCACATCAAATGTTCATAAACATTTATTTTACACCAGCAAATAATTTTTTTTTTCTTTTAGTCATACAATAACCATGCTACAACATAAAGGTCTAGTATTATGCTTTTTAATAATTCAGTGTATGTACAAGAGACCTTCACTATAGAACTATGTGTAGCATAGTTTCAGAGTCAAATTCATGTAACATACCATTTGAAACAGGGACAATTCATTATAAACATGACAAAATAAGACCATAAATAAAAAAAATGCATAAAATTACCATTTCACTATAATTACACTAAACATTTTCTCTTCTTTCTGAAGACATAATATGCAACAATTTCCTGACCATTTTTCTCCAGTATGTTTTATTTTTTCTTCTTTAAGCAAGGTATTAATTCAACGTAAAATCCAACATTTTAATGACTAAGCCATACTCTTTATACGAGTGTAGTTCTGATACAGATAAATGCACAGGAAAAAAAAGACCACAGAGGCTAACATCCATTAAAACCCATCTAGAGCATTGGAACAAGGGAATGAGAAAGAGAGTAAGAGAGAGGAGAAAGAGAGCATAGTGACCGAAGATACCATTGTACTCGATAACGAAATGTAAACAATTCAATGAAAAATTATTGGCCATTGAAAAGTAACTAGAAAAAGTGAATGAACATGGCTGGTGACATTTGTATTTGGCTCCAGGTAGAGCTAAGATGGAAAATGAAAACAGACAGATGACAAACAAAATTCAGACCTGCCCACGTAAGCAGGCAGTGCGGGATGTCAGAGTAAAAAGCACGAGTTGATATGGCATTGATGGTCATCTTAGTGTTTGTAATTGCAGATTCAGGAAATCAGGTTTGGTATAAGAAGGTTATTAAAGCACTTTCAGTTATACTTGACGAGAGAACTGACCATATGTACTGAGGCGACAGATCCGTTTAGCTGTTGGTGATGTCGCCACACACACCATCTAATTCACAATTTCACTGAAAACAAAGCATAAACATAATCAACAGCAACACAATGCAGTTTCAGGATCCTATTACATAACTAGGCTATATGACACAAAAATAGTTTAACGGTTTAGTTTAATCTTCTGAGGGATAATGCCACATTTCTGAGGCTGCTCAGAGGAGAAACATAATCAAATAAATGCTAGTGTTTGCAGGTAGCATCAAACCTTAGCTGCTCAAATAATCTTCAGGACATCAAGGATTTCAAGTTTGTTGACGAACTTGCAATTTAACAAAAACTGCCAAGAAAAAAATCTCTCACATAGTCTTCCATTTGCTTCATTGTGAAAAAGCCTATTTTTTAAGACAATTAAGATTTTAGCATTATTCTCATGACAATTAAGAATATTTCTCTCTATCCTTATACTGCAGAGAACAATCCCATGACCACTACTGTAATTGAAACACATTACAGAAATGTCCTAAAAACAGGCTTCATTTTATTTAGGTATAATATATATATTTTGTCCTTTCAGGCTTTGAGAGACTGGACTTTAAACATGTATCCAGATGCTTGTAGTGTTAAAAAAAAACTTTGCCACTTCAATAAATAAATTGATGGAACAAACATCATACATGGCTACCGCTTAGGAATGAATGTCTTTAAAATAAAAGCATTTCTCTCACAATAGACAGCATATCTTGGCATAGAGAGACTCAAGTGACCACAAGAGGCCATTACCACAGACACCAATAATAGTTATCTTAATAACTATATGCGGCAACAACTAAAATATAAAAATGACCAAAATATATATATATTGTACATACACATGATGTGTATAGATTGTATATCCATATAAAAATGTCTCATTTGTTATAGTTTCCACCTTACGTACACACTCACTGTGATATGACACTATGGGAGTTTATGTTAGATTGTGTTCACAATTCTCTTTTGATGAGAGAAAAGAGACACAACTGGGCCAAACTGAGCTTAACACTAAGACCAAAGCCAAGAGCCCATGTTATCGCACATCAACGAACCTACACACTACACAGAGATGACAGTTAAATCCATTCCATATACAGGGAAGAGTCCTAAGTTTGGCTCAGCTTGTTACAAATGGTTCTCAGAATAAGACAGGAACACCAACACCCAGATGTAAATGAGCAAAATACTAGGAAGGAATGAAATATTAGAAATTGCATCATTTGTATCTCTCTCTGAAAAAGCTCGAATAAAACAAAAAACAACACTACTTATGGATAAACAAAGCAAAATAATCCAAAGAACCCAATTAACGTTGAATGTTGCTGTTAATTTCAAAACTGAACTCAATTTCATGACACAAAGCAGATCAAATTGCCTACAGGGACACGGAAGATTCAAACCAGGAATATTGGTGAGGTATGCGAACAGAATATTTGAGATTTTAAAAATGCAATATATTCCTGCTGTTTCTCAGCGCAGTCGCACTAGTCTTCCAACACCTATGGCAAGTTCACAGAGTCAAATTTAAACCACACTCAAGTACTTATAAATGGGAACAAACATTTCATGTCAATAAATATACCAAAAACGAAGTCAAGGAACAGTGCATGCCACAGGACGACGAGCAAATCTGGCTGGAGGAGCAAGGGAACGAGTGGAAGGCAAGATTGGAGGTCAAAGGCAACAAAGAGATCAGGGTCAACAACAGGATCTTTTTTTAATCTTTTTTCTTAAGCTCGTTTTATAAACTACGGTACGGTGAGGCGAATGTGAGCAACTCTTGTGTGGGTGATGGAAGTGGTGCATGAATAAGGGACAGGATACGCTAAAGAATTCAGCTTTCGGCTTTCCTCCTCTCAAAAACAGGCTTTTTTAATTGTAGTTGAAGGATTCTTTCCATTCATTTTTTTTTTCCTCTTGGGGAGATGACGCAGAGTGGTGAGAGACAATCCCCAGGGTGGAGGTGAAGAGAGTGGGGCATTTAATTGAAGCCGGTGTCAGTGTGGTAAGTAGTATGGTAACCGTCAGACGTTAGCTGGGTGGTTTCTGTGGCAGACGTGGGCTGCATCACGATGGGCTCACCTCCACCTGCCTCTACAGAAAGATTTTAACAGGACATAATGGTTTAAACATAAAGAATCCGGAGGACAATAGGGATAGCTGTTTAAAGGTGGCATGTTATGGGCATGTAACACACATCTAACCTCTCTCATCAGACTGCAGTTGGGCCTCTAAGTCTTCAGGGGAGACATAGAATTCCTGTTCCTGTCCCTCAGGTGGCCGTGGTTTACACTTCCCACAGCAGCAGTTACAACAACAGCACAGGCAACAGCAGAAGTAGCAGCCTGTAGCCAGGCCACAGAAAATAAACAGAGCCTGTAGGGGGAGACAGAGAGCAACACAACAAATTAGAGTTAAAGGTGGGGTATGTATTTTTTCAAAAACGCTGAAGAAAACTGAATCTGGCCGAATACCAAAACAAACTTGTAGCCAATCAGCAGTAAGGGGCGTGTCTACTCATGATGTGGAGGAGAGAGCGCTCAGTGCACAGGATGGACATTAGCCGAGCCGAGCGACAGAAAGATAGAGATGACGGATAAAAAACAAAAGAGGAAAACGTCTGCGGAACAAAAGAAGGCTTACAATAAGGCAAGAAGTAGGACCCGTGTAAATATCGGATCAGCTTTCCAGCACTGGAGAGAACTCAAGGAGCGGAAGACCTGCGATTGGACGCCGAGGTTGGTTTGTTTCTTCTCAATAGGTGAGTAACACCGTGTCTGCGCCGCAACAGCTAAAGTCTGTCTAGTACACTGGACACGACAAAGCGACCGTTGAAAATCATTTGAAATTTGTGTCAATACGTCATAAATAGAACGCAGCAGCAGTTTACTGTTGGGGATTTGTCGTGCCGTGCCGCATCCAGTGTAGACAGCATCACTGATTATAATGAGTTCTATAGTATTTTGTCCCGCCACGCCGCTGGCATCCGGTGTAGACACGGTGTAACATTGGTTTTGCTTTGTTTCACAGAACTAATTGTTGCCTGGGTTGCGTACGCATGTGTGGGGCGGCGCTATCAAAATAGGGGCGAGACCCTTTTGGGATAGGGGCGTGTTTGTTTTGGTGATTTGAAATAGCAACATTGGCTACCAGAAATCACTTACCCCACCTTTAAAAAATAAATTACTATCTAAAAGTTAGGGGTAAGTAAGATTTTTTTTTTCTTTTATGAAAAAATTGATACTTTTATTTAGGAAGAATGCATTAATTATTCATTAATTAATCATTAATTATTGATCAAATGTGACAGTAAAGACATTTCTATTTCAAATAAATGCTGTTATTTTGAACTCTATTCATCAATAAATCCTGAAAAACATGTATCAAAGTTTTTACAGAAATATTAAGCAACACAATTGTTTTAAACATTGATAAGAATAAATATTTCTTCAACACCAAATCAGCATATTCGAATGATTTCTGAAGGATCGTGTGACACTGGAGTAATGAGTAATGAAAATTCAGCTTTGCATCACAGCAATAAATCATTTTAATCCTCAAACCTTACATTAAAACGTATAAATCCAGCCAGAAACACAGTCTTACCTTGGCCCACCAGCTGGACAGGACAAAGTAAGTGTTGACGTTCTCTTCACCAAACTGTTCAGCCACATACAGTCCCAGAGAGCCATACTTGTCATAGATGTTTCTCTTTGTTGGGTCGTTAAGAATGGCATGGGCATTGTTTATCTCTTTAAACTTATCAGCTGCCTCAGGGTTGTCAGGATTCTTGTCAGGGTGATATTTCAATGCCAATTTCCTTTAAAAGATAAAAAGGGCACTTAAACTACATTAAATGCTTTCAGATTTTGGTATTTGGACATACTATTATTATTTTTTCATTATTTGTATCAGTTAGGGGTTGCACCGACTAATCGACTAGTCGACTTCAATGCTCTGCCATGTGTTTGTCACAGCTCCAGACTTATTTGTTCATTAATGACTTCATCAGCGACTAGTCGACTTCGACTCGACTTTCATCACATAAAAGTCGACTTCAAAAAATCAGAAGTCGTTCAACCCCTTGTATCAATACATCCTATTGGAATGGACTCTGATAGACTGTTGCAAAATAAATAATACTAATAAAATAAAAAATAAAATAAATAAGAATTACTTTTTTGTTTAATTTCAATATCCTAAACTAATCGTGAACAAATTATTAATTTGGTGTAACATTGAAACAAAAATATGAAGATGGGTTTCTGATTTCACAAATTTGGACACCTCTCAAACCAACCAGGCATACTGGAGTGTTTTTATTTCTATCAATATATCTGATGTGGATGCAGCCCAAAAGACCTGTCAATGTCACAAAAAAAAAAAAAATTCTAATAAATTTGAAAAATAAAATAAATGAGAACAACAATTTAATATTTGTTCTTTATTAGTGAAGCAATTTTTACTAAATTGAAAAAAAAAAATCATGAAAACTATTTTTTTTAAATGCAATTAAATTTAATGTACACAGTTGATATTTTCAATAATATCACATTTTTTAAATATACAGTAAAATGTGTTTAGCATGACAATATTATTAATATATTTTTTTTTTATATATAAAATATACCAAAAATAAAACTGGCATTGAGAGTCATGAAATATCATTAATGCATAATACAATGATAGCAATGCTGTGATATTTCCAGGTTACTGTACCATGAAAATCTCACACTGTGATATCACTTTAAAAAACACTTCATAATGAGATCCATTACTTTCGTGTAGTCCTAGGGTAGCTAAAACTGTGCATGGCAAATGGCCCCTGAATGCACTTAGTTTTATTGAGCTGCAGGGTTCCACATTGCTGTGTGCTGCATTTAGCCTATAAACATCTGATGAAGACTCCAGCCAGTAAAAGTGAAAAGAAGCAGAGCAGAATGCTGAACAGGGATGCTGAGGAAAGGACAGAGCTTCTCAGACTCACCTGTATGACTTCTTGATGTCATCGACAGTGGCCAGTTTGTCGACACTGAGCACATGATAGAGTGATTCTCCAGAGGTGGAGAGAGTGCGCTGCCTCTGCTGCTCAGCCATGGCAAATCAGGTCCTCAACAATCTGAACACACACAAACACACAACATGCTGCATGGCAATATTACAAAACTCTTCAAAATACAAAGCATGAATATTGAAGCACTTCATTTGAACAACAGGGAACGTCATGATGCAATATTTCCAAACAAGGACACTGGCCTAATGACAAACGACCTTCATCATAATCTTCATCACTATAAATCAAAAGTAATCATGGATCCTCGTTATTTGCTAAAGTCTTTTCTTGCACTCTCTCTTTTTATCAGGCTTTGGTTTAGTCACCATAAGTTTACTTAAGTTCTCTTTGTTTATTATATAATCCATATTCTACAGTGTGACTAATTTAACATTCAGTGTGGCGTGCAGTAGTGTTTCATGTAGTTTGGCCAATCTGGGGTCTAATTGAAATCAGATGGCATGGCATATGTAGAAAGTCTCTCCTTGCACTGCATAAAGTCCTTTGTTCAAAATATTAGAGAGCAGTTTTGCTTTAGTTAAGATGCTGCTGTCAAATCTCAATAATGAATGATAGCAGACTGCTTCAACTATACAACTAACATGTCTACTCTTCAACACAGATAATGGCATTTTCACAGAAGGCAACGCTGAAAACGTTCAATCAGGAATGTCACTGTGGCAATTAGAATTAAATCAAATGCTTTTAAGTTATTTTTTGAACATTATATTTATAATAGTATCTAATATATATAAAAAATACATTTGAATAAAGTTTGAATACTCTCAAACTGAAGTACAGTTTTATTTCATAAAACATTTAAGTAAACATTTAAACAGCTTGAACTGAATTTCACAGATCTATGATTTGAGCAGAAAACAGATATTCAAAAGCGGTGAGCTTTTCCACTTCGAAGTAATTTGCTGTTCTGATTAAAACTAACCAACAAAATCTCATTCAGTTTCTGCTCTCATCAACGTTTATCAACCCTTGGAGTTGATAAATATGTACTGATTATAAATTTGCCTTTAAAACCCCAGAGGACACAGAAAACGCATTATCAGATGAACAGCAGACATGCAGAGAGAACATGTCCGATATACTCCAGATTATAGTTTGGGGTTTAAACTCTAAAACCACTCAAGATAATTAGTAGTTTAATTGGATTTCAGATCAGTACTTAAACGTAGAGACTTAACAGATCAGCTGGATCTTTTAAAGACGGGATAAAGGTTTTATAGGGCCCTAATAACAATGAATATCATGCTGCTTCTGTTTATCTGTCATAGCATGATGTTCAGGCTGTTGGCACAAGAACAGTATCACAAAGATGTTTCTAATGACAACTTGCCTGACTGCACACTAATAGTTATTTTCAACAAATCCTTTACTACTGTAATGATGACATAACTAGCACTCTCTAGTGATCATATAAGCAGTACTCATGATTCACCAGCTGACTCACACTTTTCCTATCAGCTGATTCTTTCGTGTTGATCCCCAGAAAGAGAAATCAATACCACAGGTTATCACAGGGTTCAGTTTCCAGAAGATGCCATATTCACAACCTAACAGGGTGATGACAGATTTTTTACAAGTGTCACCTTGTGAATCAATCAAATCCATATTGTCATGTCTAGACTGGATTTCAGCCGTACTATCGTGTACCAGAGAACATGAAATACAAAGACTGACACAGTTTCATATCAGTAGAATAAAGCAAGTGTTAATCTGTCTCTCCATGTGCTTGCTTGTCTCATCATGTCTGGAGAGGCCTGGGTTTGTCAAATCAATCTTGTGCACCACAATAAGCTTTCCTCAGCTGACTGTAGTACCTCAGATTGTTTACTCAGCACTGCCAGACCCCAATAATTCAGACTAGCATTCAGGGCTTCTGAGGAAGAGAGTGAGACTCCTCAAAGAAGATATTAGAGCATCTGTGTGTGTGACGTTAGTTTGAAAAATCTAAATGTAGCATTGTGCATCATTTATAATTGATCCGTAAACACCAAACTCTGTTGTGAACTTGGGTTTTTATGTCATATACGCTGTTCACTGTAAGCGTTAATGATAAGCATCTATATAGGATCAAATTATGATAAAAATCCTTAGTATTACAAATGTTGCGTGTTATGGATGCACATTTTCCAGAAGCATCGTGAGGATTCTCGAGCTGAAGAAATGGCTTGGCTGCATTCAGCTTCACGTCGTTCCATGACACTTTCAAACAGACCCACCCATGATCCCCAACATGGTGTCTGGGTTGACAGCTCACAAGACTTTTGCAACAAAGCCAGTAAACTGGAATTATAGGAAGAGTTTCGTTAGCTGTTCGTAAACGCGCATTGTTATATTCTTTAAAAGAACCGACTCAATCGATTCCTGGACGAATGACTCTTTTGAGTTGGTTCTTTTATTCACTCGCTCCAAAACATATAGGCTAGCGAGACCAGTATAGTGCGATTCTCAAACGAAAGACTGAAACTTACATCTGAATAACTGGTTGTTCAAACGGAAACGTGCTGTTTAGTAGTATTTTATAAAATAAATCAACTGTATATGTTACCAGTTTTAAAAAATGTTTAGGGCCAATCATTCCACTGCATTTATTTAATTCTGTGAAATCATTCCACTGCATAAAAGTCTGTGAAATGTGATTAAAATGTGTAAACACGACTATATCTGTTCTATTGAAATCTTAAATTATTTTATTACTTGGCAACAGGACCCCCGGGTAAGGAGCCGGAATCGAAATCGTTAAATTCCGCACGATTCCCATCCCTACCGTTTACAGATCGACACGCAGCTGCGCTATTCTGTCTGCATGAAAGAGCGCTCGTTTTTATAACACGAAATGTCGCACTGTGTGTCCGCACTACGGCGTCTCTATCTCTATATGTCAACAAGAGAAAATACACACACGATTCATTCATTCATATTATAAAGCTGAGGAGGGGCGGTTTGCTAATGCGAATCTGAGCAACAAACGGAAATTTTTGTCTGCCCTTCAAAATGCAGATTGCGATCTACTGTGTCAGTTACTGCAGTAGATTACTTCACCAGAAGGAAAGGTTTTACAGTTAATCTCTGACTTTCTTCGCTTCTGCATCACCAGGAAGGGCCCGGGTGCTTTGGTTAGCTTTGCGCTCCAGCATCCATATTCTCTGGCCTGTTGGCTCGCGCTCCCGTTACACCACATAAAACCAATTCGCCCAAGCCCATGATAAATCAGGAGAGCAGGCACATTTTTTTTTTTGCCGTGGTTTCAACGCATGCCCCGCTTACCGTTTTGTCGGCCCCGACGTCGTGATTTAATTTCAGTGCGTTAAAGGAACCGATGTTACATTTGTGGTTGCATCCCCGGGAACCGCGCGATAACGTAAGTGTACCAGATGCAGCAGATATCGCTCGGCTCCGCCCACCCGTGACATCACCACAACGACGTGCGCATCACCCCCTGTAGACCTAGGCCCGTTTCACTGGATGAAAAGGGTCTTACACTGTCATCGAGAGGATATTGCCAAGAAAACAAAATAGTAACCTTAATATTACCTAATGTTATGTGTGTTTAAAGAATGGTAATTAACTAATTTTAGGTTTTCTGTTTGTAATTACCCTTTATGTTTCATATTGATTTGTGATTTTTCATGCGGCTCCAACTGCCCTCTGTCGCCACCTTCTGGTGAGAGAAAGAACTTGCATCTAATAATTTGGAGGCTACACAAGAGCTCATTGATCACTGATCAGAAACACTTAAGACCGAGACAGTTTTATTATTCTAATCATATTAGTTGAATGACAATTGTCCTACTGTTTCATATACTTTACATTTTAGATAAATATTTGTTATACAAAACATAAAACATGTTTCATTACATAATTTTCAACCAACCCTGCTAATACACATTTAAATTAATAAATATATACACTCTAAAACATTATATAAAATACAAGTTTTGAGGAGTTTCAATCCATTTGTTACAAATGACAAATGAAAGAAACCCCAATATGTCTGAAAGGAAAAATTTGTTTTCAACATGATGTTGAGATGATCTGAGGCTGATCCAGCTGATCAACTCGCTATGCTTCACCCAGCGCTATGAATACGGTGACACCAATGACGTTCACCAGAGCCAGGATTGAGAACACATTCACCCAGGAACCTGTGATCTCAATCATGTAGCCAGACAAGTATACCAACAGCAAACCTGTGAAATACAGTACAAAGAGAATAAGATATGGGGAAAGAAGAAGAGCAATATATAAACAGGAATTAAACAGTACAAATGTGGTGAGATGTTAGATATAAGTAACTGCACAGGACTTGAATGTGAACTTATAACATTTTGCCGCATAGTCTAAATTATGAGAAAAAGTTTAAATTATGACATACTAAGTATGTTAAAGTTATGAGATAAAAGTTATAATTATGAGATCAAGTGTAAATTACGACAAACATTTGAAATGAGTAAGTCATACTTCTAAGATAAAAGTCAAATTTCGGACATACTACGTATTAATTATGAGATGAAAAGTCCAGATTATAAAATAAGAGTTGTAATTATGAGATAAAATTCTAAATTATTACAAGAAAAGGTCAAAACTATTACATACTAAATCATAATTATGAGATAAAGTCTAAATTATGATATGAAAGTAAATTATTGTCATATAAAGTCAAAATTGACAATACGTCTGACAGCGAGTTATGAAATTAAAAGTCAGTTATCATTGTCATAATTATTTTGTCATATATTTATAATTATGTTTTCAGTTTTAATTTGTCAAAATTATTATTTTTATGTCAAAATTTTCAGATTAAAAATAGATCACCTTCACTATTTAAATTTTTCTAATTGTCAAATAGAATTCAGAATGTGTACACTGACCTATCAAAAAGTACTGTGACTAAACTATTTAAATACTCCTTCTACAAGTATATTAATGTCCAGTGGACTGTAGTCTGCATACATGTAATTGTTATTTTGATGCATTATATGAATTCTTATGTTAATGTAATTGTACAGAATATCAGGGCAGAGTAAAGTTCATAGCTTATGTTTTGTTACCTGCATCAGTTTCCTTACAGATGCTGTCCCGCAGCCTGACATAAAGATAAATATAAATGTGACTATTTACGGCAAGATATTTTGTTATGATTATTCACAGAAGCATCAAGGGAGGGGGGGGTAGAAAAAGTAAGCAAGAAGGTTCATCCCTAAACCTAATTGTCAGTGTGGAATAAGCAGATTGTATGAAAATGTACAAATGAAATGCAGAAATTCATACAAATTACCCACCAATTCGCGAAAACAAAATAGTTATGAATTCCCATCAGAGTGAGTTGGATTTGTTCACCTTGCCTAATGAGATGATCAGAGATAGAGCCTCCAAACAGTGAAGTGGGCAATGCCACAAACCAGGGGATCACATTAAACACCCAATCCTGTCATCAAACAAAATAGAGAATGCTTTAACAAATGACAACATCAAACAACCAGCAAAAAAACCCATCAAAACCTCACGAACTTCCTCTAGCCTGTTTGAGTGCACAAAAACTCATTCACCATCTTATGATTGAACATTTCATTTATTAATATAGAGTTAGACATTGTAACTAACATATTAACAAATAACAAGAGAAATAACCATTGAAGTCAATTAATGTGCGATGGCTGAGGTACCTTGGCATGAGGAAACATTTGAAGAATGTTGGTAGCCATGACATGAGGGTGTAATACGTGCTACTAAAGCAGAGATGAGCAATGATCATAGCCCTAAAATACACACACACATGCAGTAAGCAACTGTGCATTAATACTCACACATCTTTTAAAAGATTGAAGGTTTAAGTTTATTTGAGTTTGTAAAATCAACATACATTCTATAAGAGAAAGAATGTCCTAAAAATTGGAAATTGTGAGGGAAAATGACAAATCTCAAAATGGAAAACCAAACATGACGATGAAATGAGTGAAAATAGAGAGTAAAATGAGGGACATGAAAATGTTTTGAACCTAACCAGACACTAGGCTCTCTGAGGAGATACAGCCAATTGATTCTGGAGGATTCAGAAGCAGAACTACGGCTCCACAGTGAGTCGAGGGAGAAAACTGGACCTGTGACAAACAAACAAACTCTGTAGGGATATAAACACGATTTCTGAATACCAGCGTGAGATGATTAAGATATAGCAGGGACCTCAGTACAGGAATCTCTTATTCCGTGGTGCTGCATGGTGAGTCAGATTTTTTAAAATGGGGTGATGTAAAATAACACTGGCAAAAAAAATAATAAATAAAAATAAATCCAATTATTTTATCCACACAGTTGCGATGGCAAACACAAATACTGAAGCCAACCCTGATTGTTTCTGATTCACTGCGACTTCTCTAGGAGACTTAATTATACAAATACTGGCCTTCAGAGCAATAAAACAGCACTCAATCAAGAAAGAGCACAAAATCTCAAGAACAATGCTACTTAAATTAAACATGTAAAGGATCGTATAAAGATAAGTACATTTTAATTGCCTTGCAGAAGACATTTCCATACACAACAGGTCCAGCAAACAGCAAGGAGACCAGCTCCATAAAACACACTCCCCCATCCAAACCAGTCCATCATCAGGGAACCCACACCTCCAACCAGCAGCATCCTAAGAGAGAAAGACACCTCACTTACAAAATCATGAATAGTGTGGAACACTACATTAAGGGATGTAATTCCAGAGGTGCTTGCATAAAAGGGTGAATCAGTTTTATTTCTTACTTCAAATAAATAAATAAAAATATGAATAAAAATAGAATGATTGGGAAAACTTGGTATTATTCTTAGCTGGGTATTATTCTTACCCTAGGTAGCAACCACAGGCCAGTGTGCTCATCAAAAAACCTCTCTCTCCCTCCACCACACGCTGAGCACAGATACAGACAAGAGAAGGGTAGTGAACCCCTAAAAACACAAACTCACAATCATGTCCTTCTGAGAATTACTCCGTGATATACAATAAAAATTATGCTCACTTTGAATTACTTTTTGCCTTTAAGGGGCCATGGAAACCCATTTCTGCCACATAAGAAAAAAAATGCTTTCGTAACAAAAAAATCATAAGTATGACAAAAAAGTACTAAAATACTAAGTCACAATGATGAGATACTATAATTATGCGATAAAAAGTCAATATTAGGATATAAATCATATTACGCGACCTTTGGGTTACAAGTGCGACTCTCTAACCATTAGGCCACGACTGCCCCCAATGAGATAAAAATTATCAGATTAATGTTATAATTATGAAACATAAAGAGATTATCACATTAAATTATCACATACTAAGTCATAATTAAGATAAATAGTTTAAATTATATTATTCCATAGTCTGTTGGAATTCTTGATTCTGATGGGCTGGCAGGTATGCATTAAGGTCATCATTATGACACAGAAAGTCAAAATTATGCCAGTCAAAATTGAAATTATTCAAAATTGAAATGATGACATACTAAGTCATAATTGAGATAAAAAGTTGATAAAAATTTATATAAAATTTGTATTCATGACATACAGTCGAAATTGACATTATACATGCTTACAATTATATTTTTTTGTCATAATTTTAACATAATTATGACTTTCTATGTCACTTTTTATGACGACATTATGACTTTTATGCCACATTTTCAACTTTTTTTCATAATTTAAATTTATGATGCATCTATTGCCAGGAAGCGAAACTGCCTGTTGAATGCCTATATTCATGTACCATGGTATCTGAGCAGAGTGTTTTAAAACAGCCATTCTGTAACCTCAGAATTTGATTAGTCAGCAGACAGTAAATACACAATCAGTAAATACAGTCGCATGGAGGCATCAGTAGGCTAACCAATTACCAGTGCAATGGTGTGTATGTATAACTATCAAGGAACGAAGATACAAAGTAGACGATTTCTATGCCACTATTGCCAGGAAGCGAAACTAAAGAAAGGTGGATGGAGGACAGCGATGTGAATTTCACTGCCCATTGACAACTACCGCTGATTATAGGAGAATGATTAACTCGCTCCTGTGTTGTTCACAACAGAAACTATTGTTAATGCAGCTGATGCACAAATACACTATGAAATTTAGCAATGTTTTTAATCTCATTTAATAAACAAGTTTCCTCATACCTTGGCCATACTATTGTCTTGTCGTTAATTTGCGTTATCTTTAACCCTGACGTATCACACACATTTCCGAAAGGTGTTTTCACAGAGTCCACAGGTGGTTTGAAGCGGTCCGACTCTTGCTCAGCTGCCATTAAATCCAACTGAGTAAAAACCAGACACTGAGAGCCGGTTCTGTGCCGAAGAGGAAAGTTTACTACTGCATTTATAGGGCGAGCAGTAACAAATAGGAGGCGGAAACACACCTACACGCCGCCACACCTACATTAAATGTTTGAAGAGCAACTCGTCCTGGTCTGCATTTATTTTTAAGGATTGAAGGTGATTAATAGGTAGGAATGTAGCAATTTTTGTACAATTGGTGACGCAACACCGCAGCAGGAAAACGTGTAATCTTGCAACATCATTCTGTATTAAATCTCTGTGATCGCTATGAAATCTGGAGAAGCAGCTTTACAAAAAAAAACTCCAGTAAACAAAACCTACTGTGAAATAAACTTTATCCCAAACAGGCAGTACAAAATGTGAACAAAAATGAGAAAAATCATAAACATAAGGCTTTAAGTCTGTAATGACAATATTTGTTTTGTAATTAAAATAGCTTATATAATGAAGGTCTAAAACTCAACATTGTTTACTCCACATTACCAGCATCTGTAGCTTCTCATAAATAAAAAATTAAGTTGTTGGATCCACGATAAAGATTAGTTATATTATATCAGTCTTTTTCTTCCCATCCAGGAGCTGATATTTCCCTAAAAACAGCCTAGCATGAGGACATACTACTGTATGTGAAACCAGTGAAGAGGTTGGAATAAAATAAAATAAAATCACAAAACACATATATGACAGACTGAAAATTAGCAAAAACAGTATCATAGGAATATTCCATGTTCTTCAGAAAATAGGCTACCAGCATAGTAAATGGTAGATTAAAGTAAAAATGTAGGTTTAAGGGTTTCAATCAGTATAGTTTTGAAATAAATCATATACTGTTGATTAAGTTACTTTTTATAGAGGCATCAAGAAAAAAACATATATAGATTTATATTTGCTATCCAGTCACTGACTGTTCATAAATAAGACAAACATATTCAAATGTGTCCATGTGGATTACAGTCTCTACTTGGGGTCCTCAATCGTGCCCTTGCTGAGGTCTGTCATTCTGGAGTATTTCACTTTTTTCTGGTCCAGTTCGTTTTGAGCCCACAGTAAAAGCTTCAGCAGCTTTGCTAATTTTGGAGTAGATTCCCTGTTCTCATAGTCTAGAACAGCCTGGTTCACCTCGCTCCATACCTATAGAGGCAGACAGAACCCGGAATTAAGGAGGGAGGAACAAGTGCAGAATTCACAACAGGTACAGTAATGCCCCCTACTGTATATAAAGGAGAATCAACTGTCATGGAAACAAAGATCACTAACTTGTCATAATGGTTATGTACTAGGGGTGTGCGATATGACGATTTTTGATCATGGACTTCACGATCTGCTTTTGAAGAAATATCGTAGTATCGCGCTACAGCGCACATTCTATCAGTTGCAGTTCTGGTGCCTCCGTCTCAATATAATGTACAACGCGACATACATTCATATCAAATACTAACTCAGCATTAGAGTTACACTTACGGGACATTGTACTTATTTGCAATCACAAAATTACATTATTTTCATGTGCTTTAAAGCCTTGCCGGTTAAAGGGGTGGTTGATCAGCTTTTTTCGAAGGCTTGATTTGTGTTTATGCAGCGTAACGTGTTCATGCTTCATTAAAAAAAACAAAACATTATTTTCACATATTTTACCTTTATTCTACACCGCTGTTTCCATTCTCGTCAAAACGGTCTGTTGAGTTATTGGTTCTT
Organism: Sinocyclocheilus anshuiensis; assembly: GCF_001515605.1. Classification (NCBI taxonomy): domain Eukaryota; kingdom Metazoa; phylum Chordata; class Actinopteri; order Cypriniformes; family Cyprinidae; genus Sinocyclocheilus; species Sinocyclocheilus anshuiensis. The sequence goes on along the minus strand of NW_015538026.1, from coordinate 36,090 downwards.
TGAAGCCCCTCTCTCAAAACTATGCAATTGGGCTCAGATTGGTTAGCTGGCCCAGTGTGTTGTGATTCGCTAACCGCCTATAGTGCACGATGTCCGGAAACGTCACACCCCCTTACCATTACGGATAGTTGCATGTTCCCGGGGGCAGGGTTTATGCAAACATTGGGGTTAGTGATGTCACAAACCCGGGAAGAAGCTCGTTGTAGTCCCTACCAGCCTTTTTTGTAGTCATTAAACAGCGATTTCTTTAAAAGAAAGTATCTCCCTTTGCATTGAACTTTGAGCGTCGTAACTTTGCAGACTTGTTTATGCTCTAACAGCAACATTACACACTAACTAAAGTTAAAAAAGGGAAATCATAATCAACCACCCCTTTAAACATTTAATTTGCGTGCTGTTCTGATGTGCGTTTTTTCTGAGCACATACACCTGAGGCGCACACACTCTAAAAGGCCTGTAAAACAGCGCCTGATTACTGGACAAAGTTATCTTTCACGTCTGATTGTGCTAATACTGTGGAAGAGAACTGAACTGAGCTGGACGATGATATCACTGAATCAACAATGAACTGACTTTAACTGATAAACTGACTGTTCTATTTTCCTTTTGCATTATCAGCACATGGTTTTCCTGTTTAACACTGTAAAGCTGCTTTGACACAATATGTATTGTATAAAGCACTATATAAATAAAGGTGAAAAACACACAAGGTTTACATATAAACACAGTTGGTTATGTCCAAAGTGAAAGTAAACAGTTGAGAGAAAAACGGATGCGTGCAGGTCTTAACGTGACAGCCGACTAATTGTACTAAACATGCTGCCACTTGTCATTAAAGGGATAGTTTACCAAAAAATTACAATTCTGTCATTATTTACTCACTCTCATATTGTCCCAATTCTTGTGCTGAACACAAAAGTAGATATTTTGAAGAATGTGGGTAACCAAACAGTTGCTGGTCCCCTTTGACTTTGATAGTAGGAAAAAAAATACTATGGAAGTCAATGGGAACCAGCAACTGTTTGGTTACCCACATTCTTCAAAATAACTTTAATGTTCAACAGAAGAAAGAAACTCATTCATGTTTCAAACAAATTGAGAGCGAGTAAATTATGACAATTTTCATTTTTGGGTGAATTATCCCTTTAATGTTAATAAAACAACAAAACAAAAAAAGAGAAAAAACACACAATGCTCTTGACTAGGGATGTAACAACTAACCGTGAGCCAGTCGAAAATCGATTCAAATGTGTGACGATTCAAATATTAAAACCAGTTAAACTCTGCGGACCCAGATACGGGTCCAAAATGACGTTAAAAATGTTTATGCTTCATTTACATAGCCTTCCTTATATGGTATCAGCCCATATATGGGTTCATTTGAAAGCTTGGAGTGTCTTCTTTACAAATAATACCATTCCTTTTGGTTTTTATATTCAAAAAGCAGTAAACTTAAGCTTAGAAATGTATTCGTCCCACACACGAATTTCCGCCTAACCATTGCGAATAATTTTTACGAAGAATGTGTATTTGATATTTTTCACAAAAAAGTCAAGTCATATATCACAAGAAAGCTCTCATTCTCAGGAATTTGACGATGTAGATTATTTCATTGTGTGACAATCACAGATCGAATTATCTTCGATAGAACCGCGACTGTAATAAAGATTTTAACGAAAAGTAATCATTTGTTTTATGTTACATTCAATCGTAAGTTCATATTTACGGTCATGTTACTCAAAGAAATGTTTGCAAAAAATGGCTAATATTTGTTAACTAACGTCATATCATCATAGACTGCACGATAGTGCCACAACATATTTTCATGTCTGATCAGGGCGATAACCACCGTAGACATTGAGGGGGGCTAGTCCCTCCAATAATTATAAATCGCTAAACCCTTTTCTCAAATATTGCCAATTCGAGAGAGAGGGAGAGATGAAAGGTGCGTGTATGCACGTCTGTGCGTTTCTCTTTTTAGAGTGAGTT
>NW_015538026.1:31323-33800 GCF_001515605.1 Sinocyclocheilus anshuiensis | reverse complement strand
TTGCTGGAAAATATAATGTAGCGATTCAGTATTTAAACTGTTATTAATAAAAGTCGTGGGGCAGCATTGACAAGTTTATTTTCTCCTGGATGTGTGAGCTGCGTGATCTCCTAGAGCTGCGCGATCTCCGATATATATGTGTGTGTGTGTGTGTGTGTGTGTGTGTGTCAGTAAGCAGCACATTAATATAGAACGGTAATTAAAGGCTCTAATGCACACCAGTATAGATGTGTGTATTGTAGGAGCTAGACGAAGTATGATGACGTGTGACATATAGTAGTGGTGTCCCAATTCTTAGGGGAATATTTTCACCCCTACCCCTTGACACTCTGTTTCAAGGGACAAGGGGAAGGGGTAGGCGGAGGGGTAGGGGAAGGGGAAGGTGAAGGGTTATAAAATAGAATTGGGATTGGGCCTTAGTTTGTTCATATTAAGAGATTTCTTTTAATTGTGCAACTTATTGTTTGATTTGGGATTTGTTTTAAAATTTCAATTTAGTTTTGTTGTATTTCAATTTCACAAAGAAACGTGCAGCAATAGCCTAATAAAACAGCACCTTTTCATTTACTGTATAATGTCTTCAATCTCATTTTGTTAAAAAAAATCGTGAGAAAATCGAATCGTGAATCGAATCGTGAGTTGAGTGAATCGTTACATCCCTACTCTTGACTGAAGAACTTTAATAGTTGCTTTAATAAGAATCAATGTATAATTTATACAGTGAAGTTTAAATAGCATTTAATTTTTATATTTGTTCATTCAATTTCTTGAATGCTACTGCTAAATACACCTACTCTACCTGAACAATAAAGCACTGTTTGTTTTATTTGTATATTATGTGTATTTGTAATGTATCATTATCATATCAAATATCTTTGTTCTTATTTTTTAATAAAAAAGATAAAATAATGACAAAGATTTTTTATCTTTGCCCACTTTGGCCTTAATGTCTGCCATTATTTTTTATTTTATATTCTGTTACCTTATAAGGCTTTGTTTTTGAAATAGGGAAATTTGTTTGGCTGTACTGCTCAGACAACTTGCAAATATAAAAATGTGCAGAGTGATAAAATCATGATTTTTTCCATATCGCTCACCCCTATTATGTCCTACACAAAAAAAACACACATACCTTCTGCCTCTGCATCATATTGAGCAGGTCTCCAAACGGCGATTCTTCAGGGTTGTCGAAGGCGAGCAGTGCCAGGGTTCGCTCCATCTCAGTAAGACATTCTCTGCTCTCCTCTCCCTGTTCAGCCAGCTGTGACTGCGCAAACTCCAGCGCTGCCTCAGTCTCCCGCAGACGAATAAGCTCAATCAGATGCTGCTGCTACAAGAGTTTAAAAGAAAAGTTAACAACAGTTTCACAGTGAAGATCAGGTCAAGTTTTACTATAAGGATTGTTTTCTTTTCAGTACTTTTCAATTTTTGTCATCTGGGGTGGAACAAGAGGCCTTCATTTCTATGTTTGTTGTGCATTGTAAATAAACGCAACATGCATGGATTCTGTCATGGTTTACACTGGCTCTCTAAAACGCTCTCTTAGGCCTGGTTTATACCTGCTATTTAGATGTATTTTTGCTGATCCGATCACAAGTGAATGACACTAAATACAGGTGTAAACAGGGTCTAAAACAAGCTTGTCCAATTTCAACCACTTCCAGAGGTAGTTAAAAACGGATTGCTTTCATAGTTTAGATGCTCATGTGGTGAAATGTGTTCAAGCAACCACAAAAGACCACTGTCTCACTGCCTACTTCCCTAACATGTAATATTTTAATGGGACAGGTTTTGAGAAAGCACAACAAAACAGTTAGGCCTGTCACAATAATCAATATATCGACTTATCGCGCAATATATGTACATGACTTCAATCATTTTTGGTGACGCAATATATCGCCCATTATATTTACTTAAAAATTACTGTCACCATGTTTTCTACATTCCACTTGCGTCTGTGTCTTTTGCAGCTTCTCATAGATAACGTGGTGCAGTCATGAGGTGCTAGTTAAAATTTAAAAAATGCTTCTACAAAAAAAGTTTCATCTGCAGATATGGCCTTGTTTAGGGATCTGTGCCTTTGTGCATACGGACATCCGACTGCTAAGCAGTGATTGTGTTTTTCAGCAATAGTGTGTACCCTTACTGTAGATGGAAAAATCTCCATACAAGTTCTTTGTGCATTTTTCTTTTTTAAATAGTAAAATATTTACTATTTATTCAGATTTTTTTCACCCAAATTTATTCAGGTTTTTTTCACATAGTTCACCCAAATATGAAAACTTGATGTTTATCTGCTTACCCCCAGAGCATCCAAGATGTAGGTGACTTTGTTTCTTCAGTAGAACACAAACGAAGATTTTTAACTCAAACCGTTGCAGTCTGTCAGTCATATAATGTAAGTGAATGGGAATCATGGCTTTGAGAGTCAAAAAAACATACACAAACAAAACCAAATTAAACCCTGCGGCTCGTGA
>NW_015538026.1:15656-31075 GCF_001515605.1 Sinocyclocheilus anshuiensis | reverse complement strand
TTTGGATGGGTAAATGCAGAGCACTAATTCCTAGTATGGGTCACCATACTTGGCCACATGTCACGTCACGTCATAAGTCTGCGATCCGCGTCGGCTGTTGAGAACACGCTCAGGACAGTTCAAAGCCGTGATTCCCATTCACTTACATAAAATGGTCTTTAAAATGACAATATCATCGCTTATCGCAATTATTTCTGGGGCAATATATTGCACAACAAAAAGTTGTTATCGTGACAGGCCTAAAAATAGTCGATTCAAACTATGGTATATTGTGCCAAAACCTACAGATTAAGATTGAAATCGCAGTTACCTTATGCCGTGTTCACACGGCATGATTTTAACCCTGATGTTCACTCGCTGACAGTTTTGTGGAAATCACAGATTAATGCCCCAAATCAGACGCAAATCAGTGCTCGTTCACACGAGTGACAACCACGTAGTGTGCATTATCAAAGACGCAATCTGAGAAAAGCGCTATTGGCGATTGTCTGCAATTCTTGCTATTGAAAAGTTGTGTAATGTGTGACCCCTTCTCACCGATCTGTCATATAGTGCGCACACAACAGGAACTAGATGGTACCCCAGCCAGCAATAAAAAAAAAAAAAAGCGATTTTCAAAGTCATCGGATTGCTGCTCACTCTGAATGACTGGCTGGGGTACCATCTAGTTCCTGTTGGCTTAAGGTGACCATATGTCCTCTTTTTCCCGGACATGTTCAGGACAGAATTTTCTGAATTGCCTAGATCAGTGGTTCTCAATTCCAGTCCTTGCATACCACCGCTCTGCATATTTTGCATGTCTCTCTTATTTAACACACCTGATTCAGATAACCAGCTCATTAGAAGAGAGCTCCGTGCAAGAACTGTGTTCCGATTGACATGGTCCCTACACAGTGTTCTTTGCTCACTACTCCCTGAAATCACGGGAAATCTGTTTAAGTTTAATGCACTTCGGAACATTTATTCACGGATTTGCGTTACGCCACAGCCTGCAATGTCTTTACACACCGAAGAAACTTACTAAAGAAGTGTGACATAATACACCTCTTTAAATAAATACAATTTAAATTCATGTTTCACACACTTTAATGCCCTTTGAATGGAATATATACGCTCCCTTCGAACTGGAATCATGGTGGAATATCCAGTGATGTCCACTTCGCAGGGCACTTACGGTCAAATAGAACATTCGTCTGAAGTGATAAAACATACATACAAAATAGGCAGAGCGGGGGGGTCGCGAGGAATGGAATTGAGAACCACTGGCCTAGATGTTTTCCTATTTGCATTCTCTCTAATGTTCTCATATATGTATTTGCATTGTTTTGACCTTTCTCTGTAGATCCCACCTTCTTGCACGCCACAATTGGTTGATTGTCTGTACAAAGTCTGCACACTATTGGTCAAAGTACGTTTCAGTAATTACCTTCAGAAAGTATAAAAACAACAGGAAAACAAAGCCAAAACCAGGACATTTTAGGTAATTTAGAGATCTAGGGCAGGACATGTCCAGTAAAAAGAGGACGAATGGTCACCCTGTGTTAACATTCATATTCTTTCCTTTGCATGCAAGTAGTGTAATGGCTTCATTTTCGTATTTGTATTCATGTGCTGCATTCAGCCTGCCGCAAAAGTGATGTAAAGTGTGACGAAATAACAGGGGTCGGTCTAGCAGGAAACACATTTAAAACGCATCTTAATACCAGGTGTGAACAGGACTTTAGACATCTCCCTCCCTCCAAGAATGTCCATATGAGGTCAGATGCTTACCTGAAGGTGAAAGTATAGGTATCGTTTGGTGTCGAGGAGCTCTGGGTGGAGGCTGTTAATGAGAGCAATGGCTTCCTGGATCTGACCTTTCAGAACCATTTCCCTGATCTTTATCCTCTCATCCAGAGAGTCCAGATCCACATTCGGCTCAATTCCAGATTCCATACGAAACTTCTCTGCAGCCTCTTTAAATCCCTCTGTGGAATACAATCATGATCAAGAGGGGAAGTTTATGTATTTGATATTGCATTAACATTATATTAATATTTATTTTAATTTACACATATCTGTGCATTAGACTTCAATCAACCACTATACTATACTATAAAATAATACTGACATACCTGTTACTAGATAGTTCATGATAAGCCTGTTCATATCTGCCCTCTGAATGTGCACATTATTCAGTTTATCCATCCATTCCTCCTTTGTAATATCCTCAGGCTTTTCTGAATAACTCATCATGGATGTACTGTGGTAAACATGACATGTGAAAAAAAAAAATAACGTTTTGCACACATCCAAAATAAAAAAATGCACGTGCACTAACTTTTAAATGCTATTATCAGAGAAGTAGTTTCACTTTTAGTGACCACTGTTTCTAGCTGTCCATGTTATCAAACAAGAAAAACCTATTTTCGCTTTTAAGTAGTCTAAGGTTGTGATGTTGGTGTTTGAAGGTAAATGAATGAACTGCACCGAGCACGTTCATATTTTCGCGGTGTTTCTGCTCATAGACAACACAACAGATCAGCCTGCGGCTCACTGGCCAGTACGCGACGTCAAAGGAATTTGGAATGGTAACACTGATGCACTTGACAGGTTTAAAATGATTAAAGACTCGTTATTAAGGGATGAAATTTCGCATTAATTATTTTTCGCTTTTATCGAGGCACGAAAATAAACAAGCCCCGAGTGCATGAACCTCAGCAGCGCGTGAGACTTGCAGACGGGCTTGTTCATCTATTTTCTAACAATAACATTTGCGAATGACCACGCATGAAAACAAAATAATATTCAATTATATTAATTTTAGCTGTTGTTTATTCACGTTATTTGTTTTCTTCTCACAATAAGAAGAATGATGATAAAATACTTACTGTTTACGGTTATAAATAGCGGTGGGCCTCAACGAAGATCACGCGATAATAGAGAAGAGCTCTTAACGAGACTTGAGGGGAGGTCAGTGATTGGTCAGAATATTGACGTCACGGTTGCTGTGGCAAAGCTGGTAAGGTTGCCAGATCGTTTTACTTTATATAATGTATTTTATATTACCCCTGGCCCTGTGTTTGTTGTTGTTGTTGTTGTTGTTCTTTATTTCTTTTTGTCTTGTGATTTTGTTGTTACTAGGGTTGTATATTTTTGTATACTTGTTGATAATCCTAATATAAAAAAATTTAATAAAAAGAAAGGTTGCCAGATCGTGTGCACAGTGTTAGACTGATCATATAGATTTATTTTATTTACAGAACATTAATATCTGGAACAAGTATTTCTCTATTTGTTTTTATTTACTTTGAAACTATTTAAGAAAAAAAATTATAACCGTTTGAGCTACGTATTATAAATTGCAGATTGAGTTTATACCTAAAAGTCTAATGAAAGTCTAATGATTTTTTTTTTAAATATAGGCCTATGTTATAGATCTTATTGTGACTAATCAGTGAAATCAGTTTAATCAGTGAAATTTCTTTAAATTGACAAACTGACAAATCAGTCAGATTTCTTTCAATTTACGTCGTAATGATTAATCAAAATGTCATAACTGGATCTTGTCAATAATGACCAAATATCTTTTTAGTATTGACTTTAACTTCTCCAGCAATTTCAGTGTTTTGTTCATGAAGAGATAGCCTACAGCCTGCCCTAATATAAACCATAACATCTGATGGTTTACCTTGTTATTCTAAAACCTTCCCAAAACAAGTATGAATTTACCTAATCCTCTTATCTAACACAATGCTCTTATTGCAAAACAGGCATCAAAACATATTCTGTAGGGCGAGAAAGATAATTGATTATGTCTCAGAGATTAGATGAGACTATCATCTTTATTATGTGGACCAGATGAGAAATCCCCCTAGTGGAGGGGGAGATTTTTGTTGCAACATGTCTATATACAGTACAATACAATAAATCTATTGTTTATTTACACTCCTCAGCAACAGCCAGTAAGTTCTGCTGATGATGACCAGACATTATGAGCCAATGAAATGTGTTTGTGAATGTGTTTTTTTGTGCTTTCAGGTTGAACCACACCATATGTTATTTCTCAAACAAAACAGGTGATGCAATAAAACTTTTGAGTGTGACATTGAATTGTGTTTCTTTTTATCAGTTAATCAAATCAACTGTATCAAAGACTGACATTCTGTAAACAATAATAGTGATTTTGAGAGCATATATATATATATATATATATTTGTGTGTGTGTGTGTGTTTAATAAAATGAATATATATATATATATATATATATATATATATATATATTCATTTCATTAAAAAAAAACATAAAGGTGCACCATTGATTCTTTGTGCCCTCTTAAATAAAAATCTCGGGGCCAGTTGCATATAAAAGGCTTAGACTATTACAATTTAGTCATCTAATTTTTTTTTCTTTAAGACTGCATACATTAGTTACATACATTGGTCTGAATAATTAAAGACTTGGAAAATTAAAGATAAATTTACCCCTTGGCTAACTGCTAGTCAGACAGTCTTAACATAGTGGCTAAATTTATGCAACTGGCCCCAGATTTTATATTTTTTTATTATCTTTATATAAGTGTTTAAGGTTGGTTCTTTTTTTTATACATGTGTAGGCCTATTGGTTACTGTTTTTTTTTTGTTTTGTTTTTTTTTTGAAACACCAGTATGCTTTCAAATAACTATAGAAGAAAAAGTATTTTGTGGAACTTAAAATAATTTTCTTAGTAAATTAATTTGCCATGTTTTAAAATAAACAAAATTATTTATTATTTAAAACAATAGCTACTAAAATAAAGGTAACAGAAAATGTAAATATAAGGGTTCAGATTTTTTTTTTAAACTCTTCAAAAAAACGAACATATATTTTTTCACAGTTAGTGTTCATGTAATAGCCTATTTGCATAAGCAAGAACTTCCGAGTGTGTGTAATTGAAATATATGCTATTTTATTGTGTAATTATAGGTCATATTGTTCATAATTACATATTCAAAATAATTAACACGCTGACATAAAGACTTAATGTCACAGTATAGGCTATGTGGTGTCATAATATTGTCTCATGTTCAGTTGCTCAACAATCCTCCGCATCTCTTTCAAGGCCCGAGCTTGCATCAGGATGTGGTTTTTGGCCAGGAGCAGCGTCGCTATCTTGGACAGTTTTTTCACGTTTTGATTCGGCGTGTAAATCAGGTATGATGACAGCTCGCAGGTCATCCAGTGCGTCGTTAAGATGCCTCCGTTCGCGCGCATGGATAAGTAGCCGCAGCGCTCTCGGCTTTTTGATTGCTCCGCTGCTCGGCACCGGCACAGACACTGAAAATGTTTTCTGTCCATCTCCGATGCTGTCTCTTCGATTATGCGATGGTCCGTGGTTAATTAATCAGAGGGCTGCGTGGAAACTCCTTCACCGAGGCTCTGACCGTAGGCGTGCAGCTCATGGAAGTGTGGAAGCGCAGTTCACAATCTTGGTCACCATTCCGCATTGGATTCATCCTCCTGATGTTCATTCTGTCAGCAAATATGAATGTATTATTCGTCTACGTCCAACGTCTTTTGACGCTTGAGTTTGCTGCAGTAAACGCCTATTTGACCTGTCGAAACTTTTGAAGGATTAACAGACTGTCCAATCAAATCTGCGTCCACCAACACAAACATAAACAAACAGGTGCTGTTTTTATCTAATAAGAAGCGTATTGATTTACAATCATAACAACAATGATATTAAAAATATGTTTACTTGATGTAAGGTGACGTTTTGCTTTTGTAAAAGTTTAGTCGACATCCAAAACTGTTCATAATTTACATGCTTAATATTTTGGGGTTAAATGACAAATGTCAGTAAAGAATTTTAGCCTAAATGAAAGCAAATAATTAAAGCTATTATATAATATATAGCCTAGGCCAGGGGTGCCCAAACACGGTCCTGGAGGGCCGGTGTCCTGCAGAGTTTAGCTCCAACCCCAATTAGACACACCTGAACCAGCTAATCAAGCTCTTATAGGCATACTAAAATCTTCCCACCAGGTGTGTTGAGGCAAGTTGGAGCTAAACTCTGCAGGACACCGGCCCTTCAGGACCGAGTTTGGGCACCCCTGGCCTAGGCTATTTAATTACTTTTAATAATTATTTAATCTTTTTTTAATTTTTTTTATTTTGTATACCAACTCAGAGTTTGAAAGGCTATTGTTGATATTCTGACTTTGTGAGAGATGGAAAAGACTGGCTTTGCTTTTGGAAACTGGGTCATCACGCCAAATTATGACTGGGTGTGTTAATCTACGCTGTGTTGACATTTTCAAAAAATCTCCCTCAAAAAGTGAGAAGGAAACTGGGCTGCACACAAACACTGTTCTTGAATGACAGTAAGGTAATAGTAAATGCTAAATAAAACATAAATGTAACACGATTTATTTTAGAAAAAACAGTTTGCTCCCATTGTATAAACAGATTTTATGTCAGTAAAATGATATAATAAATAACAATATTCCTCCTAGAAATGCCCTAAACAAGTCTGATTAATTAGTCATTTACTAATGCAAATGAGCATGGGTGCTGTGCTGGAGGAATCCTGTGCATGTGGAGGGGGTTGATGAAAGGCAATCAAGTATTTTGTGATAAGGAGAAACACATCTGTTCAATAAGTGAGAGTTGATGGCCTAATTTGTTTATTCTAAATGCAAGCATGATTGCATTAGCCATAAACATGTAAAATAATGACAGACTCAGAGAAATTATACCTAAAAAAAAAAAAAGCTCATACCAAAAAAAAATTTTTCTTAATATGTTTTCTGGGTGAATTTATCAAATAAAGCTGAACTTTTATGCAGCCCTGATTCCTTATACACTTAAACACACACACACACTAAATGGCCTAAATAAATACAATTAAATAAAACAGTATGTTTCACAAGAAAACACTATTTCAGTCTTTCTACTTCAAAATTTTATGTTTAACTCAATGTGTTACTTGCCATTTTTCATAATTATTTGTGTAATTTACTAGCAATTTCTGAGTGAAAAATTTTAAAAATTGTTTCTACACAAAAAACATTTTCAGTTTAATATAGTGATTGCAAAAGATTTTCATCAGCACATAATTGCCTTCGGTCATATCATTAGTGTAGCTTGGACTTCCTTTCAGTAAATGACACATGACCAGAAATATATATCACATGACCTCTAGTTGAGGACTCCCATTCTATCTGTCAAACATAATAAAACAATAGGAGAGGAGGGATTGAGGAGATAACAAAGGAGATGCACCAGAGTTCAGTGGCTGATATCATATGGAAAAGCACACCCTCCACCTGAAGGTACCCACCTTATTCTATTCATTCTGTTTCTGTGTTGAATTAGATAAGTTGAATTAGATCTCGATGAGATTAAAATCATAGGTAAAAATGGCTGTAATTATTTTTCCATAAAATTAGATTATATTGAATTTTACATACCATACAAAATGTAAAACAAAATGCTAAAATGCAATCACAAGATCACAATATCAGAATCACAAATAAATCACAAACAAATAAATAAATAAAATAATGTTTTTTAGTTTCTGCCTGATGTGGAATACATCTCTCCTCAAATGGATCGCAGCTACCCAGTGCTGTGATCAACCCTGTGAAACCACAGATGCCAGGTAAGAGAGTCACACTTTATAACTTATCAACAGATTCACCCACTGGACGGTTGGCTGTGGGAAGATGGGGGTCCCTGAGTAGGAAGTGGGGTGAAAGTAAAATCTGTTGCTGGGCGACTGAATCATAGTTGCTATGGTGAACTTGAGTTGAGCAGCTGGTCCAATCAGCTGAGACATGTAGGGCAGAGTGGATCTCATACTGAAGAGAGTGATGTAGAAACACGTGGGAGAAAGAGAGAAGGATGGTGGGAAGAAGAGAGAGGGAGACGAGAAGTAAAAGAGAAGACTGACACAGTAAGAGAGGAAAAGAGGGAAGTTGTAGAAAATGATCAAACAGGATGAAAATAGGACAGCAATGAGGAAGATAGTGAGGAGGGAAAAGCTAAATAAATAAAAAATAAAAGAAGAAAAGTATCTAGTCCAGAATATTCATGTACTACATTTATTTTACACACATTAATTTTTGCCAAATTTTTATTTAATTTTCTTTTCTTTTTTTAACAGTATTGTTGTGTTCTCTGTTCTCAGGACATTTGATTATTTTTCATAATGTTACATAATGTTAATTTATTAACTATGATAAGTGGCAAAAACAATTGTTTGATATTTTTGTATGTTGCCTTTTCCATTTTTGCTGTTTTGTTTTGTTTCATTATTGTTTTAGCGTCTAGGCTATAATTTCCCGTAAAGCCAATATCTGGGGAGTTTTGTCGTCAAAATGTACTCATTGAATTGATGTAGGCTAGGCTAGGCTACAGTAACAATAGTTTTTTTTTGAAAGCGTAAGTTTCAACGTCTTTTAATAAGCCCTTAAAGAATATGGGGATTCTTTGACCTCGACAGCAGGGTTAGAAATACATGACAGTAGAGGCAGGTGCAGGCAGTTACTTCAACTCAAAGGGCTTTCTCAGCTCTTATTCATCTACATTATCTTGACTCCTCGTCAGATACAAAGCAGCTAAATCGCGCCCCTGCATCACCAAAGCCTCCCTCCTGCACTGACTTGTATTTGTGGTGACATCTTGTGATGGAGAGGCCCCGGTCGCGCTGTGGGGTGGACAGGCCGCTGAAGAGCAGGGACGCACGGGATGAATGGTCCGGCTGGTATTGTAATGCAAAGACAAAACTCCTCCCTTGCGCAGTGGAGAAGGAAGTAGGCCCAAAATATCGCTCCAGGGGAAGAATAAATAACCGTTTTCCCGGTTGAGCATTTATTCTGGGATTTTACACATTTACAGTCGAACTGAGGGGGATTTAGAAATGAGGTGAATTCAAGATAGTGTATGGAATTTAGCCTAAACTGTCAGGTCCATGAAATTGCACGTGGGTTTCTAAGGTTCCTAAATATTCAAATCCATTTTCACTTCCTATACTCCCACTGGCTTTGATTTGTAGAAATTAGATGGGCCTATTTGTTTACGATTCACAAATTTGTACGATCATTATGGAAACTCGCGAGACCAAGAATCGAGTGCGCATCAAATGGACTCTGCAACCAGAATACATGCCTATTATGGATTTTCTAATTAAGATTTGGACCTCCAATGAATATGTAGAGTATGTATTAGCTTATACTTTTAAACAGCAATTTGTGCGAAGTCGCAGAACGCTCGCGAAATCGCGTTCACCGGTTACTATAGCAACAGCGCCACTAGCGCACTTTGCTGCAATAAGTAATCGATGAATAATAATAAGAATAATTCGCACATGGACTAGCCTACTCTATAACTAGGCCTACTAATAGGCTATTTCGCTTTTTTTTATCATTCTAATATTTAGCTGACGAATTTCAGATTCATTTTTTTAGACTATTAGGCCTAAATTTTAGACTAAATGTAAAGCACACATCCTTCCATAAAAGCTCAGAATCTGCATGCAGTGCAGGTTTGAGACGGTGGGGATTGTATAGAATTCTCGCTCCCTCTCTAAAGTCTGGAAATAAATCAGACAGAAGTATGTGAAGGAAGTGATAAACCATCAGCTGACCGTGGCAGATATTGTTTAGAGTGCTCGGGGACATTTATTACAGTGTGGTTATGACCAATTTTGGGAAGCTACAGCAACTCAGCTGAATGTAAAGGGCGCTAATGGCTCTCAGTCCTCCGAATGTCAGCTTCACTGGTTTTCAAGGGCATCGTACTGATGGGGATTTGGTTAACGGGAGGGGAGGGGGCCTTCGGTGCGGCTCATGACGTCACCGTGTCCCGATGTAATCCTCTCGCGCTTGAGTCCTATCAGCAGAGGAGAGCGAGCGCGCGGGGACGCGAGGAAGCACTAATCTCTCCAGAAGGGATCAGCATAACCAAGACGCAAACGAGGCCATTTAACACTGCAGCAGAAAACGATTACGATTAAAAACGGGATACAATCGGTGTGCTTCAGCGGTAAACGACAGGCGTGACCTCATTGCTCGTTGCGGGATGCAGGAGGGATACGGCGGCAGCTCAAAAGATGCTCGACGGAGAAAATGGAGCGTCGTGTTTACGGGGGGACTGTAGTGGTGTTTCAGTCATTTCGCATGTTTTGGCGGTGATATAATTTTGAATGAGGTTGGTTGGCAGCTTTTTGTAAAATAGTTGATTGTGTATTTTGAGATTTTAAAAGTGTTTTGTTTACACTTGATGTAGTCTAAGGGATGCACTACTGCAGAGGTCAGCAAAATGAGTGAGAATCATAACAATGCGCGCCCTTCGGACGAATGCTACCTTCTTCATTGCTTTCTGTCGCCTGCAATGCAATTCCTTGGTTTATTCGACACCGATTAATTCATGATATGCTATATCTGGGCATTGACATCCTTTTTGAATTCCTAACCGTACTGCCACTGAGGAACAAAAATTCCAGAGACTCAAAAGAAGGAGGACAATAGCCATGGCTGCTTGAATTGAGGCTGCAGAATCATATCGAGAGCAGCTCTTAATGGGATTGAATATAGGTCACTGGTTGGCCTGCTCTGCGCAATATATGCTTTGGTATTTGACTGTGTTTCACGCGAAATTGAAATAGGAAACAATGTAGAAACACTATTGTGATTATTATTTTGACGTGTTGTCGTCAGCGTGTTGTCAAAGCGCATTACGACATCCCTCTTTGCGCTACTCTCTGAAGAGCAGCCTGCTCTGGTGTGCGCGCGTCATGGAGGGTGGTGACATGGGCCCCGCCACTCTGCGTGTTCACGGCGGACCTTGATTTAATATCCATACAATTAAGGCACGCGGTGAATGCCAAGAGAGGGGCCTTAAAACGGCAAACCTGTATCGTTTAGCAAAATGAGCAGCAGCATGAGGAATGCGCACATCCAGAGTGAAGACTGCGCGGTGGTTCTCGTAAAGGCAAAGAGCTGAACAGGAACTGAGGCCGCTTGGTTTGCAGGCGCATGATAAGAATATTAATTTCGGGAGCTGACAGGAATGTGAAATTCCTCTTCTAATTCAAAGTATATTATTGTTTTATTTTGAACATCACTAAGTCTATTTCTACTAGTATACGAGGTCATTTTCATATAATAATAATAAAATTGATTTAAGACTATTTAATAGAGTCCCACGATTTAATCAAGCCATGCAGTGTAAACAACATGAAGAATGATGGGAATTGCTAATATAGACATTACACTGCTTGAAGGAACCTTGAGCACAAACATTTAAAATGTCAGCTATATATTAATGGTTTCTGTGTACAAAAGAAATCTGGTTCCCATTGCAACACAGAAAACGCAGAAAAACCCCAAGACAGATGATGGAGGTCAATAGTCTATCCTGAAAAGAATGGCATTACCTGCATCATCATGTTTGTGAACAGTTTGGTCATGTATTGGTAATTGTCTTTGATTTCTAATGGAGTGTACACTTGTATAAATACTGCATTCAACTGAAATATATGGATTTATTTAGATTAAAAAATAATAATGGCAAGATAAAGTCAGGAGGACATTATTGTGTAACATTTAGAATAGGACTTGCTGTTTTCAAATATTGTGTTCAATAAACCCGTACTTCATGCAAATCTGGTTCATGTCTAGAAATCTTGCTTCAAGGTTTTTTTTCTGGGCAGAACTCTTCTTTCTGTTTACTAGATGTGATAGATGAGTTGAACAAGATGGCAGCCAATCAATTCAGATGGCGCTGTACTCAGAGATTCGACTCTCATACAAGTGATAGCATTTTATTTTGAGCTGTTTCAGTAATAAATTCAACATCTACTTTAATATTATTTATATGACCTTTAGGAAATCATATTGCTGTTTATATGTGCCAAACATGCCAAAGACCTCTACGTTTAACCACCATGTGCTGATGTAACTACTTTCATTGGCTGTCAATTTTAATTACTGATGTTCCATCTCAGCAGTCTAAGCAAGTGGCAGGTGTGCACAGAAATCAAATGGGCTACCATCTTCACACTATACAACCTTTACTGCATAAGGCTTATAGCACGATGCTTGTAGATAAAGAATGCTTGTTCTCTTCAACTCAATTAATGTTTATGAAAAGTTGCACTAGTATCCGCAAATCTAAAAATGTCCGTTAACACATCTTTAGAAATTTGATTGTAGATTAACTATTTAACCCTTTCAAAATGTAGGCAAAACGAACATTTATGAAGCATTGGTGATTATATTGAGATGAGGGAATTACAGTATTTCCACAGTTGTTATAATTAACTCTACTCCAAAGCTTATTTTACAATTTTCAGAAGTGACAGTAACATAAATACGTGTCCTGTATTATTTTGAGACTAAAAAAAAATAACACAAATAACAAATATACATCCATCATGTCTTAAAATTAAACATGTTTATCCTATGTGCTCATCAAAGGTGATTTCTTAAAATCAAATCCTTTCAGGTGGGTGCGAGTAGGTTAAAAAGTGATACAAAACTGTTTTGGGCACCTCTGTGCAAAAACAATTAATAGAGTAACAGCACGGACAGTATTCCCAACAAAACAACTTCAAACAACAATTACACCATATAGTATTATTTTAATAATAAGCATGATCAAATCTAAGAATGTGATAGATAGTGACCTTCCAATACAATGCATATTCATTTCAGGGGTGACTTAAATGTTTGTCTTGTAACTCTTTTTTTTGTAATATTTTTAGTATTTCATATATTTTCATGAATCTTTTGTTATATGACTATAGAAATCTGAAACCCTCACACGGTTCAATTTCGCTCTCCCACACACAAACACACAAAACAGCAAGCAGGTCCTAAAAAAATCACGCACAGAAACCATATACTCTTTTTTTTTTGTTTGTTTGTTTTTCTTACTTTTAACAGTAATTTAGTAACATTCATTTTCAGGTTACACATTTGAGGCGTTCTTCGTTATTGTTATAATTATATGATCCTACGTTAAAGCTTAGCAATATACTGAGGACATGGGGGAGGAAAAAAGCGATAAAATGAAATCTGAAATAAGAAAGGACAAAGAACAAAAAAAAGGTGATGTATCTAAAGTGATTTCAAATAAAAAGCAGTGAATTGCTACATCTCTCAGATTGGCTTAAAGAAACAGTGACCTCTGCTGGGCGGGGTTGGAACAATAAGTAGTTACATTTCTGCTCTTTAAACATTTAAGTGTGTATGTGAACAGAGTCTGAGCACTAGGCTCGAACCGCAATGAAAACATTACTTTTCCTTTCCTTTTTTTGTTTTGTTTTTAGTCCAGCCAGTGACAATGTTGACTTCCCTTGGTTAAGGATGCATGGGATGTCGTCTCCCTGATAACGCTGTTTCAATTGAGGTATAGAACACCCATTATTAAGCGGTTTCTGTAGCTTTAAAATCTTAAGGCTCCAAGCAGGAAAAACAGAAAAGAAAAAACAAAACCTGTGACATAAGTGGCTTGTCACTGAACAAAATGTCAAGTGTTACATAATTAAAAAATATTATATTTTTTTTTTATAACATTATCTTGTCAAGACATGTCATTGTCCCTTCTATGCAGTTGCACGATTCTCCACAAATGGGTTCAAACCACTCTGGATCTACAGAACGTAAAACTGGCCCATTACAGCTACTGATGCTGGAGATGCCCCCCCAAACCAGATCGAGTCTGAACACCCCCCACTCCCTTACCTCTGCCATATCACATGACTAACATACACGCCACCATCATCCCTCCTGATACACACACATACATACATAACAGAATTCACTACCCACTCATTTAACCAACTCTGAAGGGCATGATGAGGAGCAGTGGGGCTGAAGAAACAAAAATAAAGGACGAAATAAAAGACTTGTGCAGATATCAGTTGGTCAAAGGGGGGAGGGAGGTGTATGAAAACAATACCAAACGACAGAAAAGAAGAGAAAGAAAAAAAAGAAATCAAAATGATGACACGACGTTGAGAGGTGCTAATCGACTTCAGCCCCCACAGGTGAAGCCGGAGGCGCAGAGGCTCGAGTCTGATACTGGCTGAAGTCACCAGAATTAAATAGAAAAACATAATGATTGTTTATTTTTTTATATTTCATCTTGTGTCCTCTTTAAATTTAATTTTCAAATGGTCAGTCCTAAAACAACTGCTCATCATATGTAGGGGGCAGCCTTCTATTGTTTATTTCGGTTCTGGCGTTCCTGTGAGAGAAAGAGAGAGAGAAATGGAGGGAAAGTTACTTTGATGTACACAAAAACCAAAAACTATTTTCATTTCAAAATACTACCACTGCAGTCCAAGAATAAAAAGGCATAATTTTGTACTACTTTTAAATTCTCACACACAAGCCAGGGTTACCACAACTTTTCACCCTTGAATTTCCTTTACTTGTACAGTTATTCATAATTTGGATCTTTAAAAACATTTACACTCATAAGGTGTGACTGATTTATTCAGGTGTTTCATGTCAGGCCAGATTCTAAGACAATTTTCATGCCAAGAACAGGGCAGTACATTGTAAAAATTATGTTTCAAAGTTGTAAATAAAATAAAGATTACTGGAGTGTTCAACAAGAAAATATTATTTCAGTCTTTCTACTTCAAAATTTCATGTTTAATTCAATGCGTTACTTCCAGTTTCTTTGTAATTATTTGTGAAATTTACTAGCAATTTCTGAGTGAAAATTGTTTCACTTCAATAATTTTTTTCAGTGTATCAGTTAAATAAAAATAGTAAAACCATTAATAAACATATGGATAATTTAAATACAGAAAGATAAAATCTATATTAGATTTTAGGTGCATTGTCAATAGGGCTGTCGCGATTCATAGATTTTATTAGACTACTCGATTTTTTAAAATCCTCGACTTCATTTTGCTGGCATCGACTAACCGGCAAAATACCGGAAGTGGCGCATTTCACGGACGAGAATCCATAAAACACATTATTAGACTGCCCAAGGCTGCATGATATATTAAACCCATTTAAAAATCATAATTAAGCATTCACATAATTGTGAATTCACAAACGCTACGATTTAATTAAATAATTATATGCGATGCAGTTCTAATACAGTATATGTGCTTTAATTATTTACATGCGTGTAGGTTAAGTACATGCATCACACAGTGGCTCCATTCACAGTAGTTCCACAGGAACTGTTATCATTTATATGTGTGGAGCGTCTCAAACTCCATCTCTGCATGTTGTTGTGAGTTTGGGTTTATTATAACGTTCATCTGGGAACGCAACGTGCGCCATTTCATCAGATTTGTAAGGTAAATCATTTATAAATCTACGCAAACACAGGAGAAAACATCGCGGTTTCAAAATAAAAGCTCAAACCCTCACTCTGAGTTTACACGTTTTGATGTCCACATATTCTTTTAATTACAGTGGCT
>NW_015538026.1:7872-15571 GCF_001515605.1 Sinocyclocheilus anshuiensis | reverse complement strand
ATGTACATTAGCTCTATTGTTTATAATACATTATGTATTTTAACAGTTTTGTTCAATAAAACCATGATTTCTTGCTTTTGATACTTTATTTGACCCAATTATTATTGCCTCATTGCTATTATATATGTATTTGAAGTAATTTTAAAGGCTATTGTTCACTTACATCTATTTTTATTACCACAAAAAAATAATTATAATTATAGGGCCCAATGAAATCCGTTTTATTTCCAAATTCAGTTTTTTTTCCATTTTCATTTTTCTATACTCCTTTTTTTTAATGGTTAAATTACATTTTATTCATCAAAAAGCCTGTCTAATTAATTTAATTAATTGAGAATGAATTAATTGACCAAATTCTGTTTTCCATTATTTTCTGGATTCCATTTTAATGGTTCCATTAAATTTTAATAATCAAAAGCATCTCCAATTAATTGTTTTTTTGTTTTGTTTTTTTATTATGTAATTGTATTATTAGTAGACTAGAACACGTGGATATGTTGTCATTCTTACACTATAATACTGAACTTTGATTTCAGTGATTTGGACTATGAGATGGACACTTGCTTCTTGCACTTTGTTGCATTTTACTTTTGCTTTAAAAAAAGGATTTCATAGAAATTTGGATTTCATTTGGTTTAATAAAATATAGTTTAATAAAATATTCTTAAGTAAAACTGTTGATTTTTTGTGGGAAATTAATCGTTTAGATTAATCGCTAAACTAGTCAATAGATTAATCGAAATAAAATTCATTCATTCGTCGTTAGTGGCAGCCCTAATTGTCAAGCAAAATTCTAAAAGATTTCCTCTAAACATTTTAATAAACAGTCTTTAGGGAATTTTCTAAGTAAAACTGTTGTATGAGATTAAACAATAGAGTGAGCAGCAAGATGAAAGTTATCTTCAATAAAAGGTGCAATGCATAGCCAGTGAAATATTTTAGATTTGTGCATAAACAAAACATTCCAAACTTGGTCAATGTCTCTGACATTTCCAAATCTTCCATAACCATGTCAAACCTGGAAAACAATAAAAAAAGAAAAGCTTACTTGATCAAGTCGGGATCGGTTCTGGAGAGGAGCAGGCTCTAGGTTCTGTCAGTGGAGATGAGAGAAAGAGATTCAAATCAATAATCCTTTGAAACAAATCAAAAACATTAGCACTCTCTTAAATTCTTGTTGAATAAAAATCTCAATAATTAAATACTCAACATAAAACATTGCCAAATTAACCATAACCAGTCAAAAGCAGAAATAATTTACAGTGAATAAAACCACATTTAAAATGAGCAAAGTGGAGCCAGTTTAAGACATGCATTTTTGCTTACTGTCACCAGAAATCTTACTGATAAAATAAAATTTGATTAGCAGCTTGACAGCTACTTGACTAAAGCAAGAGCATCACACTCACAGTATTAAAAACCACCACTGAATGAAATATCAAAGACAGAACAATTAAATAACTGAAGCATCAACAGCAAAAGCAAAGAGCATCAACCATTCCAAAAACAACTAGGTATCTATTAGGGATGTGACAATTCTCAAAATAATATTGAACCGTTCAGTATGTCATCCACGGTTCAATACACACTTGCGAATTTTCAGTTTTGCATTTTATACTTTCCGTGTGCTTTATTTCTCTCAGAATTGGCTCTGTTTGTGTGCCTGTGAGTCTACGTCAGGGATCCTCAAATCTGGCCCACAAGATCCACTTTCCTGCAGAGTTTAGTTCTAACCCTAACCAAACACACCTGAGCATGCTAATCAATGTCTTCACGATCATTAGAAAATCACAGATAGGTGAGTTTGATCATGCTTGAAGCTAAACTCTGCAGCGCATTGGCCCTCCAGGGCAAGATTTGAGGAACCCTGGTCTACGTGCTGAGATGAGGAAACCCGCTTATGTGCATTTGAAAAAGCAACATGCCAAACACCTTCCCTTGTAATGGCTTGCAATGAGAAGTGTTTCTAAACCGGTTGTCCATCAAAAAAAGAGAACATGACAACTTGTTTGTACTTCACAACATCAGTCGTGTGTTTGAAATAACTTCGTTTTGCGATCTGATGTGGCCTCTTAGCACAGAATGAGGCAGAAAATATATTCTATACTGTAATAAAGGCTGTGTCGATTAGCAATTGATTACAAATATATTTAATCATTATGAACAGTGTTGGGCAAGTTACTCTGAAAATGTAATCAAATGACTGATTACTCCTTTTAAAAGTAATCACGTTACTGTTCTGATTACTTTATTTCAAAAGTAATTAGTTACATTACTAGTTACGTTACTTTTTTTCTCCATGAAATGTATGAAATCCCAGCATACACGCTCCCAATAAGCAGAATGCCAGCAAAGAGCGCTGCATTTATAATCTCTAAAACACATCTCAGTTTATCGCAATTTCACAAATCTCTGTTATAACACAATAAATGTATGCATAATGAATCTTTCATAATGTCTACAATTCGTGTGTTATAATGAGAGGATTCGTGAGCAAGCAAATTTCAGCACTGCATTGCTCAATGCTGCAAATACGTGTTATAGCCCAAATAGAAACTCTGCATACGCTTGCACCTGTTAATCGTTTATATTTTATATTAGTTAATGTTGCTTTTGTGCAATAGATGAATAACAATTTATTTGTTTTAGATATTTTATGTTTAGATATTTCTATTTCGCGGAGTCCCGTGAATCATTTTATTCTCCTGCATCCCGTACACACACGAGTGTCTACCCGCCCACACCAGCACTCGCCCATCTTGTCCCGCGCCGCACTCGGTTGCGTCGGGTCTCGCAGGGGCAGGTCTCTAATCCACTGGCATTATAGAGACCTTGGCTTGTAACTATACTCTAATTACTATTTTGAAAATTATAACGCGTTAAAGCCCAACACTGATTATGAAAATACCCAAGATGGCTTGAAGAACACAGACAAACTAAATATTTTCGCAGTCAAGTGTTTATAGTGTTTATTTCATCATTCAAAAGGTTTGTATCTTCTTTTTATTCCGTTACAGCGATAGCAATGCCTTTGTCCATTAAAGATTTCCTGGAACGTCATGAGTTCTATTACTTTTGTGATGCATATGTGGCTACCAGTATGAATGAAACAGACATTACATGTGTTTGCAGTGCTCAATAATGGCCAATCCATCCTATTTTGGGTAAAAATAGGAAAAATAATACCTCTCTGAAAATAAATTTTAAGTAGACATATAATAATCCACATCTTTCTCCATTATACAGATGTTCACAGGAAGTTTTTGTTGTTCATTTGTTTGTAAAAAAATCACATTTTAAACTGCAAAAAAAACACTATGATGTACCAAGCCATCAGAACCGAACCGAACAAAAAACAGTGGTTAAAAATAGTGGTCGACCGATATTGTTTTTTTGACAGCCGATGCAGATATCTTGGAAAGCAGGGTGGCCGATGGCCGATATAATTTTATTTATTTTAATTTATATTTAAGAAATTTGAAATAATTTGAAAATGGATTAAAAATAATTACACTTTAGAAGACAAAGCATTTTTTACAAATAAATAAATATTTAATAAAAATCTAATTAATAAGGAAGTAAACACTGTAACCAACAAGGCACTCAGTATTCTGGGAAGTTTGTGTGCATTGGGAATCATTTTTATTTATTTTTTTTCAAATAAAGCCAAGGTAACACTCATTTCACATACAGCACACAGTGAAAATGACATGAATATGGCAGTGGGCAAATGCATAAAGCGCAGCATAATTTAAAATCAAAGTTTAAAGTTTGTCGATCGCGCGTCTCCAGTGAAGCTGAACTCTCCTCCTGTCAGCATTCAATTCACACAGACCGACCTTCACGCAGAGAACACGCGATCATGCAGGATACAAATGCACACTTCACAAGATCTCACAAATGGATCCCACTAAGTTTGCAAGGTTTTTGAAATTAGATGTTTATTAGACATTCACAGATTTGTTTAAATGATATAAATGCGTATTTGCTGAATGCTGAAGGCAAATGAGAACGTATTATAATGTTTGCCTTTCTATTACTAATAATATAAAAGCAATCGTTATAATACTTTTTTGTATACATTTTAATTCCTTTGTTTAAACGTTCTATCTGATTATTAGATAGACTTCTTTCCGTATTTAGACAGAACTGTTAACGACGACAGCGAACAAGAGGGAGAATCATAGACTGTATAAAAACAGGGGAGAATGTTAGCGGTGTGGTGCTCCGGTGCTGCCGTTCTCAGCGCCGTCAAAATAAAAGTCAGCCGCCTCGAACACATCAGCCAAACAGAAAAACTTATCTAGCGGTGTGGTGCTCCGGTGCTGCCGTTCTCAGCGCCGTCAAAATAAAAGTCAGCCGCCTCGAACACATCAGCCAAACAGAAAAACTTATCGGCCGATGCCGATATTTGAAAAATGCCAAATATCGGCCGATATATCGGTCGACCACTAGTTAAAAACCAAGGTATGTATTGAACTGTGGGCTAACTGTATTGTTGCATCCCTAGTATCTATGATCTATGGCATTTTAAATCAGCTGTAACCTTTACACTGGCAGTTTCAGTTACATGAACAGTAGCCTGAACCTTTCACATGCTGTTCAAAGTTCTTTGGCTAATCACTACTTATTGTCATTCACCTCTAAACAGAAATATTTTCCTTCAGCATATGCATCTCTAAATCTTAAAGGAACACTCCACTATTTTTGAAAATAGGCTCATTTTCCAAGTCCCCTAGAGTTAAACAGTTGAGTTTTACCGTTTTCGAATCCATTCAGCCGATCTCTGGGTCTGGCGGTAGCACTTTTAGCTGTAGCTTAGCATAGATAATTGAATCTGATTAGACCGTTAGCATCTCGCTCAAAAATGACCAAAGAGTTTCCTATTTAAAACTTGACTCTTCTGTAGTTACATCGTGTACTAAGACTGACGGAAAATTAAAAGTTGCGATTTTCTAGGCCGATATGGCTAGGAACTATACTCTCATTCCGGCGTAATAATCAAGGAACTTTGCTGCCATACCATGGGTGCAGCAGGCGCAATGATATTACACATAATTAGCTAACGATGCAGATATTGTTAAGATGGCAAAAAAAAAAGATAAAAATTACCTTTCTTACTACCTCTTCCTCCTCCTGCCGTTTCTCGTAGTGTGAGAAGTCATCGAAGATGGAGGTGGTGTGTTTGTAGGTGGCGATGATCTTCAGCACCTGCTTGGCCTTCTCCAGAGGCACCTCCTGCGTGTCACGGGAGTTGGTCACGGGCTTGTTGTCATTGTTCTCTAGGCGGATGTGCCTGAGCTGGCTGTTGGGCACGTCTTTAACAAACAGCCAGTCCACATCGAATTTGCCCTTCCACTTGTCCTGTGCCCAAACGCCGGCACTGGTGCCGTAGTCTACAGGTGAGCGCATCTCTGCCACACCGCAGAAGTGTCCGCTGCCGTTGACGCTGAACAGCAGATAGACAGGACCCTTGCCGTTGATGACGCGAAAGGCCGAATCCAGACGCTTGTTACCGTGTTCCGTGCTGCACCAGATGGAGTACTTGATGGAGCGGTGGATGTCGTCCTCCGAGTAGCTCTTAATGATGAAAACCCGGCCATTTTTCAGGTTCCAATCAAAGTCCTTGGGATTGTAGCTGTGCGCTGCACGCAACTTTTCAAGGACCGGGTGGGATTCGATAGCACCGGAACCCGGAGGTCCGCCACCACCACCGTTGCCGACCCCTCCGCCGCTCGACGAGCCACTGCTGTCCACGCTGCCGCCCCCACCATAACCAGGGTTGCGGTTACGTGGGGCAACCCACCGGGTTTGAGGGGGAGGAGCAGGGGTGTGGTTCTGGTAAGGCTGTGGAGGGGGCGGACCTTGCATCGCCATCTGCTGAGCAAGTGATTGGGCAGACGGTATAGGGGGCTGAGGTGGGGGCGGGAGCCCATGATGGTGAGGTGGTAGGTGACCCTGGGAGTGGAGCAGAGGCTGCTGCTGGTGGTGGGGCGGCAGTGGTGAGGCCACTTTAGTCACAGGCCCCTTATTATCCCAGGTGCCAATGTCCATGTTGTGTTTGATGGGTGGTGGGGGCAGGGTGCCTCCAGCCATGGGCATACCCGGCTTGCTCTTGACTTTCAGTTGCTGAGGCTTGGCCGGTTTGCTCGCAATGGCCGCCCAGGACGTGGGTTTGGGAGGCGGCATCCCGATTGGAGTCCCGCCGTTACCCGTGGCCACCGGCCCTCCACCGATCACCGAGCCCACCGTCTTAACTCCGGAACCACCTCCAGTCATATCACCGCCAATCTTCAAACCTACCATGCCCTGCTCTAAGCTATTCATACCTGGCGCCTTATTCAGGGTGTCGCTTGGGAAGCCCGTTTGCCCATCGGGTACCAGGGTGCCACCTAATGAACTGGGCGGGTAACTGTAACTGCCCCCGTATGCAGAACTCTGAGTCTGCTGGCCCTGGGAGCTGCTTGTACCCCAGGCAGAAAATGCTGGGTTTTCAGGGAAAAAGTTAAAGCGGTGTGGATAGATGCTACTGCCCAGACCCCCTGGCTGTCCGAACACAGTGTCATGCATGAAGTGATGATCCCCATTGCTGAGGGGGGCGTAAGGAGTGAGGTACGGGATTGGCGGATCTCCGCCAGTGGACCAGGGGGCCTCGCTGAGGGGGTACGGGAATCCAATCGAGGGGGCATAGTAGCTAGACAGGTATGGGTCGGTCATTGATTGGTAACTGTTATTCTGAGGGATAAACAAAAATAGAATTGTTAGAATTAATAATGATAAAATGCCAACTAATTTCAAACAGCATAAAAACAGAGCAGACCCGAATCGTAGCAAACACTCCACACTTATAAGGAAATTAATTTAAACTCCAGAACAAATTTAAAAGCAATGACGTAGTATATTGTACAACTAGTTCCTTTTAGTAATATACGGTGGCAAAAAATGTGTAATGTATTAGCCAAAAAAAAAAAAAAAAAGTACATTTTCCCCAGAGTTAAAAACCTAGGTAAAACCTAGTTGGTTAATATTATTTTCCCTGGCCGCAATTACAAGTTGTTTACTTTTTTTTTTTTTTATGTACAGACAAATTTCCCAATGTAAAACCTAGTTAGTTATTATTATTCCTCTCTTCCTCAGTAAAAACAGCAGAACAGTTATTTCAGAGACAGATAAAGTAATTCTACTTTAAAAATACTGTTTTTACATGCACAAACCTACAAGGACAATGCACTTGAAAAAAGAAAAAAAAGCATATTCGGTATTTTGTTTTCTTAAAAATATCAAAAACATGCTTAAAGGGTTAGTTCACCCCAAAATGAAAATTCTGTCAGTACTTACTCACCCTTATGTCGTCTTCAGTTTTGCGAAGCTACGAGAATACTTTTTGAGCGCAAAGAAAACAAAAATAACAATTTTTTCAACAATTCTTCTCCCCCGAGTTACAGCTTTCTCCATTTTAGAGTATCACAACGCATACACATGCTTTCCCCTAAGCGTAAACAACTCTGATTATGCAGATTACGTTCATGCGCGCGCTTTCTCCCCCAAACATAAACAATGCTGATTACGTCGATTACGCTCTTGGGTACTCTCCAAAATGGCAGAAGACGTAACTCGGGAGAGAAGAATTGACCTATCGGTAAGCCCCTCCCCTCGAACGCAGATGAGCCAATGGCAGTCGAGTATCAGTTGCATAGGG
>NW_015538026.1:4288-7847 GCF_001515605.1 Sinocyclocheilus anshuiensis | reverse complement strand
CAAGGTATCTCTGGCTAAAACTAGCTAACGGTAAAGTTAGTGAGTCCATGCTAACGTACAAACCTAAATAGCGAACTGTTCTCACGTCATGTACCGTGCAGTGAAAGTCAAAAACGCATAAACGAAGGTCTATAATAGAGTGCCTCTCCATATTAATCTGGTTAAATGTAAATTAATTTAATCTTACTCTGCGGTATATGAACGGCGTTGATCCTGCATGTTGTCATTGCGATCGTGACGACTGTAAAATAATTCTCCCGTTTGCCTTGTGATCTGTATTTTTACATTTATTTTAATATCTTTTATATATCCCTCCATGGCATATTTAAGTCCCACTTGAAGGTCCATCTGTGTCCCAAATTTATCAGAAATACCTCGGAAGAAGGTTTTCACTGACAGCTGTCATTTTAAGACAGTGAGCAACGTTTGTTTGTCCGAGTGAGCAACAGTAACTAAGGGGGTGGGGCTTACTGATAGGTCAACTGTTAAATAAATTATGTTATTTTTGTTTTCTTTGCACTCAAAAAGTATTTTCGTAGCTTTGCAAAACTGAAGTTGAGCCACTGATGTCACATGGACTGTTTTAAAGATGTCCTTACTACGTTTCTGGACCTGGGAACATTACATTTGCGTTGCTGTCTATGCAGGGTCTGAGAGTGCTCACATTTCATCAAAAATATCTTAATTTGTGTTCCGAAGATGAACGAAGGTCTTACGGGTTTGGAACGACATGAGGGTGAGTAATTACTGACAGAATTTTCATTTTGGGCTGAACTAACCCTTTAAGCTGATAAGCAAAACTGTAAAAACATAAGATGTTTTCAGAGAATACATGTTGAATGAAATGTTTTTCCCTCCATTTCACACCCTAAGACAAATACAAAAACACATTTCTCACCGGATTAGACTGGCCAGTGAGGTATGGTTCAAAGTCATTGTCGTGGACCGTTTCCTTCTGATGAAGAGAGCCATTTTGCACTGAAATAAAGAATGATGTTAAACATCAGGGTTACCGTTCAGACCTGTACATCTGATAAACTCAAAGCACATGCTAAATCCAACAGCCTTCTCTGTCTCTTAGAAGATATCACTTTACCAAAGCTCTGCTATTCACATTTTAGATCTTCAAAAAATGTTAAACAACTACAGTAATGTGTATTTCACCACACAATCTCAGTGAGTCATTCACTACATGTTCTGTCTGACTACCACAATACTACAGACAATAGATGAAGAGGAGCATCTAAAAATGACACAAAGCCAAAGGACAAAAATTCACAACTACAGTAGTTAATGCTATAGAATTATGAAGCATAATCAATTTAATGTGTTCAAAAGCCAAGCTCCCATTGCCAATTGATGTGTCAGAGTGGTGTTAATCCAACAGGAGCAGTTCTGGACTGCTAGGAGGTATATGGCTCCATCAGGTGATTTGAGCTCTCAGACAACATTATTTGAATGATATGAGAGCAACACAGCAACCAGGCATTGATATAAGTCAGAGAATGAATGCCCAAACTTGACTTAACAGCCATAGCCAAAGGCATTAATACTGGTAAAAGTGGACTTAATGTGAATTAAAGAGACTATCCTGGACGTTTTATTTCTAAACCTGTATAGACATCTATATTATAAAGCAAACTTACCTTTAGCGTCTTGCCCTTTGGATGTCTTCCCATTCAGTAGATGATCAGAGGTGGGTAAAAACAACAAGATAACATCATTAACACCTTTATATTGTTGTTTTAAACACGAGCTCTTCGTGTTTAACATGTGAATACTACACAACGTTTCATGTTCTTAATCCACATCGACTCCATCAGAGCATCACCAATAAATCAATGCACTATCAGCAGTCGCTCGTCATTCGTTATTAAATAGAAACGAGGGCTTAAGTTGATATTTATTTAGTCAATCATGGAACTGACGTTCACCCAGATAGCTAAACATTTCGTCGATCACGCATATCAGCCCAAGTCCAGAGAAAACTGGTTATAACTCTAGAAAGCTGATGAGAGAGATTGTATACTAAATGAAGTTTTATCCTGACGATACACTGGAGCAGAACGCATTTTGCGATGTGTCGAACGGAAATATCGGTTTAGACCGAAGAAACGCGATGTAATATTCAATACACGAGTGGAAAAAATGCTAACTCGTTAGCCATCGCGCTTGCGTGAAGCAAGCAGAAGCAGATGCCCGTAATGTCTCCGCAGAAGCGGCGGAGGCTGCACGCGTATTCCCTGCTCCTCCACCTAAAGGCCTTAGCGACGCCGTTGCCACTCCAACCTACCTGTGGGTCAATACTGGTGGTAGACATAATTCATCAAGAGGGCCTCTTTAGATTCAGCAAGAGTCTTGCAAAGAAAAAAGAAGCAACAGCGAGGGTGCTCGGCGTAACCCGAAGCCCGTGGGTTCCTCTCGGCTCCGTGCAGGCTGAACTGCGCTTTTTTTCAGCAAGTTCCACGACTTGATTTCGGCGATCCGGTCCTCTCGAGCGCACTAAAAGTCCAGCCTGAGGATGTTTCTGAGAGGATCAGAGGCTCTGCGGTTTAATCCAATGTTGTCACACGCCGAGTGTAAATTTATTTCAAAGTGTATATATATTTTTTCCTCTTCCCAGCCCGCAGTTATTGTGCACCTCTGTTCACTTCCGCCCAATGGCCGCTCCATCCGGGATCTGCGCGGAGGGACTGACGCCACATGGACCGGGTGGCCACGCGGAGGTGATCAACCTGAGAAAATTGGAAAAAAGCTATCACTTCATAAATGTCTTGTTTATCTTAGTAAATTATGTCATATTTGTTCTTCCTTCTAATAATTGGCTAAAGAAATTTAAAGTGTAGTATATTAAGTTAGGCTACTAAATGAGAGGCTGTACATATTTTGTCAGTTATTTTACCTATAATTACATATTGATCTTAATAGTATACATATGTCTGTAATAACTTATTTAAAATAATAATAAAAACTAAAAATATAGATTTTGCTTTTATGTAATGAAAACCAGGGGCAGATCTAGAAAATATTGTTTAGGGTGGCAAAGGGGTGGCATGGGGTCTATGAGGGGTGGCAACACCAAAGCAAGCCCCCATGCATAGTTTTTGGGGATTTATGGTCTGACATACACAGTTGTGTTCACAAATATTGTATTACCATTAAGTAATCATCTATACTGTTTAAAATGAAAAATAAATAACAACATTTCAATATCCATCATGGCACCAAGTCAATGCACAATATAAAAAAACTTCAACAGGTTATAAATGTTTCTGAGCTTATATCACTAAAGAAGATATGCGGTATCTATTAAAATTACATAGGCTACTTAGATGGTATAATCACGTTTAGTGCAAGTTTAAGAGCAACAAAAACTTTTGAATTTCCTAACATTAGAAAGAAATACAATAATACCAAAGCACTGAAACTGGATCAGTTTTGAAAACAATGTTTGATTTTCTGTTATTAACAGAGGTGGGAATGTCTGTAATCACCCAGAACAAACTCTAGCAACCATATACTCTAGCAACACCCCAGCAACTGCATAGCAAGAGCCTAG
>NW_015538026.1:0-863 GCF_001515605.1 Sinocyclocheilus anshuiensis | reverse complement strand
GTTCTTGCAGCTCGCTATCATAAGTTAAAGAATTTGGACGATGACTGGTGATCTTTTATGTTAATGACATTAATTAGGAGTCGTTTACAAGGCAGAGAGCTGAAACCATTCATTTGCGCGCAAGTTCAAGATCATTTGCGATTCATAGATTTCACATCTGAAAGACAGGCGTTTCTGTGCGTACTGTGCGTACGATCATTCTATGAATCGCACGTACGCATATCTGAGAGGTGATCGTAAGATGATGGTTTCTGAGGGCCAGTGTCCTGCAGATGTTAGGTGTGTTCGACTTCATGCAGCGCTGCACAGACCAATCGGCGAGAGTTGCCTCTTGTAGTCAGGGGCAGAATGAAGTCAGACACTTTCTGCTCCCGGTAGTGACACTTGCATGGTGTTTGCATACTCTTATTACTCTATCACAGATGAAGTAAACTAAATGCAATATTTGTCAAATACATACAGAAACGAGAAACGTTTTCATGAGCAACAGAAACACTTTTTATATACTGCTTAATACAGCGCCATCTAGTAAAATTCGTGGGGGTATATATGCTTTTATCAGTGTTTTATGATGATTATGACTCAATATAACACTGTGACTACAGTAAAAAAGCTTTTACCGTTCTAACAACACAGATCTGTGAGCATTGTTGCAATTGAAGATATTAGAATAAACCCGAAACACGTCATCATTGTCATGTGGTGAATTTGGCGAATTGTAAAACAGCTGTGTTGTCATCAGAGCTCCCGCAGTTGCTCTGGAGAAACTGCGCTGACTGACTTAACGTCTGCTCTCGAAACACTCTTGCAGTACTTTTATGCGATACGTCACAGTGACGTAGTTAGACAAAATTTCTAACCAG
>NW_015538025.1:3724-4480 GCF_001515605.1 Sinocyclocheilus anshuiensis | reverse complement strand
CAGTTCAACATCTGATGCTTATGCATAATCTGTTGTTATACATAATAAAAACATTAGACAGGTAGGAACATGTCATAAGTAAAACATCAGACAGGTAGGAACATGCAGGTGTCTAAAAGTAATGACAGATACTATTTTCTCGTGGAAAAAACATAGAGACAGCATGTGTAACACAACGAGGCAGAGACTTTATCTTCTTCATCTTAGGTGAAAGAAAAAATATTATTTTATTATTCTTTATATCTATGATCATGAGTGCTTTACAGTACTGTAATTCCATTTGGTACATCAGTCTGTGACAAAGCTGTTGAATTAAATAAAAATTTGTTCAAAAGTCAACAGGGCCTTTTGAAAAGGTACATGAATTAAGTTATCATAAGAACCCTTAAGGCTGACCAGTAATATTCTTAATGACCCAAATCCCCATATCATATCATATCATATCATATCATATCATATCATATCATATATCATATAATATCATATCATATATCATGTCATGTCATATCATATATCATATCATATCATATCATATATCATGTCATGTCATATCACATATCATATCATATCATATCATATCATATCATATCATATCATATCATATCATATCATATCATATCATATCATATCATATCATATCATATCATATCATATCATATCATATCATATCATATCATATCATATCATATCATATCATATCATATCATATCATATCATATCATATCATATCATATCATATCATATCATATCATATCA
>NW_015538025.1:2738-3373 GCF_001515605.1 Sinocyclocheilus anshuiensis | reverse complement strand
CCTTTATAGAATATAATAGAATAGAATAGAATAGCTTTTTATTGTCATTGTACAGCTGTACAACGAAATTTTTTATAATTGTGTCTGGTCCAACCAGACGGTGGTGCTTAGTGTTAATAGCCAAGGCATAAATAGAAACTCCATAAATATTGATGAATGACATGCAATGTTTATTTGTCAGAAAACTTTAACAAATTGTAAATTTGTCCAAGGTCAATACAGGTGTTTTGTCTAGACAATAGTACACATGGTACATAGGAGTTTAGATGTTCATGTCATATTGGTAATTGTCTTTGAAATGTGTTTGTGGGAGATCTACAGTTTTCAGGTAGATGATTTAAATAGTGAAAGTGACTTTGCATTGTCAGCACATGCTTCAGTGCTCTGAGAGTTTATAGTGCTGTGAGCTTAACACTTCATGACTGACACTGTTTATCATAATAACACACACAATGACTACAATGACATTCATCTTCTTCTTGATTTTAGGAATGTAGTTTGAAGGTAAGACCAAGTTATTTAATGCATAGATTATTTGCAGCTGAAATATCAACATTATTGAAAAAAAGTTTAATGTCTTTTAATTTTTCTTCAGATTCTTCAGGACAGGTGACTGTAATTCAGACCCCAACAGA
>NW_015538025.1:0-2717 GCF_001515605.1 Sinocyclocheilus anshuiensis | reverse complement strand
CTCTGACCATCAGTGGAGTCCAGACTGAAGATACAGGAGATTATTTCTGTCAGAGTTATCACTGGATCAACAGTAAAGCTGTGTTCACACAGTGATAAAGAGTCAAACAAAAACCTCCATCAGTCAGAGTTACAGTAACCGCACTGATACAGCTGAGAGATACTGCAGCTGCTCATAAACACAATCACACACAACACTGATCAGATCACAAACACTAATAACACAATATCATCACAATCAACAGAAATCTTATTTACATTTAATCATTTATCAGATGCTTTTATCCAAAGCGACTTACGAATGAGGAGAACAATAGATGCAATCAGACCAACAGGAGAGCAACAGCATACAAGTGATGTGATAAGTCTCAGTTAGTCTAAACACAGTAAACATAGCAAGTTTTTTTCTTCAATAAATTAGAACAAAAAAATGAATAGAATAGAACAGAATTGTGCCTCTTTGGGATGGAACCATGAGACATCGTTCACTTGCAGAACGCAATATTCTGGAGGGTGCATGGGTCTGAACTAGTGAGTTTAGGTATATTGGAGAAGAGCCAGCGGTTGTCTTGTAGGCAAACATCAGTACCTTGAATTTGATGCGAGCGGCTTTTGGCAGTCAGTGCAAACTGATGAAGAGAGGTGTGACGTGGGCTTTCTTCGGCTCGTTGAAGACCACTCTAGCTGCTGCATTCTGGATCATTTGCAGAGGCTTGATGGTACATGCCAGAAGGCCCACTAAGAGATCATTACAATAGTCCAGTCTGGGGAGAACAAGAGCTTGGACAAGGAGTTGTGTGGCCTGCTCTGATAGGAAGGGTCTAATCTTCCTAATGTTATATAAGGCAAATCTGCAGGACCGGGCCGTTGTAGTAATACGGTCTGTGAAGCTTAACTGATCATCAATCACAACTTCAAGGTTCCTGGCTGTCCTGGAAGGAGTTATGGTTAACAGACCTGGCTGTATAGAGAAGTTGTGATGAAGTGCTGGGTTGGCTGAGACCACGAGCAGTTCTGTCTTAGCAAGGTTGAGTTGAAGGTGATGGTCCTACATCCAGCCAGAAATTTCTGTTGATGTGATGATCTCTCAAAAGAGGATCTTGCGGTCAAGTCTTCACCTTCATGACAGCACACGTACATCACAGAGACGTCTATTTGACGTCTGCATTTACATCTGCAAGACGTATTTTTTAGAGTGTTTGCTCATCTGTAATACAGCTAAAGGACGTTTCCTATCAGATGTCAAACAGACGTTTAGAAAATGTCTTCAGATCTCACAGCACTGGCTGCTTGTAGAGTTCCACTAATGGTTTATTTAGGTCTGGTCCAGGGGTTTGAGAAGCCCTAGATCAGATCAGTAAATTGGGCCCACTGGTGTAAAACACTATCATAACATTAAAACAACCACTGCTATTTGTAGTGGGACAAACAGTTTTGTTTTTTTTCTTATTGTAATCAGTGAGTTGTCCAATCACATAATTTCAGTGAGTCTATAAAAGGGAATTTTAGGCCACCACTTGTGTGTCATTACCTGAGGTCCGCCTGTTCTGGTTTTATCCCTTCTTTTCTGCAGGTATGGTTGTCTGGCTAACTAGTTAGCATCAAGTTGTGTGGCCTGATGTGACCAGCTTATGTATTCGGTTCCTAGTTTCATACGGACAATCGTCATTCTGGTTGGTTGGCAGCTGCCTTTCTCTCTCTAACATCAGTAAAAATCTGGTACAGCAATATAGCAAAAAGTTATAAACTATATAAATGTGACCTATAAATAGAAACACAACACCTCAAAAAATGTATTATAAACATATATACCTTCAAAATGAATTGGGGACTGCACCCAGACATTATGTTTTGTCCTGGAACATTGGCTGCGTTCCACTTCATTTCTTTATGCCCTTCCCTCGCTAACTTCCCTCCGTCTTGTTTACTCGGATGTACCTCATTGATTACGTTGCATGAGTGCCCACTGCTGGCGGCATCTTTGCAATGAGCTGAATTCGAACATCCTAAGCCCTTGATCACTTTGAATCTGCTATGCAGTTGATTAATTATTCAAATTTTTTCCTTTACAAATTTGTTTGATGCAGCATTCTATATGTATATAGGTATGCTTGGGCTGTTTTAAATGTTTTTAAAACAAATTATATATTACAGAGTTGTTTGGGGTGGAGATTCCCCCGAGGGAAGTGCGTGAGTGCGTGTCTCAATGGTGACAAGGATATAGGGGAAGCTCTCAGATTGTGGCGTGTTTGTGATAAAATCTACTCCCAGGGATGACCAGGGCCGACAAAGAATGGGCAGAGGAGCTGTAGATGGCTGTGAGTCCTGTATGTAGCACAGTCAGGTCAGGTTTGCACAAAGCATCGAACATCTCTGGAAATGTGTGACCATCAGTAGCAATTAGGTAGGAACGACAGCGTCTGTGACATGTCAGAGTGGCCTGATCCCATGGAATAGTGTATAGAGTCGAGGACGGACTGACAAAGATTTACTGGGACATTTACTGGTCTGCTGGGCAAACAACTGGAGGACGATCGGTGTGGGTGGCTTGGGTGATTTTGCTTTTGGGTGATTGGCTTGGGTGATTTTGTGACAATTAATTAAAGTCTGGTGAAAAAAAAAAAGAAAAACTCTTGGAGGCACTCAAAGTTTATTTGGGTAGTTGGTAGTTGGCTTGGTAGGAGAGGACACATGAGCTGCCAGGGCAGCGGGGAGCAA
>NW_015538024.1:72316-72558 GCF_001515605.1 Sinocyclocheilus anshuiensis | reverse complement strand
TAGACATTTAGCCTACATGTTGTTTATAACGGATGCCATTATAATATGTTTTATTTTATAATTTTGTGTATTTTGTGTTTTTAATTACTTAAATTAATTTTTAACTGTTTAACTGTTTTAACTGTTTAATAGTATTAATCTAAAAAAAAAAAAAAATTATTACAGTCGGTTAAAGATTAACCGGCCAATATGGGCATCCCTATGGATGCACACACTTTATGCGTGAATAAATGGGCCTTTTA
>NW_015538024.1:63648-71733 GCF_001515605.1 Sinocyclocheilus anshuiensis | reverse complement strand
TGCATTTGCCGAAACATTTGCAATGACCTACAACGATGATATTTCCTCCGAATTTCCATCACAGTTGCTTTCCCTTCGAAGTGCCCTGCGGTCAGAAATAAACAAAATTGAAACGGGCTCAATTAAAGATCTGGCAGAGCTGCTGATTCTGAAGCATAGATCTATTCTTCCAAGCGTCACAGATGTGGCTACTGCCTTGAAACTTTTTTTAACCATCCCTGTGACAGTGGCAAGTGGCGAGAGGTCTTTTTCTAAACTAAAACTAATAAAAACCTGCCTGAGAAGCACAATGAGTCAGGACAGGCTTTCCGAACTTGCGATTCTCAGCATTGAAAGCCAGCGCGCGCGTCAGATGGACATATCAGACATTGTGAAGGACTTTGCGCAGAAAAATGCTAGGAGAAAGGGACGTTTTGGACGTTTGTAAAGGTGTTTGCACTACGCCACTGAATAGGGTCTTTAAAAAAAATAATAGGGCCTAATAAAACGTTCTTCTTAATTTTTCTGGTAATCAGATGAAGGCATAAAACATTAATTTAATTTATCCTAATCAAATGAAAATTAAACCCTTTTATTTTTTGGCAAACAAAGTGCTGCACAACAGAGGTTTACTGTTAAAATTATAAAGAAAACAAATGTGATTATTCCTTTAAAAATAAAGATTTATTAATATTTATTAGTAGTAGTAGCATTGTTGTTACATTGAGTCTTAAGACTGCTAAATAGTAATATTTCTGATACAGTTTCTTCATGTTAAACTAAACTTTTATTTTGACGGGTTGCCATGAGGAACTTGCAGCTGCTGTGTATGTGATATGATGGTAGTTTTGTCAAATTAAACTGTAAAATGCTAATGAAGTGACTCTCAGTCTCAGAGCAGCTGGGGATGATATTCATGTATTCATATTAGGGCTGGGCGATATAGCTAAAAAATGTATCAACGATATAATGTTTCATATCGTTCGGTATCGATAATTATTGACATTTTTTATAATCTTTTGTAAAAAAGCAATAGAACATTTTTTTTAAATTGAACCACTGTATTTTTCAATTAAACCAATTTATTGAGACAAATAACAAATATTTTTTGTTTTATCAGTCAAACACACAATAAAAATTAAACAAATATCTAATAGGTCTTAAGGAAACTTTTGGCTTGTCTCAGTCAAACACAAAATAAAAATTAAACAAATATATCATTTCTAAAGTTTTATATGCAGATTAAATAGGTCTTAAGGAAACTTTTGTCTTGTCTCCCGAGGCCACAGGAGGGCGCAATGAGCAAAATAATGCAGCACATTTAAATTGTCAACGCAAGGAAATAAGTCTATAAAAAAACGTGCATTACGTCTACATTAACTCATATAAATCAATATAATTTCGTAAATTGCATAAACTATTATGAACAAAACAGCATCATGTATTTATACATTGCTTAACCCAAAGAGCCGAAGCGCCATTCACACAGACTGCACTTAAAAACATTTGAGACGCAGTGAAAAGGAATAAACCTCCACAAATTCGCGACGTGTTTTCTAAAAGTTTAAACTCTTTTAACTTTGCATGGCTTCATCTCTTGTGTAAGACGTGAGTGCAGCAGTCATATTTGTCCGTCTAAAAATTATGCATCTGTGTGAATGGCTTGGTTTCGGTTCAAGATCAAGATCAAGCATTGAGCTTATATATTTCTCTAATATTTTGAATGCATAACTCAGCAACGGCGCGTCTCGTGGGCTAGACTAACAAAACATTAAAATGCAACAACATCACTTACATCATTATCACCGCATCTCGTGCGTCACTGATGACGCTCCCTGACGCACTCCTAACATTCAAATGCAAATGTTTATTTTAAATTTGACTAATATTCATTTTTTTATTCACAATCTCCTCATCACAGGCAGGCACAGCACTCAATTCAGCATGTGTTCCTGTTTGTGTGTGCTGTCTGCGTCACTCAAGGCACGTGCCTATATGGTGCTCCTATATCAAACATTTTTTATATCGTTATCGAAGAAGGTGTACCGTCGATAAATATCGATACCGTTTTATCACCCAGGCCTAATTCACATCATCATAGTGAGACAACAGAGGCTGAAAACACCGCGAGCATCGTCCGTTTAAGTGTGTAGTAAACAAAACAGTGCGTCGCACCATCCGCCATTCATTCATTTATTCATTCATTGTGGAAATCATGGAGCCTTTACGCGTGATGTCAAATGCTTCCACAGATTTGTAGTATTACTATAGAATTTTACCTTAGCATTGCAAAAATATGGCTTTGTTCGTTGTTCTTGTCAACAGCTTTCACAGTTCAGATAGTATGAACTGTTTCAGTTACAGTTTTTTTGTAACATTGCATAAGGGTAACATCTAGTGGAGAAGACTAATGATAAGATTCACATTAATCAGATCTTGTTTGAAATGTTTGCTGAAATAAATACAGGAAAAGATCGATTTGCGGCTTTTGAGAATCGATATTGAATCGACGTCATTTAAAAAAAGATTAATCGAAAAATAAATTTTTTCCCCCCCAGCCCTAGCCGTGTATAACAGTTTGGATTGATATTTAAGAGATTCAAGTATTGTGTAACATTGGTAGCTCTCAGCCGCTTTCATTTTTAAAAAGTAGCTCCTGAATTACATAAGGTTGGAGATCCCTGATGTAAAGTAAAGGTAGTGTAATTGTAATGTTTGAAGTGTCTGTTAAATTAGTCCCAAAAAGGCCACGTCTCATTCTGAAGGTGTTCACTAACAATAACAATGTCAAATATAGCTGCAAGCAGCAATCGCGGGGCCAAGCACTCCAGAGGCAAAATGAGGAGCTAAGCATGGCATGTAGCATCAGACCAACTGCAACAATGAGTAACTAAAGATGTTTTAGAATGAATGTAGTTGAAATGGCTGAAAAATCAAAAATACAACCACTAGAAATATGCCTTAAGGAATTATCACTTTTGACCAATAGGTGGCGCTGTTACCAAATCGATGTGTTGTGTTCTGTGTGAGTTGACAATGGCACACACAGAGTTTGGTGTTAATATGTCAAAGCTTTGCAGAGATACAGCCTCAGATGCAGTTTGGCATCATGCCTTAAATTTTTTGCGGCGCTATACAAAAACAGTTTTGTGTATCAACACAAAATCCATAACTTTTTGTCAGCACAGTCTGAAGATGATCTCACTCGATTTTGATGAAAATCAGACCAATGTTCTAGGAGGAGTTTGAAAAAGTAAGTTTTCAACATAAATCAAAATGGCGGACAGGAAGTTCGGCCGACTATAGCAAAATTGGTATCCATGTTCTCGGCATAACACATGGAGTATTTTGAGACCAGTTTAATTACAATAGACTAATGTAATGAAAAGTTATTAGAATTTATGGACAATTCATAATTAATGGTTAATGAATGGTTTATTACGTTTGACCAATAGGTGGCGCTGTTACCAAATTAATGTGGCATGGTCAGTGTGAGGTGACAAATGCACTTACAAAGTTTGGTGTCAATATGTCAAATATTTGCAGAGATACAGCCTCAGATTCATTTTGGCACTATGCCTAAAATTTGTAGTGGTGCTGTCCACAAACGGTTTCGTTTATCGACATGAAATCCATAACATTTTGTCAGCACAGTCTGAAGATCATGTGACTTGATTTTGGTGAAAATCGGAAAAACGAATGACAAGGAGTTAAAAAAGTAGGTTTTCAACATAAATCAAAATGGCGGACAGGAAGTTCAGCTTACTCTGGCATATTTGGTATCTATTTTGTCAGCATAAGCCACGGAATATTTTGAGACCAGTTTCATTGCAATAGGCTAATGCAATAAAAAGTGATTAGCATTTTTGTAAATGCAATTTTTAATGGTTAATGAATGGTTTATTACTCTTGACAAATAGGTGGCGCTGTTACCAAATTGATGTGGCGTGGTCAGTGTGAGGTGACAATGGCACATACAAAGTTTGGTGCAAATATGTCAAAGCTTTGCAGAGATACAGCCTCAGATGCATTTTGGCATCTTTCCAGCAAATTCATTGATGCGCTAAACGAAAACCGTTTCGTATATCGACACAAATTCCATAACTTTTCGCCAGCTTGGTCTGAAGATGATCCGAGTCAAATTTGGTGAAAATTGGACTAACGGTCTAGGAGGAGTTTGAAAAAGTAGGTATTCAACATGAATCAAAATGGCGGACAGTAAGTTCAGCCAATTATGGCATAATTGGTATCGATGTTCTTGGCATGTTCCAAGGAATCTAGCAACATCAGTCTCATTACAATATGATAATGTATGCAAAAGTTATTAGCATTTTTATAAATTGCTTTATAACTTTTGACCACAAGGTGGCGCTGCACCCAAACTTTTTGAATACCATCAGGGCATGGTGCCGAAGATGCATACCGATTTTTGTAATAACAAAGTCTAAGCGTTCTTAAAATATTGCATTTTTTGACAAAATTCAAAATGGCAGATGCCCAAAATGGCTGACATGGAAAAATTTGGTATGGTCCACCGAAAACTAAAAAGTTTTGTTATTTTTGGCCAAACCATTCAGAAGTTATAGGCAAAAATATGAATTTGTTATATCTCCTGACCACTAGGGGGCACTGCGCCAAAACACTGCAGGTAGTCTCAGGTCATGCTTGTTATAACACACAGCAAGTTTGGTCTCAATACGCCAAACCGTTGTGGAGATATAGCCTCACATCCATTTTACATGCTTTTTGTAGAATTCCTTCGTGCGTTATTCAAAAACAGTTGGACGAATCAACTTGAATTCCATAACTTTTTGCCAGCAAGGTCTGAAGATGATCTGAGCCAATTTTGGTGAGAATCAGACAAACCGTCTAGGACGAGTTAGAAAAAGTAGGTTTTACGAACAATTAAAAATAGCAAAAAAACTAAACCTTGCGACTCGGCATGAGCCAAGGATTCAGAGGAAAAAACAATTTTCATGTTGTGACTTATAGTTCAAAAGTTATTGGCATAAAGAAATTGCAACTTTGGACAAGTGGTGGCGCTAGAGAGTTGGAGTTAGAGACTCCAAACTGGCTGTGGTTAATGTTGAGACTGTCCTCTCTCAGTGTGCCAAATTTCACAACTTTCCCGCAAGCGGTTCTATGGGCTGCCATAGACTTGCGGCGGAAGAAGAAGAAGCAGAATAATAAGAACGCCAACAAATACAATAGGTGCCATCGCACCTTCGGTGCTTGGCCCCTAATAACACCTGATGTACTTGTTACATCACAAGAAGTATGGCATCTACGCTAATATTAGTCTGTTTCATTCTTATTCCGAGGTCACAGTAGCCACCCGGACCCAGTCTGTATCCAGATCAGATGGTCACTGCAGTCACCCGGATCCAGTCCAAATGGTTGAGACAACTCTATAGCCCTGAATGCCAGCAGAGACCATGTCAACTAGATGAGCCCCAAAGACAGATCCCCAGTGAAGGCCTCATCAACTATACGGCCATTGGCACAAAACCTCAGCAAAGACCATGATGAAAAACACCATGTTGGTTCGTCTGACCAGAGGAGAACTGGCCCCCCGACAGAGCCTGCTTTCTACCAAGGTTTTTTCTCCATTGGGGACACTTAATTTTGGGGAATATTAACAACTTGATTGCAGAGACACTATTTGAAGAGAACTGAACTG
The DNA here is from genome assembly GCF_001515605.1 of Sinocyclocheilus anshuiensis. Taxonomy (NCBI): domain Eukaryota; kingdom Metazoa; phylum Chordata; class Actinopteri; order Cypriniformes; family Cyprinidae; genus Sinocyclocheilus; species Sinocyclocheilus anshuiensis. The sequence goes on along the minus strand of NW_015538024.1, from coordinate 66,074 downwards.
AGCTGGATGATGACATTACTGAATCAACGATGAACTCTTTAGTCTTTAACTGAAATATTGACAGTTTACTTTTGTCCTCTTTTTAGAGCTGCTTTACTACATAACTGAATTTTGTTTGCATTATTGACACTATTTTCCTGCTTAACAATGTAAAGCTGCTTTAACACAATCTGTATTGTATGAGGTGCTATATATAAATAAGGGTGAGTTGACTTGCTTTTGACAATTCTTCATAGAAATGTTTGTGTTCAGTCTGTTTTGAACAATTTTGTATTTTTGAGAATTGTTTTAGTAGCCTTTAATTTGAAAGAAATCAGTAAAATAAGATTACATCAAAACAGTCTCAAGTGAATTGTAATTACACAAATACAATAAGTTGTGGTTACTTACTTTTTTCAAGGCAACGGGTTTCCTCAATTTATGTAAGTAGACAGAACTCAGGTTAACTTGTTAGTTTTAAGTTAAGTAGATTCACACTTTTAAGTAATCGCAATTTAATGATTTTAAGTTAGTCCAACTTAAAATAAAAAGTGACCACAACACATTTTCTTTTGTTTATTTGTTAATGTATCTCAGAATTGTCAAGTTCACTTAACGTTTTTCTTTAATTATGCATCAATTTCCTTTATTTAATAATTTCAAGACAACTGGTTTCCTCAATTTTTTTAAGTAAAGTCAACTGATCGCTTTTCTTATTTTTCCAGTGGTAACTGCTTCCTACTATATTTGAATATTTTTCTGTATGATACCTTCATATTCTCAATGAATATAATATGAGCAGAATAGTGAAGAGTGAAATAACGTACAAACGCAAAGAGTGATTGATACGAGAAATTCATTTTTAAAGAAAAAACGAGCAAATTTACACTGGCAGTAAAAAAAAAAAGTATTAGAATGAGAAATGGACATCAAACAATAAGCACATCTAGGGTGTCTGAGAGATTAAATTATAATTGCGATTACATTATTAGCTCCCTTGATTACAATATCCAGCGCAAATGGTTATAAAGAGTTCACAAGCTTGTCATGGTTACAGGGTCAGAACATGGTCCTGCAAGGTCCCTGCGCACTTGTCTGTCGAGGCCCCCACCATCGCTAGTGACAGATACCTTGTACTACATTAAGTGTAATGTACTTAATAAGTGTATTAAGAGAAACGTACAAGTTTCGGTAGGCTAACAATAGATGACTAAATGGTAACTGGGGTCCTTAAGCTCTAGTGGTCCCTGTATGGACAAATAGTCTTCAGCATCTACAATAAAACACAACAAAGTGTATAAAAATGTTTTCTTACATTGTGGCAAACCTGATAATTTTGAGAATACTTTAATTATGAAAATATGTGGTGATAAACATTTAATATCTACTCAAAACAGTCACAACTACTCTTAAATCCTTAAATCAAAAACAAATGATATACTGCATTTCTAGAGTCCAGTTTTCTGACAATTGATAAATAATATTTTATTTTTAAAACTTACAAACAAAACAAAATATGACAACATATAATTACAGTTAAAATATAACATAACTGCTCTCCATTGTATTATACATTCATGACCAAATTCCATTATTTACAACTTCTTTAAAGCAAATAGGTTTATTTTCTTGGCAGGTCAAGCAATATTCTAAATTAAAGTTGACTTTCCTGTAAAACTTGGCTTATATTTCCATTTTGGAATCAAATTCTTAGTTTCAGTACAATATAAAAACAAAAATAACAGGCCACAAGAAAAGAAAAGAAAAAAAAAAGGTCTACATTTCCACACAAAAATCAGTTACTTAACCCTTCCCCCTTTTAGCCCACAATTGTCAAAAACTATATACAACTTCTCTTCATTTAAATAACTTGTTTGAATTGTCCTTCGATAAAGTAGAATTAGTCATTGTACAGTTTGGTTTTGAAACATGTATTGTCCTGGATCATGTTAACAATCATTTTTTCATACATACGGTATATGGATGATGCACTAATAATCCGACTGATCCTCTTCAAAATTTTGAGAAGAGGTCGGCGAGCACCTTTCAAATGTAGTTTGCGGAGACTGTAAGATAAAGCTTTGGCCAGGTCCTGACCTCTATTCTGAATCTTCCACAGGTGTAGGAGCTGCAGGATGTAACGTTGTGAGGGACAGGAACGGACCAGGGCTTGAACATCCTCCTCGTTCACTTTCTCCCCAGGTAAACTTTCCATCAAGGTCAACAGGTCTTCCAGAGTAAGGTTTTTTACACTGGCACAGCGAGATACCTTCCTCTCACAGTGGTTTACACCTAGGAGTAGATTGGACATTGCACTTGAGTTAATATTTAATATCTATTAAAAATAATTCCGTAGACATATACTCTAAAAAATGCTGGGTTATTTCAACCCAACTTTGGGTCAAATATGGACTAACCCAGCTGTTGGGTTAAATTTTTACATTAAA
>NW_015538024.1:58908-62185 GCF_001515605.1 Sinocyclocheilus anshuiensis | reverse complement strand
GCTCCACTGAAGTCGGCCGCAGGTCATTTCAATATAAAGCTCCTATTGATTGGAACAATCTTCCTTCTTTTCTTAGATCAATTACATAATTTCGTCTCTTCAAGATAAATGTATTATCTCACTTGAAAATAACTTGCTTATGTTTTTTAATTTAGGTTTAGAATCGCCTTTAGGTTATATCAACTTTATTATTATTTATATTATTTTTCTATTATATTTTGATAAATTACGTATTTATTATTTATTTATCAATTTATTTATTTATTTTTTAGGGTGCTTGCATATTTGGATTTTCATGCTTGTATGATAATGTATGTTTTCTTATGAGGGGCCGTATAAGCCATAATTCATTCTGGCACTCTCACACACTTACATTCTCCTTTCACATATATATATTTTTGCTTTCACACACTTACACATGCATACATTTCTACTCTCACACACACATACATTCTCCTTTCACATACATATATATAGAATGTATGTATGTCTGAAGAAAATATGTGTATGTAAGAGAAGAATGTATGTATGTATGTGTGAGAGAGAGTATAGTGGAAACGGAAGGCGTACAATGGAAATGGAAGGCAGGTCAGGCGTGATCAGGGTCACCGGGACGGGCCCTGATCAGCATGGCTGAGGTAGATGAGGCGGCCGCAGAAGTATTGCCCTGATCAGCATGGCTGAGGTAGATGAGGTGCCCGCAGAAGTATTTCAGCAAGCTATGTGGGTTTAAAAAAAATAAATAAATAAATATTATCATCGTGAAAAGGTTACATGGCCTCGTCCCTTGAGCGAGTTGTGATTGAGGACGCGGCTCAGCCTCAGTCGTGTTGCCAGATACACGTATTATAAGCGTCTATGGATTTTTTTTCCACTTAATATAGGAAGTGAATAAAGTGGGAGGTTGCAAGTTAGGGACAGCAATATCTTTATATTATTTCCATAACTCAAGATTTGGACTCATTGCGGTTTATTTATTTTTAGATTGTTTTGTTTATTTTTCAATATCTGGCAATACCGGCATTTAAACTGACAGTAATAAAAAACGACCAGGTTAAAAACAGCACGGGCAGGTTATTCCTGACAGGATACAATTCGATAACACAAACGTAGTGATCATCATGATATATTATCTGTAAGACAGATGCACTGAAGAAGGACACAAAGAGGAGAGAATAGTCGTGCTAGCAGAGAAAATCCTGTATCAGACAAAACAAATTCATTGTTTGCGATGCTCGAAATACTGAAAGAAAACCATAATTATGGAATTAGGATGGGGGTTAATATGGATGTATTTCTGAGGAGAACTGACTGTCTTCAGAAAAGTTTCGATGGCATTTTCTTTTTCCTCTTACCTTCGTTAAATACATATTAAAGGAGTGTTAAAAAGCGTAGCGCTGCGTACAGCAACAACCCAGGAAACGCTATATTGCTACTGTTCTATAAGCGCCACCTGCTGTCAGAGATTGAATTTGCATTTTCATCAGAATCAGTAAGAGCTTTATTGCCAAGTGTTTACACACACAAGGAATTCGGAGTAACAGAGCAAAATAAACATTTAATAAATGTAAAAAAAAATAAAAGTAAAAATAAAAAAATAAAAGTAATAAAAACTAAATAAATTGGCAACGAGTATGGGAATCGGCTCATTTGATTGTAAAAAAAAAATCGCAATTGGAATCGGTCACGAAAAATCCTGATCAGTGCATCCTTAACTGGAATAGAGTTAGACCTACCTGAAAGACCTGAAAAAGCATGGTTCATTTCAGTTTTATCTTTGAACTATTGTACCTATTTGTGCAAAATGGTTATCATTTATTACAATACAATGTTACAGTCAACAATGAAAACAATAAGTCTTATTTATTGACTTATTGATTGATTGATTGTGGCAAGGCCTGTGAAAATTTTGCCAGGGCAAGTAAAATATTGAAACCACTGGCCAAACCGGGCCAGTAGAAAATTTCCTTCGTATTGACAGGGCTCAACGCTATCAAAATCAGTATCATAACACTTGTACACAGATCTGTAGAACACGTAGGTTACATAATGATATTTTAAAATTAAAAACTTAAAATATGTACTTTAAAACCCTCATCCGTCCCTCGGGTCATTTTGACCGAAAACCCCCTTTTAAAGACTTGTAAAAAATAGAGCGTTGATCTTTATGGTATGAGACTTTGTTACATTTGTCACACTTGAACCGGGAATACATGGGGGGAAAAAATAGAGTGATTCGAGCAGTTTAAGTGGGTGCTATAAAAAAAAGTATCAAAAGTGTCTCTCGCAGGTCATTTTGACCCGCCACTGGAAAAGCATGGAATTTACGAAAAAACTGCAGATTTTTAAAATTTAATTTTGTCACACTTGAGCATGGAGCACACACAAAAAAATTTGAGTCGATTCAAGGATTCTATGTGTGTGTAATAAAAAAAATTATTACACCCACAAGTATTACATTCATTTTGACCCGGCCATAGGAATGAATGGAATGTCCGAAAAAAACAGCATTTTTTCACTTATTTGATTTTTTTTGACTATACAAAATCTGACACAATCCAGAAAATATGCATACCCAAACAAAGGGCTGAGACTGCAGAATGTCCTCAATGCACAAAAAAATTAACATATCCACACACACACAGGCACACACACACACACACACACACACACACACACACATGGCACACACACTCTCATTGAAACACATTATAGCTTGTATGTTTCTGCTGGGAAATGACTGTCATTTTGAAATTTGTTTTGACTTAAAACAGTTAAATTTGAGTGATGGGGTGGAGACCAATGAGTTTATATCATATTTATATTTTTACATTTATATTTTATATTACATATGAAACTGTATGAATATGCATGTGTTTGGATTCAAATTCAGTATAAATTTCTTTTTTTACAATTTTTTTTTAATGTTTTGATATATATCTGAAAGCCTTGAGATATATCTGAAAGCTTAATGAAGCCTCAAGTTGGTGTAGTTTTAAAGATTTCACTTGTTTGGCTCATTTAAGAATCTCCATAGGATTCCCTAGGCCCCTCTAGTGGCTGTAATCATAAAATGCAATTTTATGTAATTTTTCCCCACCAGATGGCATCAGAGACACTCATGGCGCTTTTCCACTGCCTGGTACGACTCGGCTCGGCACGGCTCAGTACGGTACGTCACGGCACGGCACAGCTCGGTTTGTGTTTCCACTGCAGTTCAGTACCGCTTTAGAGTGGGCGGGATTATTCACATGTCGTTATAGTTGCGCCGCCTCTA
>NW_015538024.1:57761-58789 GCF_001515605.1 Sinocyclocheilus anshuiensis | reverse complement strand
TCGGTTTGCGTTTCCACTGCAGTTCAGTACCGCTTTAGAGTGGGCGGGATTATTGACATGTCGTTATAGTTGCACTGCCTCTATTGCCCCGACTCCTGAAAAACTTGACTGGCTGGATCCGCTCCTCTGCTATCAACGAGAGGAACGTCTGTACTTCCTCAACAGACAACGAAACAGCCACTTTTTGGTTGTTAAAAAAGGTGCGCTTGTTCAAAACAGTTGCGTTCGATCCTTCTCTGGCTGTGCTGATTTAAATCTAGCGGTTCTGTTGTGTTTGTGTCGCAAGTTCAGTGACGCAGGTAGTGACGATTCTCTCTGGCCAATCCGTGATCAGCAGAGTTTACACATCACGTTTTGGTAATGGTACGGTTCACTTGGAACCTCAACCGAGGTGGTACTAAAAAAAGTACCAGGTACCAGGTACTGTACCCAGTGGAAAACCCCCCAAAAGTGAACCGTACCGAGCCGTACCATGCAGTGGAAAAGCGCCATCAGTGACCTAGGCCCTGATGGATGATCATGTTTAAAGTATAAATATGCAGAAATTGTGTCTGTGTTTTTTTTTTTTGTGAAAAAATGTATAAAATTTGCTAATTTTCATAAAAATATCCAGAATTTTATGTGAATAAAATAAAAATCACCAAAAAATAATAAAAAACCTACATAAAAAATTAGAAAAATGGACCAATATAAGCTTTCTGGACCAAAAATAAAATTAGTGTAATTTTTGGCCTTCGGGTCATTTTGATCCGCGAGGGACACTTTTGCTATAGGTTCAGGAGGGACGGATGAGGGTTAAAAGAAAAAGGATGACTTTGAATAGCATCATTGTAAAATTGTGAGAAAGAGCTGAGCAAGTCTTTTACATATATTTCCTGGTCTGAGAGTGACTTCCTGCTTAAACAGGAAGTAATGGATACCAAAAAAAGGTAGAAATGTATGTATGTGAAAGGAGAATGTATGTGTGTGAAAGCAGAAATGTATGTATGTGTAAGGAGAATGTATGTGTGTGTGAGAAATTAGAAATG
>NW_015538024.1:56707-57319 GCF_001515605.1 Sinocyclocheilus anshuiensis | reverse complement strand
CAACAGATGGCATCAGAGACACTCAGTGACCTAGGTCCTGATGGATCATCATGTTTAAAGTATAAATATGCAGAAATAGTGTCTTTCTTTGTTTTTTTTTTTGGTGAAAAAACTGTATAAAAATATGAATTTTCATAAAAATATCCAGAATTGAATGTGAATCAAATAAAAATCACCAAAAAATAATAAAAAAACCTACATAAAAATTAGGAAAAAAATATATATAAAAATGGACCAATATAAGATTTCTGGACCAAAAATAAAATTAGTGTAATTTTTGGCCTTCGGGTCATTTTGATCCGCGAGGGACACTTTTGCTATAGGTTCAGGAGGGACGGATGAGGGTTAAAAGAAAAAGGATGACTTTGAATAGCATCATTGTAAAATTGTGAGAAAGAGCTGAGCAAGTCTTTTACATATATTTCCTGGTCTGAGAGTGACTTCCTGCTTAAACAGGAAGTAATGGATACCAAAAAAAGGTAGAAATGTATGTATGTAAAAGGAGGATGTACGTGTGTGAACGCAGAAATAAATGTATGTGTAAGGATAATGTTTGTGTGTGTGAGAGAGAGTAGAAATGCATGTATGTGAATGGAGAATGTAAGTGTGTGA
>NW_015538024.1:53518-55807 GCF_001515605.1 Sinocyclocheilus anshuiensis | reverse complement strand
AACGTACTGCGCCATGGTACAACAGTAATACCCATTCTCTCAAGAAAGAAACTCGTAATCTTGAGCGCAAATGGAGAAAAACTAACTTGGAAGTTTTTAGAAATGTGTGGAAAAACAGTATGTCCAGCTATAGACAGGCTCTAAAAGCTGCCAGGGCCGAGCATATCCACAAACTCATAGAAAATAACCAGTGGTGTAATGTAACGAAGTAATAATACTTACATTTTAGAGGTAATATTGCTTGTTTTTGCTCAATTTTGCTAACGAAAATAGTTCCAAACAAAGACCACAGCACTGTTTTGCTTCTCTGAGCAATGGATGGTGTTTACTTATTGAATGAATCAGCTTTTTGAACGAATCGGTCGATAAAAATGATTCAGTGATTCACTCATTAACACAGTCGAATGCTTTATTTCTGAATGAATCAGCCGTTTGAATGAATTGGTATAATCTCAATGAGTCACTCATTAACAGTCACTTGCTGCCACCTACTGGCGGTTTTAATTTCACATTTCGACTTTTTTTCATGTTATAAATTATTTAAAATATCAGTTTCTACGTTTTATGTAAAAAAAAACAACATTAAGCCTATTTATGCATCTGTAACTGCAGGTTAAATGCATCCATGTCCCCTGAGATACATTAAACTGTAGGCTAAATGCGATTTCAGATGCAGATTCCAGAAATGATTTCTTATGTTGGAATGAAAGACACTAAGTACAGGATGAAGTGCTTCTTATTCTTACCCAAAAATACAACATGGAAGAAAGAGTTAAAACTGAACACAATCTTGCTACTCAAGCTGTGTATGAATTTTTTTTTTAATATATATTTATTTGCTTCTTTTCCATTTTACATTTACTTGTACTTTTATTTTCAATACTTAAGTATAAGTATGAAAAGTATTTTTTTAATCTTAAGTACAATAAATATCACATACTTTAAGACTTTTACTCAAGTAATATTCTAAACGGTGACTTCAACTTCTACCAAAGTCATTTTCTCGTAAGATATCTGTACTTTTACTTGAGTATGGCTTTCAGGTACTTTATACACCACTGAAAATAACCAAAACAATCCAAGGTTTTTATTAAGCACAGTGGCTAGATTAACAAATAACCAGACGCCACTCTATCTAAATATTCCCTCACAGTTTAATAGTAATGACTTTATGAATTTCTTCACTGATAAAATAGATAACATCAGAAATACAATAACAAACGTAGATTCTACAGCGTCTAATACTTCAGCTTCATTCATCGCACCCAAAGATAAACTGCAGTGCTTTACAACTATAAGACAGGAAGAGCTAAATAAACTTATCACTGCATCTAAACCAACAACATGCCTGTTAGATCCTGTATCTGTTTAAATCTAGATTAAAGACACATCTCTTTGGCCAAGCATTCAAATAATGCATCTCATAATCTCGTACTGCAGTTATATCTGATCAAATGCACATTATTATTGTTTAGCTTGGGTTAAACAAATCAATTTTGCTTGGCTGGAACAGCTCTATTTGTTTCTCTGTTTTTGGTAACTAAGATTTACACAAGCTTCAGTATGGATCCAGAACACCTGAGAAAAAATGATGCCAACCCCTCAGAGGACCTCAGATGATGCCAACCCTGAAAGTCACCACTGATAAGCTACCACTACATATTGTAGAAACTTAATTTGCTATAAAGTTGCTTTGCAACGATTTGTATCGTGAAAAGCACTATACAAATAAACTTGAATTGGATATGGATCCGCACGCTTCCTCTGTTTCTTCCATAACAGAATACTCGGCCACACAAGTATCCAGCGGCTTTTCAAGTGGACACTGGCCAGGTATGGACATTGCAAGACTGTTATTAGCCCTCAAACAGGGCACACGATCGCTCGAGGACTATATTCAAGAGTATCTGAACTTTACTTATTTTTCTGATCTGCCGGACTGTGTACTCATAGACTTCTTTTGTGAGGGCATTAATCAGCCACTCAAATCACGTTTAATCCGTGAAGGTCCCCGCTCATCTCTCAGTCAGTTTATGGACTATGCTTTGTTGACTGTTGGTTCAACGTTCACTGTGGGTGTCGCGGAGGAATGCGACCCCGCACTCACTTGTGTAACTACCATACTAGAGCACGCTCACAAAATGGCGGACACAACCGCGCCCCGTTATGTCACAGCTGCACATCCTGAATCAAGTCAAGTCATCGTTGATTGTCATGAGTCAAGTCACAGTTGATCGTCATGAGTCAAGTCAAGTCACAGCTGATATTCATGAGTCTAGTCAAGTCACA
>NW_015538024.1:49973-52176 GCF_001515605.1 Sinocyclocheilus anshuiensis | reverse complement strand
CATGAGTCAAGTCAAGTCACAGCTGATCGTCATGAGTCAAGTCAGACCTGCCAGAGCCTCGTCACGTCTCAGCATATCTCCCAGAGCCCCGTCACATCTCAGCTGTTTTTCCAGAGTCACGTCACGTCACAGCTGATCGTCCAGAGTCTCGTCACGTCTCAGCTGACCATCCAGAGTCACGTCACGTCACAGCTGACCATCCAGAGTCACGTCACATCACATCACAGCTGATCATCCAGAGTCTTGTCACGTCCTGTCTGTTGCACCCAGATTATCAAGGTCAGTCCTTCGGTATCCCAGTATGGTATCCAGTGTGTGAGGGATGCACAGCTGGTGTCTGCACGCGCAGCTGGTATCGCCAAACCCACTCACTCTAGCCCTCCTGTTCCTGAACTGATTCCCCTGTCTGAAGCGCTTCCCTTGATGGGGATCGCTTTATGGTGTGTTTGGGCTGCATACACCACCACAGAACCTCCAGAGGTGTCAGTGGTATCCATTTATGAACGTGCCAAGCCACGGCCAAGGAGGCCATTTATGAGTTCTCAGTCTGTCCTGTCACGATCAAAGGGACTGTTGCTGAACTCCGTTCCTGTCATGTTAAGGAGAATGTTAATGAACTCTCCCTGTTTCCTGTTGGTACTGCTGTAGAATATCTAGTATTCACAGCAGTAGTATTCACTTGCGAACTCTCGTCCTGTTCTGGCCAAGGAGGCCGTCTGTGAACTCTCTGCCTGTCCTGTCACGGTTATGGAGGCCGTCTATGAACTCCCTATCTGTCCTGTCATGCATATGGAGGCCGTCTGTGAACTCCCTGCCTGTCCTGTCACGGCTATGGAAGTCGTCTGTGAACTCCCTGCCTGTCCTGTCACGGCTATGGAAGCCGTCTGTGAACTCCCTGCCTGTCACGGCTGTGGAGGCCGTCTGTGAATCCCCCGCCTGCCTTGTTAAGGCTATGGAGGCCAATTATAGACTTTTGTCCTGTCCCGATCCAGCCGAGGAGGCTGGTTGTGAACACTCTGTCTTGCCAGTCCCAGTCAATGAATCTAAATATGAACTCTCTACCTGCATTGTCTCCACAAACATCTCTGTTGAATCATCCATGTTGCCAATCCCAGTAAGTGAGTCAAATTATAAGCTGTCACCTTGCTCAGTCTCTCCAAGTGTGTCAACTGTTGAACCGTCTGTCTGTCTAGCCAGTCCAGTTCCCATCAATGCTCATGATTCTGAAAATCATCCATGTTGCCAATCCCAGTAAGTGAGTCAAATTATAAGCTGTCACCTTGCTCAGTCTCTCCAAGTGTGTCAACTGTTGAACCGTCTGTCTGTCTAGTCAGTCCAGTTCACATCAATGCTCATGATTCTGAATTGTGTGTCAATGTGTCTGATGATGATGTTCCTGTCTGTCCAGTTTCCGCCAATGACCCCGAGTGTGAACTGTTAGTCCGTCCAGTTTCAGATTTTGCTAATGAAATGTCTATCAGTTCAGTTTCAGTCCGTGAGCTTAATGTTGAATCATCTGTCTGTTTAGTCTTGCCTAGTGTGTCTGGTTTCAAAGTGTCTGTTCTGCCGGATTTAATCTGTGAGTTGAACTACGAACCATCAGTCTGTCCTATTTCCCCACATATCTCTGAGCTTGAACTGTCTGTCACAGTGACAGTGTCTCTGAACACTCTATCCCATCTGTCATGAGATCAGAGACTAGAGATGCACCCCACCTTTGCCCCGGTGGCCCTGTCACAGCCCAAAGATCCACCTTTGACCTCTTAACTCTGTCTGTCATGAGCCCAGAAACTACAAAAACACTCCATGTCTGTCCCATTACCCCTGTCATTTCCCAAGAGACCACTAATGAACTGTCTACCTATCCTGTTTCAGTCAAGAAGTCTAGTTTTGAGCCATATGTCTGTCCTGTTTCCTGTTTTTCAATTTTACCCAGGTCCCAGTTCCTGCCTTGGGTTCCTACTCTGGTCTGGTGGCCTTCTACTCTGACCTGGTGGTCTTCAGTCCCACTCTGGTGGTCTTCTGTTCCATCTGCTCCAGCCTGGTCGGCTTTTGTCCTGTCTGCTCCACCCTGGTGGGCTTCTGTCCCGTCTGCTCCGTCGTGGAGGTCTTCTGCTCTGTCTGCTCCAGCCTGGTGGTCTTCTGCTCCTCCGTGGTGGTCTTCTGCTCCGGCCTGGTGGACTTCTGCTCCTCCGTGGTGGTC
>NW_015538024.1:45168-49433 GCF_001515605.1 Sinocyclocheilus anshuiensis | reverse complement strand
GAACTCTATCTATATAAATATATCTCACACTACACAAACTGTTGCATGTCATCCCGGACTACATATCCCAGCATCCATTGCACTGATTAGACACATAGCTGCTGCCAATCACACACCCTACATAAGCCATGGACCTCTCTCTCACTGCCGAGTATTGTTAGCATTATCGCTGTCTTCGTGCAGCTACACTACGGAGCCTCTTCATTAGCCATTGTTTATTTTCCAAGTCCTAGTCTCAGTCTAGTTTTGCCTTGCCTGTTTTCCGGTCCTTTGATTCTCGCCTGTGTATATTGGATTACCCGTTTGCCTGACCCAGTGTGTGTGTGTGTGTGTGTGTGTGTATATACTGTGTATATATAAATGTGTGTGTGTGTGTGTATATATAAATGTGTGTGTATGTGTATATACTTGTGTATATACTTATACTTATATTTATGCTTATATTTATTTGTATAAGTAAAGTATTAAACTTTATATATTAAATATTATATATTAAATATATATTTATATATTATATATTTATATATTAAATATTTATATATATATATCCTCCTGAGCCGTCTGCCAAGTTCCCACCCGTGTCCCCCCCTCTGTTGTTCTATGGCGCGAGGACGCGCCTTCCAGGAGGGGGGCGATATGTCAGGATTATGGACAGGTTTTGTTGTGTTTTCCCTCCCCATGTGTTCCGTGTCCCAGTTAATTGACTGATTCCATGCACCTGTGTTCCCCTGATTGCACTGTGTTTAAAAGTCCCAGTCTGTTCAGTTTGTATTTGTCGGGTCTTGAATGTCATCCTTGTGTTCTGTGTCTCCATGTTGGATTATTAAAGAGTCTCATTTTGTGAAATCTCCACGTTTCCTCGTTCCCTTGCTCCAGCGTATCGTGACATATACATTTCATTCTCCTTTCACATACATACATTTCTACGCTCACACACACTTACATTCTCCTTTCACATACATATATTTTTGCTTTCACATACATACATTTGTTATATATAATTATATATACAGTATTATATATATATATATAATTGATTTGTAATGATGGTATATAAAGTCAAAATGAACAAATTATTCACTTTGCTTTAGAAGCAAGCTACATCAAGTTGCACTGATTAATAAGCTGTAGTATAAATTTAGCAAACCTTCCAAGAATTATTTTCTTTCTTCCAAATTTTCAAACATAAAATCCATTATACGTAAAATCCATTAAAAAGTGTTTAATTTCCAAGTACAAATAGTGTCAAAACTAGTAATTGTAGGTGCAACAAATTATCTTAATCTAGACAGTAATTCAACATTAACATATTTTAATGCAGTGTCATATTTTGTAGTTTTCTCTTAATTATGTTAAAGTCTGGAATAATTTGTTTTAAATGAATTAATCCTCCTCTGTAATCACATTTATGAATTAATCCTCTGTAAATGTTTTGATCTTTCAGTCTAGAAATGTGATTACAGAGTAAAATATGTAATATTTACAGAAAAATGCTTAAGTTTTTTTTTTCTTAGGCATCCTAAACTTTTCAGGAGACATTCCATTTTCATTCAAGCTGATGTCTTGATATCAGGATTTGAACAGAAACACCATGATTTGTGTTGATTAGGGCAATGGCTCCCAAAGTGGGTGCCGTGACAACTGGCAAGGAGTGCCGCAGAATCTTAGCTTTTTTCCAATTTAAACAACCTAAAATACTACCGTACCACATAATAACCTTTTACAGCATATATTTAAAAAATAGGCTATATCAAAACACCAACATATGAGCATGTCCAAACGAATATAAATAAGCGAAAAAACGGATATATTTCATACTTATTTAAAGTTTAAATATGTATTTACCGCCAATTGGACTGTTCTCAGGAGAGAATCGCCCAGTCCGCTCCGCTCAGCTCCGCCCTTTGCACTTGTACTTTCAAAAGCGCCTGTTTTAAAAAATATTTTGGATTTTGAAAAGCCTGTTGACTTCTGCTATTTATCTAAGGTGATATTGGAAGTTTTTTTTAAACATTCGTTTCTTATTTATTTGGTCCCACAGTGTTTGCGGATTTAAATGTATTTAAACTGTGTATTTTTTTTTTATTATTTTACATCAATGCCGTGTCTCCAATCTTTCTTATTCATTTTGCTAATAAACCTAGCGTTTCTTATTTATTTGGTTCCACAGTGTTTACTGATCTTCAGTTTTGTATAGGCTACCTAAACTTTGTGTAAGTTATTTGTTATTTCATATTAGGCATACAGCATGGTGTATTTTTATTCGTTTTGTTAATAAAAGTTCTATGTTCTACGTTGTATTTTGTTGTTGCTTGAATTCAAGCAACTGATGCCGAATTGCCGCTAATTTGAAAGTGAAAGTAAAGTAAGGAAAAGAGGGAAAACTTAAACGAACTAAAAACAAACAACTGCTTGACGCAGAATTGACGCTAATTTGAAAATGAAAGTAAAATGCGCAGGGCGCTTTTAAAAGCTATTTACTCTCTGGGGTATCATCATTTATAAATGACGCTAAGAAAATTGCATTTAAAATTCTATATTAATGTTCAACCAACAAAATTTTATTTTAGTGACTTCAAATGACATCCCCTTCAACCAGTAAAATTAAAATTTATTAGCCATGTGCTTCACATTTTTGGTAACTAAGTAGTAGAGAGACATTAGCACATGTTAGGTCACATGCTCTCAAGGCTCCATAGTGAGCTCATTTTAGACTTGAAAATACATATAAATTCAAGTTATAAAAATATAATTGTACATCCAAATGTGTTATCTAAAGTTTTTTGTCATTTTTAATGCACTTTTATAAAAACAACAACTCAGAGATCAACAAATCTGAGCGTCATGTATAACTGACAAGTCCTATTATGTGATGCATATTTTGTGTAGCTGGCACTATTGACCAGCATTGGCGGGCAGTATAATAACCTTTATGCATGTGTTTTAGGTTCGTTTTTGTATGATTTTTGTAAGATGGAGAGACAAATCTGTACTTATTTCAGAAAGTATTGATGATAGTGATATGAGTGCATCAGAAAATCAGGTTGTAGTAATAAAACAAGTTGTTGAGGACCAAGGAGGATAGAAGCAATGAGGGTGAGGGCAGTGATGAAGAATAGGTTGTTGTGGAAGTCAGGCATTTGGGTACATTATTGTATGCCAGTTTGAAAGATGTAATCCATACAACAACCAGAGGTCAGGAAAGATGCCAATGTCTATTGGTAGTACTATACTGACAGGCAGCAATGCTCCAATGATGACTGCACAAGTCAAAATCTACTTATGTGTGGGATGTGTGGGGTACAATGAAAAAGAAGAGTCTTGTTGATTTTCACATGTGCTACAATAATTGATTTGAAATTCCAAGATGAAACACAATGTTAAAGTTGTTTTAATGCTTTTGAAACCCTAAGACATGGTTTTCAGGCAGTGAAATTGCATCTGAATTTGTGTCAGGTTTTAGACATTTTCACGAGCGAATTCCAAATAAAATATAGCAGCACAAGAAAAAACATTTTCATAAAGATTTTTTAACTTTTTTGAAACAGTAAGACCTTTTCACTTCTTTTCAGATAATGAAAAAGCATTTGATTGTGTGTGAAGTTTCAGACAATTTGCCAAAAATAATTTACCCTAATGGGACAACGTCAGTTATAAATGACGGAGCCCTAAAAAAAAGGTCAAAGGTCAGATTAAAAAAAAAATGTTGGAAAATGATTTTACACCTGAATATATGTAAAATATAAAGTTAATTATTTTTTAAGCTGTAAATTCACAATTAGTCTTATAGAGGGTTAAAACGGAAGGAAAGTGAGGAAAAGAGGGAAAACGTCTCAGTTACGTATGGTAACCCTCGTTCCCTGAAGGAGGGAATGGAGACGTCACGTCGGATGACCGACGAATTGGGATCTCGCTTAGAGAGACCAATCTACTTCGAGTGTAAACTAAACGAGCCAATGCACATTGGCATGCGATTATTGCATCCAGCTGCCACTGATCACAGCGTGAGTAGGCAGCAGATGCAGCGCATATTCAGGTTTTCGCTGAGGAGCCGAGCCGGTGACCCGGCCGCCCAGCGGTGGTACAGGAGCTGTGGCGACGGGACGTCTCCGTTCCCTCCTTCAGGGAACGAGGGTTACCATACGTAACCGAGACGTTCCCTTTCAGTCGGTCACTCCCGACGTCACGTCGGATGACCGATGAATTGGGATTCCTAACAAAGGGCCACAGGTACTGCCCCTTCCAGTGTCCTGTGGAAGCCACCT
>NW_015538024.1:16700-44711 GCF_001515605.1 Sinocyclocheilus anshuiensis | reverse complement strand
GTATTCAAGCAGTTCAACACCGACTGAGCACGTTCCTGCGTGAGGCGTGCTGTCTGTTCGACCGAGTCCAACTCCATACCGAGAAAAGAGATCCTCTGCATCGGGGAGAGTTTGCTCTTTTCCCAGTTGACCCGAAGGCCCAACAGGCTGAGGTGTGAGAGCACCAAGTCCCTGTGTTCGCACAACTGATCCTGAGCTAATATGAGCCAGTCGTCGAAGTAGTTGAGAATGTGAATGCCGTGTTCTCTCAGGGGAACAAGGGGTGCCTCCGCAACTTACGTGAAGACACGGGGCGACAGGGACAGCCCGGAGGGCAGGACCTCATACTGATATGTTCGTCCTTCAGCAATGGTCTGTGGTGCGGAAGGGTCGACACATGAAGTACGCGCTGCAACCCAATTTCGGGGACGGATGCACCCAAAGATGCGTTCCTGCGTCAACATCTTGAACGGTAACCGGTGAAGGGCCGGCTAGCGCTAGTCAGGCTCCCAGACACCGCGCAAGTGGCACCAACGGAACTACAGGCGTACCGCAGTGGGGCAGCGAGGAAGAACGCAGGGACCCGGCTTGGGCATCTCATAGCTGGTCCGAGGCAGGGTCTGAGTGTGTGCAACACTGACCTGTGTTCGAGCAGAGGGTGCGTGGGTAGTCCGTTGGTTCGTCCTCCCGATCCGCCCACTGCTGCTCACTGGCGAGAGAGGAGGGTGAGTGTGATACGACACTGGATCGTCCACAACCCCCCGTCCCCTCTGGGGACCCAGAGATAGAGGAAATTGCTCTTTTGTCGAGTATTTGGGTACCACCGACCGAGAGGTCAGTGGCGGAAAAAAAAGAAACAAAAGATTCTCCGCCCGGCCCTCCTCCAGGGACGGGAGAGGTGCTCCATCTCTGGGTTGCCCGTCTCAGGGCCTCTTGCTCTTTCGCTTGCCACCAGGTTTGGCGGGGGCCTGGACGGGCGGGGCGGCTGCCCTGCGACCGGCTCCACGGCGCAGCTTTGCTGGAGGCTGCTGTGGATGCTGTGTGGACACGGGGGGGTTCAAGAATCGTGTCTTGTCCGTCTCGCGCATGTCGGCCAGACACAGCCAGAGATGGCGCTCCTGAAACACCATAGTGGACATCGCACAACCCAGAGACCTTCGCAGCTCGTAGCTCGTAGCGCGAGGTCCGTCGCGGTGCAGAGTTCTCTGAGAACTTCCGGGTCGTGACCACCCTCGTGCAAGTCCCTCAGTGCCTTGGCCTGGTGCACTTGCAACAACGCCGTAGCGTGTAAGGTGGAGGCAGCTTCTCCACAGGCCGTATAAGCATCGCTGACCAGTCGAGTACCTACAGACCCGGGAGGGGAGGCACGGTTCGTCCTGCCGGGTGGAGGTGGTATTAGGACACAGCTGCATCACAACTGACCGCTCCACCGGGGGGACCCCTGTAACCCCCTAGCTGCACCAACGTCGAGGGTGGTGAGGTAGGAGGAACCAGCAGATCGGTTTCCGGCAGTAAAAGGTGCCGTCCACGACCTGGTGAGCTCCTCATGCACCTCCGGGAAGAAAGGCGGGGCGCTGAGAACCAGCGCGGACCAGCCCGAGAACCAATCGTGCAACCTTGAGGGCTCGGGACATGGTGGAAGTCTCCACTCGAGCCCTACCCCCACGGCGGGTGATACGTTGTCTATAGCAACTTTACAAAGACGTCAAGTTTGCCACACAATGTCGTCTTTAAAAAGACGCACCCGTAATTGCTCTTTTAGGGAAAAAGCTCTTTTAGCGTGCTGAGGCGCACAGGGGAGATGGCCGCCTGCAACACAAACAGGGGGTAGTGCAGCCTGATGTGTACAGCCCACTCGCCATGGGAAACCACCACGGCTGAAGCGCCGTACCGCCAACACGAAGAGCTCTCAAAGAGCGCGCTGAACTCGTTCAGTCCTCTTCTCTCAGTAGAGTAGTCAGGAGCAGAACGACATGACGTCGGGAGTGACCGACTGAAAGGGAACTACCCCCCCCTCTTTTCCTCACCATCACAACCCTAAATTATACCCATCTATCTCAGAATGCACTGTCAATGTGTTGTTGCTGTTTTTTTAAGTTATAAGGTCAGGTTTGAACAAATCAAATGAGGAACTAAAGAAAAAAATGAATTTGAGTTATTATTATTTAAAGAGTTAAGTATCAATCTTTAAATGTGTTTTGTTCCAATGATTCCCAAATGGTTCAAATCAGTCTGTTGACATGTGTCATCCGGTTGTAAAAGACAGATGGTTCATTTGAATGGGTTGTTTCACCTCATATTATGTCTGTTGTGATGCATTCATAATAAATTCATGCTGCTGTTTATGCTTCATTTGTTGTTTGCTCATCTGGATTTAATTTCATATATGTATGTACACATGTACGTTTAGTTTAATTGGGTTGGGGTGCCATGGGAAAAAAAAAACCTACAAAGGGGTGCCATGCTTTCAAAACGTTTGGGAAACACTGGATTAGGGGTTTAAATGAGATTTACATTCAATAGTTTGACCTTTTATGGACTTCTATTAATAACTGAAATTTTCTAGGTTTCATATCCTGTTAAATCTGTTCAAATGGGATTACCTGTAAACCACATTCCCACAATATAAGACATAAATTGCCTTTATGATCACTAACGTTTGTACTTTCTCACTTGTAGTCATGCTAACACTTTTTTCTTTAAGTGTCTGTTAAAGCTATATAAGCCAAACAGAGATGATGACCTTGGATGATGCTGAGGAGTTTGTCTTGGTCCTTATTTTGTTCTCTCCAGAGACGAAGCAGATGTAGTGCTTGCTGCTGAGGACTGCAGCTTTTCTTCAGCCTCTCAACACTCTTCCAGTCCACCTTGCTTCCTGGAAGGCTCTCAGAAAGACGCTCCACAGGGAAAGAAGCCAAAGGAGGTGATGCAAGGAATTGAAATATTGCTTCCTCACATAATGTAATGTCTAGAAGACATTGAAAGAGAGGTGTGGGGATGGTTATAGACATGGGAGCATGAAAAGCACACAAAACAAATCACAAGGTTTGGCAGAAATAAAACAAAAAAATGAAAGACAATTAAACATATTAGTATATCAGCTACTTTGTACTATTTTAGCCCTTATGTCCTAATACAGGAAGTAACATGTTACCACATGCTGAAAGAAGCTTTGACCTTCCACGTCTTTAAACTGTACTCCACCCTATCTGTGGTATATAGAAATTAACTAATCAAGTTTTTTCTGTCCCTGTTTTAATTCGAGCCATGTATATTGAGTATCTGGGATCTGCAATCCCGAATCAGTACTTGTATTCTCCTAGTGCATGATTGACACTTTAAAGGGATAGTTCACGCAAAAATAAAAATTCTGTCTGTCAACTGAAATGTTCCCAAGTCCAGAAATGTAGCAAGGAGATCGGTAAAATAATCCATGTGACATCAGTGGTTCAACTGCAATTATACGAAGCTACGAGAATACTTTTTGTGTGCAAAAGAAAAAACAAAATAACAACTTTATTCAACAATTCGTCGAGGAGACTTCTCAGATTCCATCAAAAATATCTTAATTTGTGTTCCGAAAATGAACGAAGGTCTTACGGGTTTGAAACGACATCAGGGTGAGTAATGAATGACAGAATTTTCATTTATGGGTGAACTAACCCTTTAAGTACATTTAACTACAAGTACATCTCTCTCAATTCAATTCAATTCAATTCAAAATTGCTTTGATGTTTTTGTCTTGTAGAGTGAGTCCAGGGGCTGTAGACTGTTCCAACTGCACCGCTAATTCATTAATGTCAATGTTGAACAGCGTTGGACTCAGGCTACAGCCCTGCTGCACTCCTCTTTTCTGGGTGAAGAATTCTGTATGTTTGTTGCCAATTCGGATTGCACATTTGTTATTTGAATACATTGATTTTACAATGTCAAAAACTTTACCCCCTACACCACTTTGTAAGAGCTTATAATATAATCCGTCGTGCCAAATAGAATCAAATGCTTTTTTGAAATCGATAAAGCATGCAAATATTTTTCCATTTTTGGTCTGTTTTACGTGTTTATTGATTAGGGTGTGTAGGGTGTACTCTCTCTCTCTCTCTCTCTCTCTCTCTGTGCGCATACGCGAGTGTAGCGAGAGCATGATGTGAGGGGCATGGTTGAGTGCGTGGTGAGTGCTACTTCTTCTTTCTAACATTGTCTATCTTGCAGTGAATGGTTTCTCGATTTGTTTGGTTGTGGCAAATAAAGAGTTATT
This sequence comes from Sinocyclocheilus anshuiensis, assembly GCF_001515605.1. Classification (NCBI taxonomy): domain Eukaryota; kingdom Metazoa; phylum Chordata; class Actinopteri; order Cypriniformes; family Cyprinidae; genus Sinocyclocheilus; species Sinocyclocheilus anshuiensis. Next base: position 40,474 of record NW_015538024.1, on the reverse strand, counting down.
TAGGAGCGGTGTTTGAAATGATTCCCCGGGTTTTGGCCAGTGCCTCTTTTTTTGAGGCATGGCGCATGAGCAGTTGACGAGGTGACATGGCATTAAAATACTGGTTGGCATGGAACATTCAGTTGAGGAATGTAGTTTGGCTGTGGGAATGGTAGTGGGACATAGCTGCATAAAGTCAGCAGCAAGGATGAGTAGTGCTGTGGTAATTTTTTTGGAAACAGTTGAGAAGGTTGATCTGATTGTTGAATGGGGGGTCGTTATTAGAGAAGAGTACTTTCAAGTTTTTCCGCTTGTAAATTCTGCGAGGAAAGTTGTTCTTTCTAACGTGCCTCCGTTCATTAGTGATGAGATAATTGAGCGTGAATTACAAAGACATGGACAAATTGTCTCGACAATTTAAAAGATACCACTAGGTTGTAAGTCTCCTCTTCTGAAACATGTTGTTTCTTTTCGAAGACAACTTCATATGATTCTGAAAAATGATACGGAAGAATTGAACATTTCGTTGAAGTTTAGGATTGAAGGGTTTGATTATGTTACCTTCGCTACAACTGAAACGATGAAATGCTTTAGATGTGGAAAACAGGGACATTAAACTCGTTCTTCTTGTCCTGAGCAGACTGCTTCCTTGCAGAGTGATGTACAGGATAGAGTGCAAACAAGTAGCGCCAAAGATAAGAGGGCTGTTGTGTCAGCTAAATGGGCCAGAGTCGGACAATGGAGCGCATCAAAGTAATGAGGAGTCGATAGTTGGAAATCCCAGAGAAAATGAGGAAATGGGAAGTGTGGAAGGAAGGAAAAGTGAGGTCAAAGATAGTGACATTATAGAAGCCGAAATGTCACAAAGCAGGGAAGCAAATGAAAATACAGAAATACAGTTATATGAGGAAAAGGAATAATAATGAATGAGGAGACTGACATGTTTAAAGTCCCAGTGGTAAAAAGAAAAGCTGGCAAGAGTGAAAAGGGTTCAAAGTCTAAAATACTTAGAAAAAGTCAGGAAGTAGTAAAAGACAAAGAAGATACAGATGAAGCATCAGATAACTCTTCTGCTGATGATTTGTCTGTTTTTAGTCATGGAGAGGCAGAAGTTTTGGAATGAATGGGACATGAAGCAAGGAAAAAGAGTGGATATAGTTTAGAAAGAGTACAAACATTTTTGAGTAGTACAAAATGTAAAAGAAATGGGGTAGTAACTGATTTTTTTCCTGATCGTGAGCTCTTCATTGATTCGGCTACATTTTTGATGAAGCAAAGAGGTGAGGGATGTTTATCAAATCAGGATATACATCGTTTATAAAAGATATTGCAAAAGTTGCGTGCAGAACAATTGTGTGATGGTGGAAAGTAAATGGAAGACAACTAGATGTTGCTCAGCTTGGCTGGTTTTAAGTTGTTGTTTTTTTCTAATTACTGATTTAAAAGTAACTACAATAAATTTAAATGGAGCAAGATATATAAGGAAAAGAAGCCAGTTCTTTCAAATGCTGCAAATTAAAAATTTTGATATAGCATTTGCATTTGCAAAAGAGACACATAGTGATAATTTTAATGAAGTTGATTGGAAAAAAAACAATGGGATGGAACTGTAGTTCTAAATCATAAAACTAATATAAGTGCTGTTGTTGGAATCTTTTTTGCAAGGAATCTCCTTCCGATATGTTACAAAGTAGAAGAGGTTGTGAAAGGAAGGCTTTTAAAGGTTATTGCAAAATATGACAAAAATGTATTTACTTTAATAAATGTTTATGCTCCTGTATTGGCAGCTGAATGAATGGAATTTTTACAGATCTTAACTAATGTACTACAAGATTGTGATCCTGAACATTATCTCATTCTGGCAGGGGATTTTAATTGCATGGTGAATGAAATTGACAGAAATCATTTAGAACCCCACACAGCTTCAAGAGATTTACCACAAGTAGAGGAAACAGCTAAGACAAAATTAGTGGCACAATTAACTGAGAATGAGTTATATGAAGCTTTGCAAAGTATGGACAATAGAAGAGCTCCAGGAATTGGTGGCCTCACAGTAGGGTTCTATAAAGCTTATTGGGGTATCTTAAGCAGTGATATTTTGGTGGTTGTTTGTGATAGCATATCAAGGGAGAAACTACCTTTAAGTTGTAGGCGTGCAGTGTTAACTTTGTTACCAAAGAAGGGTGACTTGAAGGAAATTAATAATTGGAGACCAGTATCCCTTTTGTGTGTTGATTTAAAAATATTGTCAAAAGCCTTGGCTAATCGTTTAAAGAAAGTGATGGGGCAAATAATACATAATGATCGGTCGTATTGTGTGCCTGAAAGATCGATAATTGATAACATCGCTGTAATCAGAGATGATTTTGAAGTGGTAAAATTGATGGGTCAAAATTTTGGTCTCATTTCGTTGGACCAGGAGAAAGCTTTTGATCGAGTAGAGCATAAGTACTTATGGAAAATTTTTATGAGTTTTGGTTTTCCCTATGAATTTATTAATTTAATTAAGATGCTATATAGTGACATTGAAAGTATTGTAAAGGTCAATGGTGGTTTAAGTGCTCCTTTTGGAGCTAATAGGGATAAGACAGGGCTGTTCACTATCAGGGATGTTATATTCTATAGCAATTGAGCCATTTTTACTAAATTGAAAATGGTTTTAAAGGGTGTTATACTGTATGGTGAACATAAATTATATTTGTTTGCATATGCAGATGATGTAAGGGTAGCTGTTACTGGAAAAGATGATGTAGAAGGAATGAAAATGGTTGTGGAGAAGTATGGAAAATTATCATCAGCTAAAGTAAATTGGAGTAAATGTGCTGCTTTAGAAATAGGCGGGTGGAAGGAGGGGAAACCTTGTTTGCCAGGAGGATTAAAGTGGGTTTCAGGTGGAATCAAGTATTTAGGAGTTGTTGTTTTTTTGGGGTGATGAGCAGCATGTTAAAAAACAATTGGGAGGGGGTAGTAGAAATGATTGAAGGGAAATTAAGAAGGTGGAAATGGGTACACTTATAATTAACAATTTGGTGGCATCTACCCTGTGGCATCGTCTGGCATCACTTGAACCACCAATGGGTTTGTTATCAAAGATACAAGCATTAATTGTTGGAACAAGTTGCATTGTGTTCCACAATGTGTTTTGTTTTTACCAAGAGATGAAGGGGGACAAGGGCTTGTTCACCTAGAAAGTAGAAAAACAGCTTTCAGGTTACAGTTTGTGCAAAAGTTCCTTTTTTGGTGAAAATAATACATGGAAGTCTGGAGCAAGTCTCATATTGGAGAGAGTGGGGGGAATGGGGCTCGCTAAAAATCTTTTTTGGACCAAGTATGTGGACAAAGACTTGAAAGATCTACCCTTGTACTATTATAGTGTTTTGAAAGCGTGGGGTTTTATGAAAATATCAAGGAAGACACCTGCATTGTCATTGTTTTGGCTCTTGAAGGAACCTTTAGTGGGAGGAGCAAGATTGGACATTTGTGAAAAGTCTTTCTCTGGAATAACCCAAAGCTTGATAAATGTGAAAGTGGTCACCCTGGTGCAATTGTTGGACATTTGTGGATGCGACTTTGACAGAGTTGATGCAACGGCACAGTGTCTGGGAATAAAATCAAGGAATCAAGGAATAAAATCAACTTTCAGAAGTCTTGTTAAAGCAAGAATAAGACATGATTTTATGTTTTATAAATTAATGAATAATATTGAGGGTTTTAAAAGTTGGAGCTTTCTTGGACAGAGTTACAAGACATTTAACCGAAGAAGAGATGCGTTTAATAATGGGATACAATAATGGATGTGCACATGATAACAATGACTCTTTCCCTAATATGGAGTTTTACCAGATTTTGCAGAAGAACAGTTTTCTCACCCATTGGTTAATGATATGAGAGAAAAGAGTTAGGAAATATGCTCAGTTGTGGGGGAAAAACTTTGAGATGAGTGTTAAAGTGTTGAACAAAGATAAGCTCAAGAGTAAAACAGATATCCCTTGGAAATCACACTTTGGGGTTGATAAGAATTGTAAACCAGAATGGAGAATATTATATAAACCACCTTTGACCAAAATTACTGGAGACTTGCAGTGGAAATTATTACATGGAATTGTTGTTGTGAATGCGTTTGTACGTATTATTAATCGGTCTGTTGAAAGTAAGTGCCCTTTCTGTGAATATAGAGAAACAATATTCCATTGTTATTTGTATTGTAATAGATTGAATCTTCTTTTTTTTAAGACTTCAAGAAATGTTTGTAGGTTTCAAGGTTGTTTTTTCTAATGTTGGGTTTACTTATGGTTTTAAATATTGGAAAGAAATTAGAAAAATGGGCGTTTATTACATTTTATTGTTGGCCAAGCAAAGACACCTATTGTTCTAACTAGAAGGAAAAAAAGTAGAAGGGAAGGAAGGAAATTATGTTGATGGTACTTTCAGAAGTCTTGTTAAAGCAAGAATAAGACATGTTTATGTTTTATAAATTAATGAATAATATTGAGGGTTTTAAAGATGTTTTGTGCACTGTTATAGATGATGAATTATTTTTCTCAAGCTGCATTGAATAATATATTTGGTGTTTTGTGTGGATTTTATTTAAGATGGATTGTATGATTTGTTGTTAAAATTGTTAAATAAAGTAGCTTAAAATTCTCTCTCTCCCTCTCTCTCTCTCCACTGTATAAAAACATTGGTAGACGTAAACATCTGTTACACTCAAAGGCCGCACTCGAAGACCGAATATTTGAAGGCTCCTTCAAATGTGGCCTCGAAATGCATCCTTCATTTCCTGGGCAATAAATGATACAACAGATGGATCCTTTGCGACCTATCCTACTCCAGTGATGACAGGATTTTTTTTTTTTTCTGAGAGAGAGAAATTGCTGGATTATACTATTAAGTTTCAACAAGTTTCAACTTATTCAATTTGAATGTCTAATGATACAAATGGGACACAGCTTATTACAATAATTGTTTTGTTAAACAAGAAAGATTTTACAGTTACATGTATGTTTAAAGAGTCTACAAAAAAATAGACTGGGGAACAAAACTACAAAACTGCGAAAACTGTAAAGATGCCACTAACTCTATTTACATGATTTAAACTGTGTAGAAGGCATATACGGGAAACTTGATTCTTTTGAATCAAACAACAGCAAATACTTTAATTTCACTGTGCCTCCAAGCATTTCCTTAAAGTGAAAGACATGGGCAACATTCTTATAACTTAATATCCTTTTTAAATAATATCCTAAAGATTTCAAAATAATCATAATTTTGACTCAGCTTCTCTTACAAATCTAATAATACAAATTAATTATGGTTACAAAAGGCACATGCTGGACATCCAGAAGTAGTGAAACACTGAAAATATAAAAAGTGTTGAAATATGTCAAAATATTTAATAAAAATGTTGTTGCAAATGTTATTTTGGACCTATAAAAACATTGTTTTTAATTAGTTGTAAAGTGTCATCGTCTTGTGCCATGAGTGGTAAATTTTTAAGACGGTTTTAAAAATATTTCTTTAAAAAACACAAAGATCTCCATTCCAATCCATTCAATTGTGCCCTATCTAACTACTTTTAGATGAAATAATGTCCTGAAAACCTTTGACTCTACTATAACCAGTCACTATATTTAAGATGGTAACACTTTACTTGAAGGGGTGTGCATAAGACTGACATGACACCTTCATAATCATGACATGACACATGTCATGAATATGAAGGAGGTTTTATGCATGTTTATGACAACTGTCATTAAGTGTCATTCGCTCAGTTATGTCATTTTTAATGCAAATATGACATTATTTGACCTAACCCTAACCTAACCCTACCCCTACCCTTACCCCTAACCATAGCCCATAACAAAGACATCTCAAACAATGTCATCTTTGCATTAAAAATTACATAACTGAGCGAATGACACTTAATGACAGTTGTCATAAACATGCATAAAAAACCTTCATATTCATGACATGTGTCATGTCATGATTATGAAGGTGTCATGTCAGTCTTATGCACACCCCTTCAAGTAAAGTGTAACCTTAAAATGTTATTAGCAGTCATTATTAGCAGGCTTTGTCTGCCATCTCTGTTGTATGTGGACTTGCTTGAATGCAGACCTTCACTACTTTGGCCTTTGCCTGCTTTCTCTTTCTTGTTCCTCATGTTTTGTTTTGCATTAGACTCTCCTTTTGAGTTCTATACCGTCTTGCCCTGAGAGTCTGTACAAAATGGCAGACTAAGTAATTTACTTAGCAGGGTTTTTCACACTCACCACCAAATATTGTCTCCTACAGATTGGCCGTGCAGCTGGTTACCATAGATCAGCTCATTGACCTAGATCCTTTGAAACCAGTTATGGCAGAGTGGCTGATCAACCTGGATGACACCAAGCCAGTTCCCAGCCTTTTCCATGCCATGAAGCCTCTTGGTCCTTCCTCTCACACTGACCCATCCAGCCTCCAAGCTTCTTTGTCTCCACTGTTCCTGTCCAGCCACCAAGCTCCTTCAACTCTGCTGGTTCCATCCAGACTCCAAGCTCCCTCGTCTCCACTGGCTCCATCCAGTTCCCACACTCTCTCATCTTCACCCAGAGAATCTGCTAGTCCCCAGTCATTTTTTCTGGTAATGTCCAGCACCTCGGGTTCTCTTTCCCCGCTGGCTTGATCAAGCTCTCCATCCGACTCCCATCTGCCTCAGACTGCCTGGTTCACAGCTCGACCAAGGTGCTCAGATCCCCCTGCTCCACCTCAGGGCTCTGAGCCAAGGACTTCACCTCAACCTGCCCTCGTCCCTCCAGCTCCGCCTTAGTTAGGTGTAACCCTGTTTTCAACACAGACGCCTTAGCCCTCCACCCCTTCAGCTCCACTGGGCTCTCCATTCCCTCCAGCTCCTCTTTTGTCCTTGCTCGGTCTGGCTACACCACTGTCCTTGCAAGCTTGTGGCTCCGCCTCAGCCCTCCAGACCAGCATTGTCACCCTGGGTATTTGGCTCTGCCTGGGTCTCTACCTCTCCTGGCTCCACCTTAGTTGGTCGGTTACATAACAGTAAGGTTAAAAAAATAGATTGGTCTAATTTGAATCTAAAAAATAAGACTCAATGTTCCTTGACCAACTGCTAGTTGGTCATATTAGTTCTTAAGGTATGTCTTAGTGTCTATGTGCACAGAAGCCCAGTCATCATTGTCTGTCATTTTTTGTTGTATGTGGTCTTACTTGGACTCAGATCTTTAATGCTTTGGATTTTGATTGCTATTTCTTTTTTTTTTTGTTCCTTGTTGTTGTTCATTGTGTTTTGGTATTATTTATTTGAGAAGAATAAATATTTATTATTTATATTTTTTTTTTTTTTTGCATTAAACCCTGCTTTTTAGGAGTACTTCTGTCTCACTTTGAGAGTGAGTTATAGTTATGCATTTGATATAATGAACTAACAATGAAAAATGTTATTTACAATATTTATTAATTAAGGTTAATTTTGTAAATGTACTAATGTCCATTGTAAATTCATATTCAATAATACATAAACTAATGTATGTCATGTGCCAACTGGATGGGCTCTCAAGCCCATATTAAGAGGTGCTGAATGCAAGCAGAAGCCTGCAGCGAGAGCCATTCAGTCATTGAACAAATAAATGACACATTAATCAAGATATTTACCGCCACCTATTGGCAGTTTTAGTTTCTTATTTAGAGTATAATTTAATTAAAAATATATTTCATATTTCTATATTAATAAGAGAGAGAGAGACAGAGAAAGAGAGAGAGAATTCTGTAAGTTACTCACCCTCATGTCGTTTCCAGCCTGTATGACTTTCTCTCTTTTGTGGAACACAAAAGAAGATATTTTGAAGAATACCGAACTGTTTTGGTCACCATTGACTTCCATTGTATGAACAAAAATAAATAAATAAATTAAATAAAAAGAAATACTGAGATATCTTCTTTTATGTTCCACAGAAGAAAGTCAGTAATACAGTTTGAATATAGTTTAAACTGACACGAGGGTGAGTAAATGATGACAGAATTTTCATTTTGGGTGAAATATCCCATTATTGGTATAGTTAAGGTGAACTATTAAATACCCATTTAAAAATCATTAATCTCATGTCATTATTTGTGTAATTATAATTGCAGTGTAAATGCATACATGCCACATCTGAGCTGCAGTAAATATAAATGCCTGTAAATATCTAAATATCAATTCAGATGCATCTTCTAAGGAAACAAAAAACATGGCCATTGTAGCCTAACAGTTTATGTGTAATAAATTATATGTTGAATCAAATCAAATATTTATTTTTGTAATGTCTATTTGCTTTTCTCATTTAACACAATTTAACACAATGATATCTTTCTTTTGGGGACAATTTCTTAGTCAAATTTGATGTGTGATTAATTTAGGATTAATTAATCACCAGATCATTTTATTATATTAAAAATTGTAATCGCTTGACAGCCCAAGTAATTTCATGTCTTAGTTATACTTAATGTTGTCACAATTTCCTAGTAAAAAAATAAATAAAATAAATACAACGCAAGAAATAGAGTTCTATTTTCTATTTGTATATTACATTAACAACCAAGTAGAAATCTCATCAAGTTATGTTTTATTTGTGAACTGATGTTCAGCTGTTCTTTTTAATAGGCAGCGAGGCAGAGAGGAACTGGAAGTTTGGCTGAGTGGTCTGTGATAGTAGTTTTATGAAGCTTTGTTTTTTGAATCTCCGTCTTACTCATTGCTAGCTCATTGTTGATTAAATGGCTAAATAACTTTATCACCATATATCTGATATTACCCTGTAATGTCTATCAAATTAATTTGACACGGATAGCTTTTTAATCTAAACCACTAGTGTAGCACATTTGGATTTCATTAGCTGTAACAAATTAGCTCAAAAGGGAAATATGTAGGATTAATTATAACTGGTTATAATTAATTATAAATATTTAGATTAGTTCTCAGAATTAACTGTAGCAGAATCAATATCACAATTATTTAATCTGTTCGTCCACCGAGCAGACAGTATAATCATTTATCAATTCTAGGAAAGATTATCTTCCTGGCCAAGAAAGAACAGCTTTCCTACTTTATACAGTACTAGCAGTAGCTTAGCATGTAGCAAATATCAACATTCAGTGACCCCGAATTGTGAGCACAGGCAATAGATTGTGAATATAATGGATTTAATAAATGAAACTACAGCTGTAGTCTTTGAACCAGAGGTGGATGTTAGACAAGCATCTATAATTTAGTTATAACAAGGGAGGAGGGAATGTTTATGATGCCTAAAACCTGATCGAACATCTTGATTGCATCCAAACACTACATTTGCCCCCTTTTCGGACAACGAGGTTCATGTGGGGACATCGTTGGATGAAGGTCAGTTGAATCATGATGGTCGAATCGCAGGTGGTTCCTAATTGTCTTCAGCCTTTGGTTCCTCTAGCTGAGGGTCAGTGTCAAGATGGTTTGGCTTTGTTTCAGCCTGGGTACCTTCCTGTTCACCTCATCTTCTATGCGGAGCCTCTACTGGAGAAGTTCCTTTAGAATCCTTAGAATCTCTGCTGACTCAGACGTGACCACACTATTCTGCTCCGATGAAAGTGCGGACTTGTCTAAGGTGTGTTGTGCACCTTCTAAAGTCCACTCTGAGCGCTGATCAGAGACTGGGTAGATGGTTGGAAGTCTTACAGTCTTTTCAGAGGCAGTCTTTTGCTTGCTGTAGGCCTTATGGGCTAAGTCTCACAGCTGTTGTGTGGTCATGGTCCGGGGACAGGCCATTATCCCTAAGTGGTGGCTCACTGCAGAATGCAAGTTCTGGAGGAAGAGAGTTCTGAAGTTCAACTCCTCCTCCATTTCTGGCTCGTTCCATGCTCTGAAGTAGGCCTGCCGGAGTCGGTTGCAATAGGCCTATGGTGTTTCTTGCCGGCCCTGTTTGAGGTCCATGATCAGTCCTTGTTCAGACTCTGGGTCAAAAAACTCTCTGATCAAGGCTAGTTGTAACTGCTGGAATCCGATCTGACAGTTTCTGGATGCCGATCCAGGAAGCTTCGTACCTCACGACTGGAGGTGATCCTAAGCAGGTACAGTCTGTCCTTTGTGGTCACAGTTGGCCACAGTTGCAAATGAAAGTTAATGTCCTGCAGGTAAGTGTGTATGTAGTGACCTCCTGCAGGGTTTGGTGTGAATGGGGGAATGTTTCTGGCCAGCTTGTCAAGGTCTTTGGGAGCTATGCCATGACTGGTAGCAAGGATGTTCAGGAAGGGCTCCCACCTCCTTGCTGCTGATGGGGGATCTTGGATGCTGGCTGGTGATGTCTTCAACAGGGGGCTTTCACCCCCCTTTTGGACTCGGATCTCTTGGCTGGGAGGTGTGTGTCTCCACTTTGCAGCTTGTATGCATATTTCAGTTCTCTCTGAACTATGTCAAGTTTGTCTTTCAAATAGTCTCTTTGGTGGGTCAGGGCTTGGATTTCGCCTCTGGCCGTTTGCAGGTGGCCTTCGCAGGCCTTGGCCCTGGCATCTCTTTCTTTGAGTTCAGTCTCTGCTCTCACTAGGAGAGCTTCAGTTTTTTGGAGTTTTCCACTCAGTTCCTCCCTGGCTTCTTTTTCCAACAGCTGTTGATGCTCTGTGTTTACACGGAGATCTGCGAAGGGGCCTTGGAGTCTTTTCACTTCCTCCTGTAGCTCTGGGTCCTTGTCATCCACTCTCCCACGCCGGTACTGGGCCTCCAGGGTCAGCTGGTCTAAGCGATTTTGAGCGTGTGCCTGGTTCCCCTGAGCCTCCTCAGCCTGGAGCTTTAGTGCTGCTGCTTGTTGCTCCAAGTGGGTGACGTTCCTTTCACTGAGCCTTGTCTGGACGAGGAGGTTGTGGGCTAGTGCCTCGATGATCTTGGCCAGCTCTTTGTGGTTGTGGCTCTGGGTTGGATCATGGGCCATCAGCCTGTTCAGGTCGTTGTCCAGCTGTTCCTGGCTCAGGTGCTGTAGGTCAGTGTTTCCCAACCTTTTTTTAGTTGCGGCACCCTTTGGAAATTTTAACAAACTTGTGAAACACCCTACAAAATTAATTTTATCACAATATTTGAATTTCTAACTTCGATATGATAATTTGAAAATTATAGATATTCAGTACAACAGGGAAGAACTGCAGAATATAATGTCATACAGATATTTTTAATATTATTAAAAAATGTTGTCCATCAATGGTGGCAATCAGTAGGCTAATTTCTAATGAAGATACCAATTTATATGACAGATTTTAATGTAGGCTTTTATACATATGTAAACATGATTTAATTACCATTATAACTAGCTCTCTCACAAATTGTTGCTCACTCAGTGTTTTTTTTATTTTACAGTGGGGTAATTTTGGTGTAGTAGCACAAGATAGCTTGATTTCAAAGTTTGAATTGAATAAAAATTAAGTAAGCAGTCAGTAATAAAATAAGAACAAATAAAGAAATTAATAATGATAGCACAAATAAAAAAATAACGACAGGCCTTCGAATTAAATAAATTGCTTTTTAGTTTTTCAGGTAGGTCTAACAGTAGGATTAAGATATTTAACTTTTTTTTTTTTTTTTACCAATTATCAAAAAATGTTTAGTCCTAGAAAGCTATGTTTATCAGTTGAACATTTTAGCAATTTAAAAATATTAAAAAATGATTTTTTACACGGCACCCCTGCTCTCGACAGACGGCACGCGGCACCCCGGTTGGGAAACACTGCTGTAGGTCACTGGCGGCTTTAGGCAAGGAGGGCATCAGTCTTGGTGTTCAGCCAAGCCTCTAGATGGTCCCAGTGGGTTGCAGGGCTAGATGATTGGGACATGCTGGCTTACTGAAGATAAGAGAAAACAGCACAAGGCAAAGGGGGCCAATGCAAGTCTGTGTATAGTCAACGAGCTAGGGTAGCTTATGGTTAGATAAGCTATGTGTGGTTTGGCTAACTGGTGCAGACAATTAGTGGAGTATAGACCAGGAAATTCAAATTCTTGAAAATAATCTTCTTAAAAATCATCGTAAATAACTTCTTAAATTTAGGACAGCCCCAGTCTTGTCTTAAATCCCAAACAGTAAGAATTATTTAATAATTATTAGTTAATTAGTCATTTCAAATAAATTGTTATATTTAAGCATTACAACAACACTAGCTACATATAATACATAGTAGGACTATTAATAGGGATGTGCACGAGTTTTCTGAAGTGACAGCGATGACTGATAATGTAAACAATGATCGGTCATGATTAGCCTATATGTGACGCTACTTTTTGCTGACTTCAAAACTCAGGAGCAACTCTAAAATGAGTCTGATACGTAGCTTTAATTTAACGCTTTTAATTTTAGCTTATAAATACGACATAATCTTTGGCAGTATTCAGCGCACATGAATGCGCAAAAACAGCACAAAAATTAATAAAATATCGCTGCAGCTTGAGACAGGCTATTTTAAAAGTAACTGTTCAAAAATACGGCACATTAAAAACGTGAAGCTGAGTGCCAGTCAAACTCGCGACGAAAATAATGTGCATGCTTATTAAGTATTTAAGTACTATTAGGGTAATCTGCAGGAAGCGCAAAAAGACAATAAAGTGTGTTTATCAGTGCGTCATGTATTCACTCAGATAACCATTGTTATTTTCTTCTTAATAAAAAAATTAAGATGTTCTTAAGAATATATTTGTGAACTTATTAAGAATTTTTCAAGAATTGCACTTAAGAACATTCTTACGAACTTCGTGGAATTTATCTTTAGAAATTTCTTAACTGATTTCTTAAGAAGATTTTCATGAATCCAGCCCCAGGTACCTGTCATCTTGGCCGTGAATGGCAAGGTGTGGCTAATTGGTGTGGGTAGCACCAGAAAGGATCTAAATAAAGATTGCTGACAGCGTGGTCGACTAGGGGGTAAGACTAAAGACTTTGGCTGCTTGGGTTGTCAATCTATTACTTAGCCTTCCCTGATGATTCTCAAAGGTTCAGTACAATGCAATACAAAACAAAACAAAATAAAAACAAACAAACCAACAAATTAAAACACTTAATTTTAAATTTAAATTCAAACTGTTTAAACTATTTTTAAATAAGTGAGTGGTAAAGTAAGAAAAGGGGGCGAAAAGCAAATGATAAAAAATAGAGGTAAATAGAATGGCGAGAATGCCAATAGCAAATAAAATAATAAAGGTAATTTAAAATTAAAAATAAAACAAAATGAAACACCGGAAGTAGAGTGTCACGTTTTGCTTACGGGAGTAACGAGGCGATGAGGAGATGTGGAGATTTCACAAAACGAGAGTCTTTAATAATCCAACAGGGAGACACAGAGCACAAGGAAGACGTATATTCAATCAATTTTGAATATAATGGATTTAATAAATGAAACTACAGCTAACATACAACTAGACTCAGCAAAACACATATATACAAAATGAAGTAAGGACGGAAAGAGAAGGAAACAGACAAGCAGATAACTCAGGAGAAAGTGACGAGGAAAGACCAGTGACACAAGATGAAGTGCAAACTGATGAAAGCTCAAAAGAAGATCCACAAGGAGCTCACATTTGCCTGTCAGACAAACAGGAGAGGAGAAAGAATAAGTCTGACAACATATCTGATGATCATCACATGCCTAATGCATCTAATTCTACGAGCTCAAGCTGTAGCCAACAGCACCCAGACTTCCAACTTTCCAAGAATCAACTTTCACCCCCTCGGTTGAATCTAGCAGTGGCTTTGACTTAATCCAAACAAAACAAGAACTAGATAAGGAGGAAAAAGTATCTAGACAAAATAGACACATTGTAAATGACAACCATAATATTACTTATAAGAGAACGGGCAATTCAGATATATTATGGAAAAAGGCAGAAGACAATAATTGGTATCAATGGGTAAATTACACAGCAGAAGAAGAGAAATGGGAAAACTGCATCGTTTGTTTTGAAGCAAGACCAATTTTATATATTGTACCAATACCTATACACAGTTCTAGTTGTAGAATATTTAATGATGAATGGTTTAAGAAATGTCCAGGACTGTCTAATGCAATGGGGTTAGATGTAGTGAGATTGGGAGGTAAATGCTTTATAGAAAGAGGCAGAGAGATAAATGTCTTTAGAAACTGTACCCAAAAAATGGCATTAGAATATGGCCTCTTGACAACATAAAACTTAAAACTAACGCTGGGACAGATAATAAAATGGGGGATTGGTTTGATCTAAAGTTAGGAGCATGGGGAGCATGGTTAGCTAAATTAGTTTTTAGGAGTTGCAGTATTAATAGGATGATTACTGTTTTGCTGTGTGCTTCCCGTACTGAGTCACTAGTTGTCCAAGCCACAGCTAGGCGAATGAAAATTCTAAGATGTCAAGATAATGAGAAATTGATTTTGAAGAGTAACCAAAATGTACATTACCAGGACTGGGCTTATGCACCCAACTGGAAGTCACAAACATTGACAAATGATGGAGACTCTAGTTCCTCAACTGAGGACGAAGAAGAAGTATAAAGATGAACCATACCCTGGGTGTAAGTGCTAGCCTAACCTCTGCCCAAGGGTGGCCCTCTACGATGCTATTTTTTGTGATGTTACATGTTTTATGTCTTGAATTTTTATTTCTGTTGTATACTACAGAACTGTGACAACCACAGGCAAGCGCTGAACCAATTGCACGCTCATGCTTATAACATTGTTTTATCTTAAATGAGGGATTAGGGAGACGGGATCTTTCACTCCCTCCTAGTCAAGTGTGGGGGGAGAGGTTTGGTCCTGCTGCTCTGCCAGAGTGCTGTTGCATAATCTAGTCATTGGTGATAAAACTGTGTAACTTAATTTAGTCACTAGGTAGTAATAAATAATGAGACTAAATTATGAAACTGCACTCTGCGTAAAGACAAGTAAAGGTGAGACTTAGTAAGTCAGATGAACCATACCCTGGGTGTAAGTGCTAGCCTAACCTCTGCCCAAGGGTGGCCCTCTACGATGCTATTTTTTGTGATGTTACATGTTTTATGTCTTGAATTTTTATTTCTGTTGTATACTACATAACTGTGACAACCACTGGCAAGCGCTGAACCAATTGCACGCTCATGCTTATAACATTGTTTTATCTTAAATGAGGGATTAGGGAGAAGGGATCTTTTACTCCCTCCAAGTCAAGTGTGGGGGGAGAGGTTTGGTCCTGCTGCTCCGCCAGAGTGATGTTGCATAATCTAGTCATTGGTGATAAAACTGTGTGATTTAATTTAGTCACTAGGTAGTAATAACTAATGAGACTGGATTATGAAACTGCACTCTGGGTAAAGACAAGTAAAGGTGAGACTTAGTAAGTCTCAAAGGGGAGAATGAAGAAGAGTTTAATTAATCAAAATATAAATTATTCAAGTGTAATCAATGTGAATACAGCCATTTATGTATTACATTATTCTACTATTATAATCACGTGTATTTGCCTGCGTGTATAGAAATCTGTATGAGAATGGAATGTGCAGACATATGGTGAAGCATGTGATGGGGCCCTTATTTTCACAGAACATACAATTAAGGCCTCCTGACTGCATCGTGATCCCATAACAAATATGAATGAAATGTATTGAACACGCCTAGAGAAAGAACAGTATATAAGAGGGCGTATTGAACACGCCTAGAGAAAGAACTGTATATAAGAGGGTACAGAAAAACAGTCTGGAGATTGCTCTGCAGAGTTCTCTCAGGTTTTATTGTCTCTGAAAATAAAATCTCTTCTGGCATCAAAACCCCAAGACTTTGAGAAAGATTCTTCACAGCAGAGGCAGAAGCCACCACATAGGAAATATCAGTTTACATTTCCAAACATTAATTTTGCCATTAAAGGGTTAGTTCACCCAAAAATGAAAATTCTGTCATTAATTACTCACCCTCATGTCGTTCTAAACCCGTAAGACCTCCGTTCATCTTCTGAACACAAATTAAGATATTTTTGATGAATTCTGAGAGCTCTCTAACCCTGCCATAGACAGCAATGTAATTACCACGATCAAGGTCCAGAAACGTAGCAAGGAGATCGGTAACATAACCCATGTGACATCAGGGGTTCAACTGTAATTTTACGAAGCTACGAGAATACTTTGTGTATGCAAAGAAAACAAAAATAACGATTTTATTCAACAATTCGTCTCCTTCGCGTGCACCCTGGTGCCATTTTGGAGAGTATCCACTGAATGTAAACAGCATCTGCTATTCTGTGTCAGCTGCGTCAAGCGGATACGTTGTTTTCATTCAAATCAAAGCGTAAACAACGTAGAAAACGTATCCGCGGATGACATGAAGAAACAGAACATACTGAGACAGACTAAATTCAGAAGAACTGTGGCAACGTATGCTTAAAGCGGTCATCGGATGTCCATTTTCCACAAGTTGATATGATTCTTTAGGGTCTTAATGAAAAGTCTGTAACATAGTCTGGTTAAAATTTCTCAATGGTAGTGTAAAACAACACCGTTTTTACCCTGTCAAAAACAGCTCTGTCTACAGCACGCTGTTTTATTGCATTCCGCTTTAAATGCTAATGTGCTCTGCTGACCCCGTCCCTCTCTTCTGAAGCCGCTCTCTGAGAGACGGTAAACTTTAGCCGCTTTCATTGCAAAACTCGCTTACTTCCACATTATTAGGAAAGGCGATTTGCAAAGATTCATTAAAAACCTTACACTCACGTCTTCTGGGAGGTGAAGCTGGATCACGAATGATTCGCGCGAACATAGACACATTTAGGTAGATCGGGGGCGCATTCCCTTCAGAAACAAATATAATCCATTGCGTCTTCAGCGGCTCAGATGTTGGGAGTAAATTACGACTGCTATGTTCATTATTGCATCCAACAACAGAACACCACGATCGTTTAGGAGTCATTCTTGTCTACATCTGCTCCGGCGGTGAAACAATGGCGGACTGATGACAGCTCACTCAGGGCGGGTCTAAGGTAATACACCAGTCTAGTCTTTGCTGAAATGCTACTGTCAATCAAACTATCGTGGGAGGGGCCTGTCTCTGTGACGTCACACAGACAGGCATCTGAGATTGGCTCGATTTGAGAGAGGGGAAATTATTTAATGAGATAAAAAAAAACACTGGGTGGATCTTTATCATTATAGGGTGGTTGTGTACACACACTGCCAACACACATTTAAGTTCAAACAGCTTGTAAAAGTGCATGTCTCATCCGATGACCTCATTAAAGAGACCTATATGCGCAAAGGCACCTAGGGCATGGTCACACTAAATGTTGATTTAATTTAGTTAATAGAAGTTAATTGATGAAAGAAAATCTTAAACAGTGGTCTCAAACTCAATTCCTGAAAGGCCACAGCTCTGCAGAGTTTAGCTCCAAACAGCTCCAAATCACACCTGGAAGTTTCTAGTAATCCTGAAGACCTTTATTAACTGGATCAGGTGTGCTTGATTAGGGTTGGAGCTAAACTGTGCAGAGCTGTGGCCCTCCAGGAATTGAGTTTGAGACCAGTGGCCTAAAACTTTTAACAGTACTGTAGCTTTGCAGGTAGGTTTCTTGAAGCATCTTGGAGACGTTGCCATAGTTCTTCTGGATTTAGTCTGTCTCAGTTTGTTCTGTTTCTTCATGTCATTCCAGACAGACTGGATGATGATGAGATCAGATCTCTGTCTGGAGCACTGGCTACTATGGATTAATTTCTCATTTAATTTTTTTGAGGAGGCACTGCCTCCCTTGCCTCCTCAGGGGAAACCTTTGGTCTAATGTATTTAAAGCAACCTGAGGATGTGTTGTGTATTGACTATTTTTTACTATTGTAAATATCACTATTTACATTATAGAGCTTCATTATTTAATGTTGCATTTATGACATATAACTGTTTATTATATTAGTTATACTTCATGTTATGAATGAAATATTGCCTTTGTGTGCTTCTAGTTTCTGTCTTAATTCTAAATTTAATTACTACTGTAGTGTGATGTCAATATGTTTGAGGCAAAAGTTTGAGTGTCCACATACTTTTGGCCATGTATGTATATGGTAGTCAGCTGTGGTTAACTTAACTGGCAACATTGTAATAATAATTCATTATGTTTGGTTATCATCTTTCAAACATGTAACTATATTGTACTTTACAAACACAATCAAACCAAAAATTATGGTTATACTAAATGTATAATTCCTTGCATAATCATTATAGCAGCTTGGTTAAATTATTATCAATGCACTCATGAAAACAGAAGGAAATCAATACAACTGACATTTCTATTATGTCAATTAAAAATGCATTAACATAGGCCTAAACATTTGAAAACACCCTTTTAAATGGTCTATATACAGTATGTTGATTAGTACAAAGAGATTTGTGAATATATTACAAAGGACATTAAAAACTGTAAAAATGCAATTTGTTACACTGTAGTAGAACAGGTTTTAACAGGTTGTATTATAATTCCTGATGTATTTTTATTGACCAACATCCACTTCAGTCTCTTGGTGATCTTGGAAACAATGACCACTGACACAGGACATTGCTTTTTTTCCTGTTAAAATTTGTAATAATAAACAAATGTATAATACACATCTAAGGGCATCTGAGGGTATGGTAAAAGCATAGGTAGTCTTTCTGACTTGATTGTGTACCCTCTTAAACTTTACAAAAAACAAAACAAACAAACAAACAAAAAATCCTGAATATCTTCTCCAATACCAAAACAAAGGTATTGCCAACGATTTCAAAGAACTTGTAATTCTTCTCCTTTTGGGATACCCTTTTTGTATTTTTCAGTTTTGTGTGGGTTCATGGCAAAATCCTGTTAAATGTATAGCTCATGACCTTTTTCTCTGTGGTCTCTATCTAAAAAGCAGTAGGTCAAGGTGGGGGATTGTTACAATATGAGTCCAGAACAGAGAGAGGGTTCTGCAGGGTGTTGGAGAACATTTCAGTAAGCCCCAACCCCTTGGTTTGACAGAGATTGTATGACCCACTGTCTGGTCTAACAGAGAACTGTAAGAGGTGCAAGGGGCCCAGAGCAATACACAGTCACTGGGCCCAACAGGGCCAATTCCTAGCAGTGTACCTAAATCTATCACAGCTATTCCTGTGATAAATTAGACATATTAAGTCCATTATTTACCAAAATTGGCAGCAATTTTCTTCTAAGCAAACAACATTTTCAGTGAATAAAGCAAAGGCTAGAATATTGCTTACCGGTGTGACACTCTGTGTGCTGATGGGAGCAGTTAAAGTTGAACTCTTTATTCTCAGTGTCACACAGAGTATCCTGGGTGGCTGTACCTGGTCTTACAGTCTTCAGGCCTAGTTGAGTGCAGTTCCTGTGGGGTATGCATGGCTCAGTGGATGAAGATGTGCTGGTGAAATAACCCGGGGAACACTTCTCACACACGGTGTTCCTCTCTGGTGTGCCTGCAGGACATATCCATACACTATCAATACACAATTGCAATGTGTAATTTTAGAATACAGAATACTTTGAATAGCAAAGTCTAGGTATACTTCTATGCAAATCAGGCATATTCATGGTATTCGTCTGAATATATAACATACTGCAGAAATAATCCTGCCCTCTTATATTAGATTGTTCAAGTTCTATTTTGTGCTACTTTGTTTTTAGATTAAATTGAAAGGGTATATTTATTATATACTGTAGTGGAATTAATGAATGTTAGTATTTTAGAACATGACTCAGGATCTATTCAGTGAAACATAACTACTGGTCCATACTGACAATGAAATGTCTAATGCAAAATTGAAAGCATGAGCATGGACAGTATACAATAAACAGTTAGAGCATCTTTAGTTTTTAAGAAAACAAATATTTTTATTGAAAAATCTTTTTTTCCCCTAAAACTCCTACATCTAATTTTGAGAACATAAAAACTTTTGAATGTACCCTCTGTCAAAATACTGTAATATCTGAAAAATAAGAAATAATAATAATAATAATAATTTAATTCAACCTGAACACCCATGTAGTCTGGTGTATGAAACATAGGAAGTGAGAGTTTAATAACAAGAATTGGAGATGTCTATTTAAGGATTACTCACTTAGACAAATGTCATTCGTACATGACTAACAGAAACCAGCCACTCACATGTTTAGGTCAAAAATGAGTCAGATCTATAAATAACAGATTTTGACCTATTACAGTTTTTCTCAATCGATCTGACACATTTCTCTATAAATAAAATAAAAGAGGGAATCAACCGTTCCGATTAAGAATGGGAAACCAAACAACAAGGGTGCGGTAAAGTTGGTTTTATGTTGGACATTCGTTAGACATTCGATCTTTACTTCAGCATTAATTTATATGTAATCGCATAATAGTCATGGATCATGCTTTATCTCATTCAGATCACATTTAATATATAGGCTAATATCAAAAATATAGCTTCAAGCCATCAGTACAAATGCCACCCCAGTGTTGTGCTGAATTCTGACCCCCGCCAGATTATTACCCCCCTAGTATTGGTAGGTTTAGGGTTAGGTGTGGGGGAGGGGTTAGGATTAGGCAATCAGGTAGCAATTTCAACGAGGGGGGTAATAATTTGGCAGGGAGTCGAAAATGGGCACAACACTGGCATCAGGAAAATGGTGCACAGCGGGCACATGCATTTACAGTAACCCTCTGACAGTCTGGTTTTAAGGGTTACAGTAATGAAAGGGTTACACTTTAACATGAAGAGTGTAAAACACACACACACAAACACACACACACACACACACACACAGAACAATATATAAAACTTTGTTAACTCTTACAATAGTTTCATTTGTTAACATTAAATAATTAACTAACATTAATTATGTTGATATTAATAAATCTTAGTTAATATTAAGTTCAAAATTTACTATTACATTAATTAAAATGTAAAGTTGTATCTGTTAAAGGGTTAGTTCACCCAAAAATGTAAATTAGTCCTGGCTCTTTTAAGCTTTATAATGGCATGGGCGGGTGTTTTTGTTCAACAGTCCAAAAGTAGTCAAATAAAGTGCAAACATCCATATTAAAATGCACATCACATGGCTCCGGGGGAATTTATGCGTTTTTGTAAGAAAAATATTCATATTTAAAACGATATAAACAGTTTTGTGTAACTTCCGCTAACTGTCGTATGCATGTTCACGAGAGACTAGGCTTGTTTGACATGTGCCTCGCCTCGCCTGAAATGTAGGCGAGAGTAGGCGGCTGCAATGAGGGGAGGAGTGAAATAAGCGCAAAATAGTCCCCAGCACGCTCCCTGTGCAAGCAGGTGGTCACGTTGGTTATGTTGACGGAAGTTAGCCTATTTTCAGGCACTGCGTAACGTCTACACCTACCCCAACCCTAAACCTACCCCTTACAATAATACAAAGCTGTACAGTGTGAGAAAAATTACGCTATAATGATGTGCGCATGCCCAGTAGTTTTTGCTGTATGCCATCTAGACTTAACCCACAATAGGCTCGTTTGAGATTAGCAAAATCTGCGCAGAACCGATCACCGGTGATCACCGCGAGATGCATGCCGGTTAAGCCAGGCTCACACTACAGGATTTTTGGCTGGATTTTGCTGTCGAACCCCCCGATCGTGACCAAATCGGTGCTCGTTGCGGTCGCCGAAGCTTGTTAAGTATGAGCAGGTCAGCAACGTGATCCGAACCTGTCTCAAGCTATCACAGATGCTATGACATTTTCAAACCTCTTTGATATTATCGCCACGTGATCTCGTAATGTGAGCGACACAATCTGTTTGAGATGCGCCTCGCCTGAAATGAAGGCGAGAGTAGGCGAGTTACACAAACGGAACCGTAGGCTATCGTAGCCAATCTTGTCCGTCACAGCTGCGTATAGAGATTCAGTTCAATTCAAGATGGCATTATTTGAACGTCAACTAGGCTACTGATTTACACGTCGTTAGCTGCAGGCTGTAGCATATTCACAGCATGCAATGCTTTTTGTTTTAAAAAATATCCAGTTACTGTTTACTCTGTGAGAAACCTTCCAAACGATTCAGTGGAAGTGGTGTCCGAATGATTCAGACCGTATCTATCAAGAACCATTTTGATAACTCGTTTGATCAATTCATTGAAAAGAACCAACTCAAGTGAGCTGTTCATTTATGAATCCGGTACCTCTGGTTAATCTAAACCATACGACATTATTGTTATTAGGCTTGCTGGGAGATAAGCAAAATCTGCGCAGAAGCGATCACCGCGAGATGCATGCCGGTTAGAAAAGTGTCCGAGTTACTGATATGATTTCAGTTCTGTTGCTTTTATATGAAAATAAATATGATGAACAAGACACTCAAAGTGCTTGCTATTTAATTCCATATGAAAGGTGTATTTATCATCCATTTTTACTTTAATGCAAACATGTATTTTAGATTTTTATGGAAATATGACATCACATATCTCACACAGCGATCGTACTGTCATAGTGTTTGGGAATAGTCATGCATAATTTAAATACATAATCACATGAAATCAGATAAAAAATTTAATATTTTAGAAGAGAACGCAACATCACGGTTGTCTGAACCAATGAGCATTAAGCTGTGTCGTCAGTCAGTCGTTTCCCATTATGCTTTTTTGATCAGCGCAGTCGGTGGAGAGCAACTGCGCCCGACTGCGCAATCCGACACAGCCGCCTCGCAGTCGCGACAGTTTTTTGCCACACGTCAGCATGACATCAGAGCAAGTCGGATGTAACTTGGACACTTTTCTAACCGGCATGCATCTCGCGGTGATCACCGATGATCGCTTCTGCGCAGATTTTGCTCATCTCAAACAAGCCTAATGACAAGGTGGAACTAATCCAGCCAATCACAGTGCAGATAGTATAAATCATGCATCTTTATGAACAGAAACGAAAAACCACAAATTAATCAAATCAACTAACTAGAAATAAATTTAACAAATGCATAGATTGTGTATATAATACCACATTTCATTGTACTGTTTAATTACCTCCAACTCTTTCTGCAGTACTGACAGTCCTTGTTGTCCACGTCTTCCAAGCCATTGTTTCTGCCATATTCTCTTTTGTCATGGTTTCTTCTTTCTTTTTCTGAAAATAACTGCACATACCAATTGAAGGGCCAGTTGATCGTCCATGCTTGAAGAAATGGCCTATAATCACTGTAATTTAATCAATGGTTCAATCAACGCTCAATCTATGGTATAATGCTGGAATGGCTAGCTGTGAGTTACCTAGTTGAGGGAGCATAACACCCAACTCTCAGCTGAGAGGGAGGCTCGACCTACAGCCTGTTCATTAGAAAACCTGAAAGGTAAGCGTACAGCAAGCTTAGCCAAAAAAAACCCAGCGCATCAGGGCGGCAGAGGAAGGGCCTAGATCGCCTGATGTCTGCTGGTTCCAGGTGCTCTGGGAAAACAGAGAACTCAACTCTTTCCACGTGAGAAGAGAACTCCAAATTCAGAAGAGAGGCAGCGTGTTCATAGGCCACCCTCCGATAGAGGGGAGCACTGCTAACCACAAGAGTAGCCCACAAAGCATGGAATTCCACTCCTCAGAAGGGGAGAAAATTTGAACGCTCGGAAGAAAGCACCATGCTCATAAATAACCCTCATAACCCTACAGTGAGGGGAGCAATGCTTTAAAAGTGTATCAACAGAGACACACTAGTTGAGTGGAGCCCAAGGCGAGTACCGGGGCCTAAGCCAACTCAGAGAAAGGGAACGAGGCTGACAACGCGTAACCCTTCCCATACAGGATTTTAGAAAAGTGGGCAAAGCATAACGTGCACACTTACCACTTATGTGGATTTTAGAAAAGTGGGCAA
>NW_015538024.1:13212-16485 GCF_001515605.1 Sinocyclocheilus anshuiensis | reverse complement strand
TGCCGCCATAGATCTGCCCATGGCAGAGGCAGCCTGCTTAGTAGCACGGAGAGCAAGATCTGTGGTGCGGCGCAACTCAGCTACCTCATCAGGAGAAAGGCCCTGCCCTTTATCCAGGTCTTTCAGTTGATCAGCCTGATACTCCTGAAGCACTGCCATCGTGTGCAACGAAGCGACAGCCTGACCTGCTGCTGCGTATGCCCTGCCATTTAAGAGAGATGTATCTTGAAGGGGCTTAGATGGCAAGGATGGAGTCTTAAGAGAGGATGTCTCACCCATAGAGAGATAGTTAGTCAGCGTCTCTTCTACATGGAGCATCTTCTCATAGCCACTTTCGCGAATCCCCTCGATGTTGGCATAACTCGTATGCTGGAACCGATGGATGCGTGAGGAAAAAGGCCTCTTCCATTCCTTCTCGACTTCTGTATGGAGATCAGGAAGAAAAGGAAGGCTCACCTGAGCTGAAGGGCTATGGTCAGACAGATAACACTCGTCGAGACGACCTCGCAGCGTCACCTTCCTGGCCCGCTTCCAAGTCAAGCCTCGCCATGGCGCGATTCATAACCTCCAGTAGCTCATCATACGCAGGGCAGGAGGATTGGGAAGGCTCAGCCTCATCTTCTTTGCCCTCCTCAGCTATTTCCTGCTTTTGCTGGGCTGATCCCAGCAGAGCACTGGCCCCTGTATCAGACAATGTTAATGAAATAACATCATCCTCCAGCGGCTCACTCTCGTCCACAGCCGATGATCGCGAGAGGGAAAACCCCTCTTCAAACTCATCGGCCAGATCCACCTGCGATCCCCACGAGCTTATTCTCCTCCGTGCCTCAGCAGCGGCGGTCCTGAATCGCGGGAAGCAGATGGCTGCCCCTCCTTCCTCGAAAAGAGAGACAGACGAGAGCGGAGCTTTTTCATTGAAAAATGCTCGCAGTGAACGCAGATTGCGCATCGCGTGCGTGCTCTTCGCCCAAACAAAAGACGCAAAGATCATGTGTGTCATCAGGTGTCAAATAACAAAGACACGGATCCACACATCTCCTAAATGTCTTGCTAATGCTCGCCATAATAAGGGAAGAAAGATCGCTCTTACCACGCATTCTGCATGCTTCAAACAAAACAGTCATTGAAGACGAAGAAGAGGATGACATGTTCCCCCGGTGCCTATTTATACTATAGTCGCACCGGTAGTGACATCATAGGCTGTCGCCGGCCAACATGTTGTTGGTGTTTTTTGAATGTATGCTTCAGACACGGGTCAAGCCAAGGCGTTCCCCATAGCGACCCCTAGAGGACACAGTTCAAAGTTCCCTTGAAAGAGAATGTATTCGCCACTTCACTGATTGGGCTTGTTTGAGATGCGCCTCGCCTGAAATGTAGGCGAGAGTAGGCGGTTGCAGTAGGGGAGGAGTGAAATAAGCGCAGTCAAGACGGACAGTTCTGACCTCTCGAAGTGGAACAGATAGGCTACCTATGAGATCAAAGGTGGATATCGCGTTATTCTCACTCATGTGCTGTGCTGCTGATAAACATGATATAATTTCAGTTCAAAAATATGACAACAATCACATATCTCACACAGAGATCGCACTGTCATAGTGTTTGAGAATATTCATGCATAATTTAAATACATAATCACATGAAACCAGATAATTTTTTTTTATTTAGAAGACAACGCATTTGTCTGAACCAATGAGCATTAAGCTGTGTCATCAGTCAGTCGTTTCCCATCATGCTTTTGATCAGCGCAGTCGGTGGAGAGCAACTGCGCGACAACAATCACATATCTTACACAGAGATCGCACTGTCATAGTGTTTGAGAATATTCATGCATAATTTAAATACATAATCACATGAAACCAGATAATTTTTTTTTATTTAGAAGACAACGCATTTGTCTGAACCAATGAGCATTAAGCTGTGTCATCAGTCAGTCGTTTCCCATCATGCTTTTGATCAGCGCAGGCGGGGGAGAGCAACTGCGCCCGACTGCACAATCTGACACAGCCGCCTCTCCGTCGCGGTTTTTGGCACACGTCAGCCTGACATCAGAGCAAGTCGGACGTAACTCTGACACTTTTCTAAAGCCGGGCTCACACTACAAGATTGAAATACTAGCCGAATCACTGTGTTGCTCACACTACGCAACAAGATTTGTTCTCATCTGTCGTTGTCTTGTCATAGCTGCGCGCATACTACACAACACAACGCTAACGAGGTGCACACACTACAAAACATTCAGTGAAGAGGCGTTCCCGACCATCAGTGAAAATACATTTTCTCACATAAATTCTAGCGAGAAATTACAGCGATTATAGGTCATATCTTCAAGCATGGATGATCAACTGGCCCTTCAATTGGTCTGTGCAGTTATTTTATCCTAAAGAAAGAAAAAAACACGACAAAAGAGAATATGGCAGAAACAATGGCTTAAAAAACGTAGACAACAAGGACTGTCAGTACTGCAGAAAGAGTTGGAGGTAATTAAACAGTACAATGAAACGCGGTATTATATACACAATCTATGCATTTGTTAAATTTATTTCTAGTTAGTTGATTTGATTAATTTGTGGCTTTTCGTTTCTGTTCATAAAGATGCATGATAAGAGTGTTTATACCATCTGCACTGTGATTGGCTAGATTTATCCCACTTTATATTAAGTGGCCCTAATACCTGTGTACTTACATAGTAACTTGATGTGTATGTAACCACAGTGTAAGTACACATTGGTACATAGTATCTACAGCTCTAATGTTTGTATAACTGCACATATGTAACAACCCACTGAATGGTATGTGTAAGTACAAATGTGTAACAGGACTTTGGTGACAACACTTTTTGGTAATGAAAGTACAAATGTGTAACAGGACTAACAGCACTGTGGGAGGCCTTTCTCTCTAGGAAGAATTGTATGCACAAAGGAACCATTCTATGGATGGAAAACTGTATGGAATATATACCCCACGCCTCCAAATCCAAATGTATAAAAAGGAAGACACAAAGAAATTCTGGAGATGTTCTCTGCAGAGCTTCTCCACTTTATACTCATTGTTGAAATAAAGTGTGTTTCTTCTGTCATCAAAAACCCAAGACTGAGTGTGATTTCTCAGAGCAGCGGAAAAAGACACGACAGATTGGCGACTCCGGTGGGACTGGAAAAGGGCAGAGGAGTGGACGGCCACTTTGGGCTGGCTTTTGGCGAGCAACACACAACAACGGTGGCCACCGAACGGTAAGCAATTTTGCTTATATAATTGGTGTGTGTTGTTTGCCCT
>NW_015538024.1:6248-9518 GCF_001515605.1 Sinocyclocheilus anshuiensis | reverse complement strand
AGGAAAAAACATAAAAAACATAAGTGGGGGCTTTCTTTACCATAACAAGACTAGAGAGGGGGGGCTTTCTCTATTGTATGCAAACCATTCTATGTATGGAAAACTGTATGGGATATATACCCCACGCCTCCAAATCCAAATGTATAAAAAGGAAGACAGAAAGACATTCTGGAGATGTTCTCTGCAGAGCTTCTCCGCTTTATTCTAATTGTTGAAATAAAGTGTGTTTCTTCTGGCATCAAAAAACCCCAAGACTGAGTGTGATTTCTCAGAGCAGCGGAAAAACAGATTGGCGATTGGCGACTCCGGTGGGACTGGAAAAGGGCAGAGGAGTGGACGGCCACTTTGGGCTGGCGAGCAACACCACGGTGGCCACCGAATAGGTAAGCAATTTTGCTTATATAATTCGTTTGTGTTGTTTGCTGGTCTGCTCTTAGTGGTAAGGACACTTAAAATCTGCTCTTCCAGAATTAAAAATAAATAAATGACTAAAATAAAATAAAATAAAAGGGGTTTTTATTCCAGAAGAAATAACTGCATGCACAGATTTGGTTTACTATTAGGAAGGCCTTGATAGGTGACCTAAATTGAAACTGGACGGTGTAGGCAGAAATACATTGCATGCACTGGTCTGTGTATATTGTAGATTGGACCTAAAAGGGCAGCAATAAACAATGAAACAGATGTAGTATAGGAAAGCGCGTAGACCTTTGGGTAACGCTCTGTAGGAGAGGAAAAGTACAGAGGGCTGAACGGAAAGGCAGAAAGCCCTGCTGGGCACTGATTTTTTACTGAGTTAAGGGAGGAATTGTCAGTAAAAGAGCGAGAGCCCTACAGGTCACTCGAGGAAGAGTGTACTGTTTTGATGTATGAGACTGAAACTGTGTCTGTGTCCGTATGAATGTAAGATCTTGTATAGACTTTTGCATGTTTGGTGTCTGTGTGGAAGAGAAGGAGAAAAATTTTCAGAGATCAGTGCAGTAGAAGTGAGATCAAGGAAGCAAATTAAATAGGTATATATATTAAAAATAATATAAGTGCAGAAAAAAACATAAAGAGCAATAAAATAAAGAATTAGTATTAGAAATTTTTGCATACTGAGTGATTGTAAAATAGAGTTCAGAATATCAATTCATACAAAAAGTAAATGCATCAGACAGAATAAAAACAAAATTCAAAGATGCATGTCACAGAATAAAGACTAAAATTAGGAGAAATTGGTTAAAATAGTTAAATTAAAATTGAATTGTAATATTATAGGAAAAGGTATGGCAGCCACTCCGGTGGAAATATTAGGATTAAAATATCCACTGTGTAAAGAGTTAATAAACAAGATATCAAACAAATGGCAGAAGAGAACAAAACTGGGAACGGCAGAATACGATAAAATGTTTCATCTGTATGTGGCAAATAGAACTGAGGGTTATGCATCAGCTGTACTGATGCAAGAGACTTGTAGTGGGAGGAAAAAACAACCTATAGCTTATTACAGCACAAAGTTAGATAATGTAGCCCAGGGATACCCACCATGTTACCAACAAGGCCTAGCAGCAGTATATTATGCTTATGAAAAAGCATCCACAATAACTATGGGGTACCCAGTAACTATACATACTCATCACAAAATTGTGGAATTAATAGAACAAGGGAAATTTGTTCTGACACAAGCTCGAATTTTGGCCTATTCCTCGCTACTCACATATCCAGATGTTACCATTAAACGATGCCAGACAGTTAATCCAGCTGAATTAATTCCTTTGGCTTTTGAAGGAAAACCCCATGATTGTGTGAATGAGTCATTGGCATTTACTAGATTATGACCAGATCTTGAATCAACACCTATCCCTGAAGTAGAAGTCACTTACTTTGTAGATGGTTCTAGCTTTAGGGACCATGAAGGAAATCATACAGTCACTTATTTTGTAGATGGTTCTAGCTTTAGAGACCATGAAGGAAATCATACAGGATATTCAGTAGTGAAGAGAGACAAAGAAGAATTTGTACCTGTGGTATCACAACATTGTGTACAGCCTTGCTCTGCTCAATTAGCAGAATTAAAAGCTCTTACAGCTGCATGTCAGTTAGCGAAAGGACAAACTGCCAACATTTTCACAGATTCAGCATATGCTCATGGTGTATGTCATCTATTCGGAGCAGTGTGGAAACAAAGAGGTTTTAAAAAAAGTGATGGGACTACCATCCAACATAGTGAACAAATAGGGCAATTAATCTCTGCTATGATGCTTCCAAAAAGACTAGCTATAATCAAATGTCAGGCACATAAAAAGGGAAAAGATTATGTCATTAAGGGAAACAATGCAGCTGACATAAGTGTGGAAACAAAGAGGTTTTAAAAAAAGTGATGGGACTCCCATCCAACATAGTGAACAAATAGGGCAATTCATTTCTGCTATGATGCTTCCAAAAAGACTAGCAATAATCAAATGTCAAGCACACAAGAAGGGAAATTATTCTGTCATTAAGGGAAACAATGCAGCAAATATAGAAGCTAAAAAAGCTTCAGGGTGTCAAGTAGCAGTATTAGCACCTGTAGTACTTATCAAACCTCAACCTCAATTAGAGGATATAATTCGAATTCAAGAACAAGCAGGCCCCTATGAACAATCAATGTGGCATCAAAGGGGAGCTAAAAAAGACTCACAAGAGATCTGGCGTACACGTGAAGGAAACATGGTTGCACCTACTTCACTTTTGAATATTCTTATTGCAGATGCGCATGGTTTTGACCATTACGCAAGGGGGGAAGTGATAAGGAAAATTAAAAAGCAAGGATATCGGTCTCCTTATTTATATGCAATGGTGGATGAATTTTTGTCTACATTTATAACAAGAGAACTAATTCCTAGATTTGGAATACCATCAGAAATAAGTTCAGATAATGGGTCGGCATTTATACTAAAAACTGTAAAACAAGTATTGCAACAATTAAGAATAAAACAGGCACAAGTGTGCGTCGAAAGGGTTAATGGAACTATCAAGGCCAAAATGAACAAAATATGTGAAAGTACTAAACGTAATTGGATTGCACTAATGAGCTATCACATGCAAACTAACAGGAACACGCACTTAACACCGCATGAAATGCTTACGGGTCGACCCATGCCTGTGCCATATTGTAGAGGTCCTTACAACGGACCGCCTCTAGAGTAATTACAAATGGAACTTCGCTTATATATGAAGAAATTAACTGCCATACATAAAGCTATCTATTTACAGGAAAAAAAGAAAATGGAATGAGCCCAGGAGAAA
>NW_015538024.1:2370-5605 GCF_001515605.1 Sinocyclocheilus anshuiensis | reverse complement strand
TGGAAATCAGGACTTCCTTCTAGAGCTCCAGAACTTTTAGCACTCGGAACAACTAAAGGAAGTAAAATAGCACCTGAAAAATGTGAAAATCAAACTATTGCTTTACCTTCTATAGAAATTTATGAAGACCAATCAATAATAATAGCAGATTTCTTTAGGATCTGTGGAGGTGAGATATTATTGCCTTCTTTACCAGTTGGATGGAAAGGTACATGCGTAAGAGTACGATTACTCCAAGAAATTAACATAGCACAATGGGGAACAGAACAAAGCACAAACAAGGAGGATAACAGAATTAGAAGAGGTTACGAGCCAGACCCCAATGTATATTTAGACTCAATTGGACAACCGAGAGGAATTCCCAATAAATTCAAGGCAAGAGATGAAATAAAAGCAGGTTTTGAGTCAATATTTGTTTGGATCACACCAAACAAAAATACAGAGTGGATTAATTACATTTATTATAATCAACAAAGATTCATTAATTATACTGATGATGCGTTATCCTTATTAGGAGACCAAGTGCACGCAACCAGTAGAATGACATGGCAAAACAGACAGGCTCTTAATTGGCTCTTGGCAGACAAGGGAGGAGTTTGTGTTATGTTTGGAGATCAATGTTGTACTTTCATACCAAATAATACTGCCCCTGCGGGAGCTTTTAGTGAAGTTATGACTAAAATGAAAAAATTAAGAGCTGAAGTTACAGCAAATGCCGGAAGAGACGATATACTTCCATTATAATCCCATATGCCTGTGTGTAAAAACAGGCCTACGTGGCAGAATGTACAGATCTCAGATTAGAAACATCTGGAAAAAACATAAGTGGGGGCTTTCTTTACCATAACAAGACTAGAGAGGGGGGGCTTTCTCTCTAGGGAGAATTGTATGCACAAAGGAACCATTCTATGTATGGAAAACTGTATGGGATATATACCCCACGCCTCCAAATCCAAATGTATAAAAAGGAAGACAGAAAGACATTCTGGAGATGTTCTCTGCAGAGCTTCTCCGCTTTATTCTAATTGTTGAAATAAAGTGTGTTTCTTCTGGCATCAAAAAACCCCAAGACTGAGTGTGATTTCTCAGAGCAGCGGAAAAAGACACGACAGTTACCATGTAAGTACACTGGTATTACAGTAGTGCACCAACTCCACCAACTCGAGATCCAACTCCTCCCACTTTACACATCCCTAAACCTACCCAGCTCCACCCACTGGATCAAATGGTTTCAATTACTCTTATATATATTGTTGTTACAAAATGTAGTTATATGATGTTGCGTTCAAGTCCTCCTCGGACGTTCGTACTTATGAGTTGACAAGTCGTAATTACGACGTCAGGTGCGTTCAAGTCAGTTTAGTCGGCACAAGATGGCGGTGTACCTTCTTTTAATAAATTACAAGAAAATACAACAGGGTCTGCATACTCTGCTTATAGAAAATGAAGAGCAAAGAATTCGCATCAGGTGTGTTTTGCGTTTTTAATATTTTTTTTAGACCAGGATCCCAGTATAACTGATTTTCAGCATCAACAAATGCTAAAATACAGAGATTAAAAAAAGCTGTTAGCTAAATGCAACATGCAACATGGCAAATCAAAAGATTTTTCACCTATGGTTGCAAAAATTATAGCTTTTTTTTTACTTGGATTTCATTAACTAGCTGCGTAACAAGAACATGACCAATTTAAGTTTATAGGACAACTAAACTATCAATTTAAACAAAAATTTACCGTCAACTACAGACGTTGCATCCATCGATTCCGCCATGTTTCTCATTGACATGCCCCCAACTCGGAAACTTAAATAAAATTTCGACTTTCCCACTCGTAATAACGACTTTGTGGTGGCGTTCATGTGTCATAATTCCTGTTACACAAGTACTTAGTGAAGTGAAAAAATAGTTGTTACCAATGTCCTGTTACACATTTGTACTTACACAAACCATTCTGAGGGTTGTTACATGTGTGTAGTTACAAAAATATTACAGCTGTAGATACTTTGTACCAATGTGTACTTACACTGTGGTTACATACTACGTACACATCTAGTTACTATGTAAGTACATACAGTGCTCCAGACAAAAAAATCCCAAGGAGCCATTGGCTTCTATAAGAAAAAAACTTAGGCACCAAATTATTTTTTTAGGTGCCACAGAATAAGCATGTTTTATTTATTTTATTTTTATTATTTATTTTTTTTACATTTTAACATTTCAATCATACTGTCATGTGTTTATGTCTCATCTTTTCTTGACTTTATCAGCATTTTAATCCATCTTGTAGATGACCTGGGAACCAAGTTTGAACTAAATGTCTTTTCCAACTTGGAAATATACAGTCACAAAGAATTGTTCATTACACAGAATCTGTACCAATATCATGGACCATAAGCATCACTTGGCCACTGAGTGTAGTTTGGGCTACTCCTCAATGCATCCTGTAAATGTTGTCATACACTCTTAGAAATAAAGGTGCTTCATGATGCCATAGAATAACCTTTTTGTCTAAATGGTTTCATAAAGAACCTTTAACATCTGAAGAACCTTTACGTTTCACAAAAGGTTCTTTATGGCAAAAGAAGATTCTTCAGATTATAAAAAGTTCAGTAAGACATTAAAGAACCTTTGACTGAACGGTTCTTTGTGGAATCAAAAATGGTTCTGTGAAGAACCTTTGAAGCACCTTTATTTTTAAGATTGTATGTCTTTCACACTTTCAGTCTGTTTTTCATAATTAGTAAAATGCAATTTTATAGGAGTTGAGTCATGTAGACAACAGGTTAAGTAAAAATAGTAATATGCAATAGTGCATAAATATAGCAAAAAGCTCTTATTTATAGTTATTTTTCTAGCTCACCGATGAGCTTATGGACACCGAATGGTTATTCTGAGGTAAATGTATATTACGCTGCAATGTTTACAAGCTTTACACGTTTTCCGCAGTTTAAACACTGACTGAGCGTTTTACATGAGACATTTCAGTAAGTCTTCTTTATAGTTATTTTTCTAGCTGACTGATGAGCTTATGGACACCGAATGGTTATTCTGAGGTAAATGTATATTACGCTGCAATGTTTACAAGCTTTACACGTTTTCCGCAGTTTAAACACTGACTGAGCGTTTTACATGAGACATTTCAGTAAGTCATACTGTAGGCTCTCTTATAAAATAGCCTACCTTTTGATGTTAATTCAAGTTCATTATGTACTATAGTAGTAAAGAGAAAGATTAAA
>NW_015538024.1:851-1469 GCF_001515605.1 Sinocyclocheilus anshuiensis | reverse complement strand
CTTTGTGGTGGCGTTCATGTGCGTTCAACTCGTAAATACGATCTATCCGACATGACTTGAACGCACCATAATTCCTGTCACACAAGTACTTAGTGAAGTGAAAAAATAGTTGTTACCAATGTCCTGTTACACAGTTGTACTTACACAAACCATTCTAAGGGTTGTTACATGTGTGTAGTTACAAAAATATTACAGCTGTAGATACTTTGTACCAATGTGTACTTACACTGTGGTTACATACTACGTACACATCTAGTTACTATGTAAGTACATACAGTGCTCCAGACAAAAAAATCCCAAGGAGCCATTGGCTTCTATAAGAAAAAAACTTAGGCACCAAATTATTTTTTTAGGTGCCACAGAATAAGCATGTTTTATTATTATTTTTTTTTACATTTCAATCATACTGTCATGTGTTTATGTCTCATCTTTTCTTGACTTTATCAGCATTTTAAAGTCAAGAACCAATGACCTGGAACCAAGGTCATTGGAACCAAGTTTGAACTAAATGTCTTTTCCAACTTGGAAATATACAGTCACAAAGAATTGTTCATTACACAGAATCTGTACCAATATCATGGACCATAAGCATCACTTGGCCACTGAGTGTAGTTTGGG
>NW_015538024.1:0-820 GCF_001515605.1 Sinocyclocheilus anshuiensis | reverse complement strand
CTGCTGGCAGAGAATGAGTTTTCATTTTAAATAAGCCCGTCTCCAGCAAGGTTATTTTCGTAAACGAAAACTAAAACTAAGACGAAAACGATTGGTCAAAAAACATTTTCGTAAACTGAAATAAAAAAAAAAAAATCTAAATAAATTGATGTGTGTCAAATACCGGGAAATACCCGTAAATGGCGCATCATGCACGTGAAGTTATCTCAGGCTACTGCACCAGTAAGGCAAAATTATTTATTTTCTCATGTGACACAAGCAATCAAACCAAAAATAGGCATTTTAAATTGGTGCTTTGAAGAGAAATGGACAAGCAGCGCAACAGAAGAATGATAAGAACGCGCATCCTTCCTGTATACAATACAAACTTTTGCCTACATCTTGTAAACAATCTGCAAGGCTGTTTTGAACAAATGTGCATAAACTACACACTTAAATCTTCATAAATGAAAATAACATATTTAGATATGACTTTATCTTCATAAATGAAAAGCACATATTTATATATGACTTTACTGTTAAGTGCCATTGTCTCTCCTTAAACTCTGCAGTGTATAGGCTATGCGGCCGTTAGTCCTTTACAGAAGCATTCAAAATAAATCTTAAAAATAAAATGATATAGGCTACAGAAAGCGAGCAAGGAGTGCTCCCAAGCTGTCATTCACTTCAGCTGCAGCGCGAGTGGCTATAATGCGCAACGCTGCAAATCGAATGTTGAGGCTCCGCTATTATTATTGAATTTCATTAGCCCCACTTATTTATGCGCGTTTGTTCACGGAAAAGTGAGCAAGACACGACAGTTACGGTATCATGATTATAG
>NW_015538023.1:277-1473 GCF_001515605.1 Sinocyclocheilus anshuiensis | reverse complement strand
TTATCCTGTGGCTCTCTCTAGTGGACAACATTAATATCACAGCTTCTAGCCTCAGGTTATGTTATCACATAGGCTTTGATAATAAAATAAACAGCATAAATAATTGAGTTTTTTTTTTCTTTGAGCACTCATTATAATTCACTTTTCAAGCAATATCACCTAAAAATCAATTGAAAATCATGTAAGCCTATTCAGTGACTAACACGGAGCGTCCAAATATGTTCACAGTTACAGTTTAAATAAAATAATACAATATAATAATATAGGCTAATGTTAATCGGAGCACATATGAACTTACTGGTAATAGTTAATACAACACGTCTCTAAAGAAAAAAATAACTCACTATACAGTAGACCTCATTTCTGAAAACTAGATAATTGTATGATCAGCAGATGTCTATTATTTCAGAGTTCAGGTTTTGTTTTTTGTTTTTTCATGTCATACAGCTGCTTATTACAAGAGCAGTTTGTTGTAGGCTACTCTACATGTTCATATTAAGAGCCTATATATTGATAAATGATTAATAAATGTTTATACATAGGCCTATTTGAAAATGTTTTGAAACTGGTCTACCCAGTTTGACACATTTTCATTTTCAAATGTTATGTCTATTAAAATAAGGCTGTAGCTCATATAGTAGCCTATTGTTCATGTGTTGATATCTACTGAAGCCTTATGATCACAGTTGTAGGGAGACAGTGGCGAAACGAGTCAGCCCAGGGCCCATATGCAAAATATGTGTACGGCCCCCCAAACCTTATGGGCTCCAACTTTTATTAACTTAATTTAGGCCCTATTGTTGATTTTTCTGAAGTAAATAACGTTACGTGAATCGTGACTATTCACAAGCTGTTTTATTTACGGTATAGGCTAATGCTTGGAAATGATGTTTAAAGTTTTCAAGTCCATTATTTGTAGCACGCAAGCCACTCAATAATCGCAGCTTTGTTAATACAAAGTCTCAGCCTTCTGTCAATTTTATGATAAAATACAAACAATAAATGTCTTTTTACGCTCTTTAATTTGTTGTGAGCTTCGCCTCAGTTCAAGCTGCATATGAATTAATGATATTTTCCTCTTTAATATTTGCAGCACGAAATAAACATGAATATTTGAATGCATGTTAAAATCAGAACAATTTAATACAAACGAATGTCTCATGAATCGATCAATCAGAGTTTTTAAAAAAAGTCAA
>NW_015538023.1:0-163 GCF_001515605.1 Sinocyclocheilus anshuiensis | reverse complement strand
AAAAAAGTCCAAAGAATGACGGAGTCCACAGACTTTTTTTTATATATATGTGGAATTTTCACATTAACTTCACGCAATATAACATGATTTTATTATCTTAATTTTGACGTTATTCTTGGAATATTATGACGTTAATCTTATTTATTTAGTTATTTTTCAACGT
>NW_015538022.1:827-1332 GCF_001515605.1 Sinocyclocheilus anshuiensis | reverse complement strand
GCTAATTACCTTAAGTATAATATGTCCCGAGAATAGTAAAAAAAAGAACAGATTAGACGAAAATGATGAAATTCTAAGTTAGTCCATATATTGTGCATTGGGAAAACTTTCATGTTTGAGCATAGCAAGAAAACATGTCCATTTACATTCTTGCTCTTATTCAGAGGACGCTTATGCAGAAATAGACAGCGGGGACCTCTTTGCAGAAATGGTCTACGCAACAGGAGAGACTTAAGTCGTAATACTTACCCCATTCCAGTACAAGGCATTCAGGAATTGTTGTAGATAGACACGAATGAAACAATGACTGAAGAAACAAAGACAAAAGCATATGATTAAGACTACAAATACCTTACAGTGTGCTAGACATAGCGTATTTTACAGAAGGTATAATGCGAGCAACAATCTTTATCAGTGTAAACATTGTAAGCCTATACTAATGAGCCTCAAGATGCCTCATTATGAAGAGTTGTTCCAAACATTGAATGTATTGAATTAGTTAGAG
>NW_015538022.1:300-758 GCF_001515605.1 Sinocyclocheilus anshuiensis | reverse complement strand
TAAATACTATAACTTTGGTTGGAAACGGGTTTGTAATACTCCTCATATAGGTAAATGTATTGAAAATATTTTATGGTGTTGTTTCTATTAAATGCAGGTTAAGATATCACGCTTGCAAAGATGAATCGTGCAGCATTATGTGACTATGAATCGTGAACTCTGGACTCAGTACTGTAATCTATATTACAGAAGATGCTAAGCAGGGTTATTTATTTACTATTTATATATATATACACTAAGCATAATGCAACCTAGGCTCAAATTAGCTTAATTATGCAGGGCTAGTCTGCTGGATACACAAACAATCGTGCGACAGCATATGGGATGATATTAGACTCCAATGACCAATAGATGCACGCACAACCATCCGTGCACTGCACAAATTCCACTCATGCGTCCCATCAACCACAAACAAATGCCCCCCAACCTGAGTCTGCGGAACTCGGGACCAAATGACC
>NW_015538022.1:0-271 GCF_001515605.1 Sinocyclocheilus anshuiensis | reverse complement strand
AACTCGGGACCAAGTGACCGCGCAGCAACCCGCACAAACACAGACATGCCTGTGAAAAAATGGAGTGCATAAAACAAAAAAATACTTATAATGGTGAAGGCTAATGAAGTGATGAAGACGAAATGCCGAAGGAGACCAGCAGCCTTGTTTCCGACAGCTGGCCCAGATTCGTGCAGGTTCACGTGAGCGTACGGCGAAATATTTTGTTGATTGAGATGCGAGCAGTGCCGATGCGACGGCTCGGAAAGCACTCGGAAATGACAGCGGACGT
>NW_015538021.1:0-1024 GCF_001515605.1 Sinocyclocheilus anshuiensis | reverse complement strand
CAATCTCGGGGACGGATGCACCCGAAGATGCGTTCCTGCGTCAACCACCTTTCTTGGGTACAATGAAGTAGGAGCTGTAAAACCCTGTCTTCATATCGGCTGGAGGGACCGGCTCTATCGCATC
Source organism: Sinocyclocheilus anshuiensis (assembly GCF_001515605.1). Lineage (NCBI taxonomy): Eukaryota > Metazoa > Chordata > Actinopteri > Cypriniformes > Cyprinidae > Sinocyclocheilus > Sinocyclocheilus anshuiensis. Next base: position 900 of record NW_015538021.1, on the reverse strand, counting down.
CTTCATCCTTCCTTTAGTTTACACTCGAAGTAGATTGGTCTCTCTAAGCGAGATCCCAATTCGTCGGTCATCCGACGTGACGTTGAGAGTGACCGACTGAAAGGGAACCATGGTTCCTCGAGGGAACGAGACGGTGCGTTGGAAAACGCTACGGGAACGCCTTCTGTGACCACGATCTGAATCACATGTGAAATCAGTCCAACAGCTGAGCAGGACGTCACGGGCGGGTGACGAAATGACCAGGAAGCTATAAAAGCACGTGCGGCGGAGCCGGCGTCAGCTTCAGAAATGAAGCAAGCGCTGGCAGGGACATCAGCTTCTAGGAATGAAGCAAGCGCTGGCAGGGATGCCGGAAGTATGGCACCGAGACGCAGCGTCTCGTTCCCTTGAGGAACCATGGTTACATACGTAGAATCTGACGAAGGTAATGGGCGTGGACCAACCCGCAGCGTTGAAGATGTCCTGCATAGAAACACCTGCTAAAAAGGCCGTAGAGGCCGCCACACTTCGAGTGGAGTGAGCCTTGACCCCTAGTGGCGAGGGGAGATCAGAGGACTCATAAGAGATGGAGATGGCATCCACTATCCACCGACTGAGGGTCTGTTTCGTTGCTGGAAGACCTCTCTTAGGGGGACCGTAGCAAACAAGCAGCTGGTCCGCCCTCCTCCACAGGGCAGCTCTGTGGACGTATGCGTCCGTCCGCCCTTCTCCACAGGGCAGCTCTGTGGACGTATGCGTCCAGTGCTCGCACTGGACACATACAATTTAGCTTCTGCTGGTCTGGCTCCCTGAAGGGAGGAGGACTGAAGGCCTGGAGTATGATAGACTGCGGTGCAGATGAGGGGACTTTAGGGCCATACCCCACTCGAGGGTACAGAAATGCTTTGGCCAGACCGGGCG
>NW_015538020.1:0-524 GCF_001515605.1 Sinocyclocheilus anshuiensis | reverse complement strand
TATCACTTCTTACTGGAAGAGCGCTATTATGGGCTAAGGCCATATCGAACGCTAAAGTCACTTCTTAATGGAAGAGCGCTGTTGTGGGCTAAGGCAATATGGAACGCTAAAATTGCCATAATTAATTCATATGATGCTTTCACTAACCATTTCAAAGAAGTCTTTGGCCACACTGCAGGAGTGCTTTCGGTGTCCGACCAGTTACTGCGGCTGCGCCAAGGCACGTCATCCATTCACGACTACACACTGCGGTTCAGAACGCTGGCGGCGACTAGCGGGTGGAATGAGGTGGCCCTAATTAGCTCTTACCGGCAAGGATTGAATCCCCATGTACAAGCTCAAATGGCTATCTATGATGACTCCGTTGGACTGGAAAGCTTCATGCAAAGGGCCAACCGAATTTCCCAGCGTCTGTCCGCATGCCACGCCACCGAAGCCGCCCACCAGCCTGTTATGCCCGGCATGGGTTTCCCAGTACGAGAGCCGATGCAAGTCGACACCTCCCGACTCACCCTTTCTGAACG
>NW_015538019.1:709-915 GCF_001515605.1 Sinocyclocheilus anshuiensis | reverse complement strand
AGTAATAACAGTAGCGGAACAGTGAACCGTGTCTACACCGGACGCAACACCGCCGCGTCGCAACAGGTTGAGTCTGTCTAGTGTATACACATGACATTTGAACTCTGTGTCAGTACCTCATAAATAGAACGAGACAGTTTACTGTCGGGGATTTGTCATGTCGTGCCGCATCCAGTGTAGCATCACTGATTATAATGAGTTTTATA
>NW_015538019.1:0-314 GCF_001515605.1 Sinocyclocheilus anshuiensis | reverse complement strand
ATGACTTAACTGACCACGGCATTGCATGCACGTAGTTTATTTCGCGCTTTGATATGAAAGGATGCAGACGACAGCGCGCGCCGGCGCCTTTGTGCGTGCAATTGAAGAGCACGCGCTTCGAGCACAGTACCGTTTCCGCGCTCGCTTGACTCGCGCCTGGCACCGAAGTGAAGAGGAGTGCGCGTCTGAAACGTCTCCCGTTATCAGTCGTTCTGCGACTGAATAAATGCACTTCTTGTCAAGAGAAAAAGTGACCGAATCAGCAGTTGTGAGTGGGGTGGTCAACCCTAGCCCCGCCCCTGCGTTAATTGCGT
>NW_015538018.1:0-1212 GCF_001515605.1 Sinocyclocheilus anshuiensis | reverse complement strand
CTGTTTTACTGCGTGATCAGTTTGTTGAACACGTGGCCGATAATGCCCTCCGGCGTGAGCTCAAACAGTTAGTCCGCCGTGAACCAAATTCTAAGCTGTTAGAAGTGCGTAGTGAGGCAATAAGGTGGGAACAGGAAGGTATGCCAGGAGGGGCACGTGCTCGAAGTCAGTCAGTCCCGTTATCATATGGGATTCAATATGGGGTGCAGGGAGGACAGCGTTTTGCTAGGCATGTGCCCCCACAGTCTGAGTTCGGTGAGATAAGGGAGATGTTAAAGGCGCAACAAAATCAGTTGGATCAGCTGGCACAAAGTTTTGCTCAGTTTCGAGGTGCGCGTTCACAAAATCGTTCTCCCCATTATGGGCCAGTTATCTGTAGGCGGTGTCACCAACCTGGCCATTTTGCCAGGGAGTGTAAGGTACAAATTGCGGGCCCTTTACCTGCAGTTTCTACTACATTGTCGCTGCCTGCAGGGGGGCAGCCTTGTTCAAATCAGCCATCGGGAAACTAGTTCCCACCGGGCTGTTGAGCCACAGCTCGGATGGGGAAATAAGGGGCTCGGATGTGTTAGTTACTGATAGCTCAATGTCTCGCTTAATGTCGTCTTGCCCACAATTGATGGTTGGTATTGGCGGAGTTCCGGTGCAGTGCTTGATCGATACGGGTTCTATGGTCTCGACAATCACTGAGAGTTGTTTTCTGAAACATTTTAAACCATGGGGCCAAGGGCGTTTAAAACGTTGTCAGTGGCTACAGCTACGTTCAGCTAATGGACTCGCTAGTCCCTATATCGGTTATATGGAGTTGGATGTGGAGCTGTGTGGAAAAATAGTGCCAGAGTGTGGCGTATTAGTGGTCAGGGACCCTCCTGGTGGGTTGTGTGCTCAGGTCCCCGGGGTATTGGGGATGAACGTGCTGAGCCGGTGCTACCAGGATTTTTTCGCCAACACAACACAGCCCAGCCCTGTTTAATTCTCCACCAGTGGTGGAGGTCCCTGGGTTTGTGAGGCAAGCATTACAGCATTGTCACAATGTTAAATCCCAGCCAGTAATTGGGCAGTCAGGTAAGGCAAGGGTACGAGGGCATTATCCATGCCGTGTCCCGGGGGGCACGATGAAGGTGATAGTTACTACATGCTCTGAACAGTATTCAGGACGTGTTGTGGTGTTTGAGCCACTGGATTCTGGACTTCCAGCAGGGTTATTGGCCT
>NW_015538017.1:221462-228370 GCF_001515605.1 Sinocyclocheilus anshuiensis | reverse complement strand
ATTTGAGATTTGACTTACTAGTCATATGGTGCGTAACGTCCTGGATATGTTGTCCGAAAGGAGTTCTGCTCCGACTCTGCTGGGGTGCGGGCCATCAGCGACAGAGACTTATATTACATATTGTAAAAAGGGGCATAATATTTCTCCTTTCAAGAAATTTTTACTTTATCCAGCAGGGATGGATTAAATTGATCAAAAGTGACCATAAAGACATTTATAATTACAGAAGACTTTTATTTCAAATAAATAAAATAATCCTGAATGTTTTCAACATAAATGATAATAGAAACATCACCAAATCCGCATATTAGAGTGATTTCCGAAGGATTATGTGACAAACTGAATCCTGGAGTGATGGCTCCCGAAAATTCAGCTTGGCCATTAAAGGAATAAATTACATTTTAAAATGTATTAAGATAGAAAACAGTTGTTTTAAATTGTAATAATATTTCACAATATTGATGTTTTTACTGTAATTTTGATCAAATAAATGTAGACCTGATTAGCATAAGAGATTTCTTTTAAAACATTAATGTCTTTGGAATTCCAATTATTTATGAATGTGTCATATGAACAATTAGACATTAATAAGACTGATGTCTCAAAACTCAAAGACATCAAGTCTCAAAAACTAAGGATCACATCTCAGGTTCTTGGTTAATTTCAAATCAGACAAAATAACTTGCAGTACAGGGAGAAAAATAACTTGCAGGACAGTGAGTTTAAGACTGATTCACTGAGTCATCATGGGTTACTTTGTGTGTGTTTTTGCATGCAGTGATCAAAGCAGACAACAAAGATGCCATTTAGCAGTGAAAGAAACACTCATGCGGTTTAAATGCGTAATTAATAAACGTCTCAATGTGGTGAATCTGATAAACCACATACTTATGCAAATAAACCAGTGGTGATTGGATTTTAAATTGGACCAAATTCTACTAATAAAGTCTACCAAGTGTAGTATGTGGTCATTTTATTCTCAGTCTGGAGCCTTGTTAAACTGCCAGCAGCTGTGAACTCTTAAACTGCAGTAAATGGTACAACAGTGTTCTAACAGTAACAGTGCTTTTATATGTTGGTGATCCTGCTAAACTATTCAAGAAACAATCAATTTCCTTGTAAATATACCATATAATGTGCTTTGTTTAAAGCAAGCTTTCAGTCTGAACATGTTGAATGCATCTGAAGATTTATTCCTTTATTCTTATGCATGACCTTTTGAAGTGTCATTAACCCTCCAAAATTCCCATTTTTGGCAGCACAGCAGGCCCAGAGTGACGTCCTTTTATACTTCCCTTGCAGGATCTTAACCAGTACCTGAAGGACAAAGTTTACTTGGCTGGGAACATCTTCACCCTGGCAGACATCCTCATGTATTACGGAATTCACCACATTGTTGTAAGTCCCTCAGCGGTGAACTTCAGTCGTTTGAGAGAAGTGATGCAGAGCTCCCAATTAAAGCAGTAAGACGCTTAAAGCACAGGAGAAATTTGACACAGCAGAAAAGATGAGACATATAGTGATGTCATTTCCCAGGACAGCAGCCAAGGAAGTTTAAGGAGCCTGAAGGAGCCCATTGAGAAAGGAAGAAAGGGATTAAATGAGAATTAGAGGGAAAGGGAATAGAAGATCACATCTCTCCATGTCAGTGTTTGTAATTGACTGACTAAATGACTGACAGAGAGTTGTCATTTCCCAGAAGGCATTAGTATGTCACTTGGTTTAAATCTCTTGAAGATAAGGTCAGTTAGACATAGTTTCTTTAAAAAAATAAAATAAATAAAAATTATTCACCCCTTGGTCATTTCATTTTTTTATATTGTGCAACATTGAACTGCAGAGGAACTTGTTTGACTGACTTTTTTTTCCATGTAAAAGTAAATATAAATGTCTGGAAAATGTACTACCGTTATTAAACCCACAATAATGTATTTGTATTCACCGTTCTTCAAGAGTTTCCCCTTGTTTGCTGTATGATGCACAGTGTTTGGCTTTTGACAAACATGGCGTTTAGTCTGATGGCCAAAAAGTTCATTTATACTATAGTCAATTGAAAGCCATTGACTACTTTTGCTTATTTATGTGAGTTGTATAACCAGTTGCATCACTGTGACAAATAAGAATTTCCAAGATAAGGGCCTTTCACACCGAGTGCAATTAAGCGACGCAAATGTACGACGTGATGATTTTCTTGACTCAAAACAGTAGATCCCTGTGGACCTATTTACACCATGCATGATCAATTGAGGCGTGACAAAGTTAGATTTTTTTATTTTTATCGACTAGTGTGCCGATTATTTTTTTTTTTTCGTCGCCCCATGATGAAACAAGCCATCCAATTAGATTTGATGCTGCCTTCACGTGCTATCGGAAACTTCCTACTTGTGAAGTTGTAATCACGAGTTTGTGTTCAAGAACAGAAAAGTTCTGGCATTCTTGCCAGTTTCTTGGGGAAATCTCATTAAAGCCAAAAGGTACAGAAGATATTTAGTCAATATCCAACAGGTTTTGAATGAGAGCGTAGCATCCCATTCATTGGTAAACATTCACTGGCATATAAATATTCAGCTGGCTGACGATTCCTAATTTCGGTCAAATAAATGCTATTTTCGCTGTTCAATAATACAATATGCATAAAATGGTTATGTATGCAGATATACATGACTGTAACTTCAGGAGAAAGCAATGTAGATGTTGTGGGAAAAACTAAAAATGCATTCTCAGTCAACGCCTCCTATTGTGCAGGCATGAATTAGCTGAATGTGATTCATCATTTCGCATTTGGTGAAAGCACCAATTTGCTTCACTTTTTTTTGCATTGCTCTCAGTGTGAAAGGCTCATAGAAGTCTAATTTTAAGATTTTCTTACATTTTAACACTTTAAGACCTTTTTTTTTTTTTACTTTTTACAGTTGACCCAAAGTGTGCCATATTAAAGAGTGAATTCTTGTGATTTTTTTTTTGCATTGTATACTTCTACAAAATGCTGTATATATAATATAGTAATATGTCAATATCATCTTAATTTAAATAAACACTGTAAAAAATAAATAATGCCTAAGCAGGCAAAGACACTGTTACTGGATGTCTCTGTAGTGTTATGCACATTTATTTTTTACCTTTAATGTTCACGGTCTCATGTTTCCCTTACTTTTTCTTAGGTGGAATTGGCTGTACAGGAGAAAGAGCGATATCTGAATGTCACCAGGTGGTTCGATCATATCCAGCACTATCCAGGTGTACGACACCATTTGCCTCCTGTGGTGGTTTTGAGGAACAAAATTTACCCAAGTGGTCACCACTGAAAACCTCGATAACATCTTGTGGGTTGTCAAATAATCCAGACCTTAAGGTCACATTATCAATGCTCAACTGACACACAGAGCTGTCCCATTGTGTTACACCACAACCCTGACATTAACCCAAACAGTCAGGACAAGTAAAGCAGGTCTTTTCCTTTTCCTTTTTTATTTATTTTTTTGGTGTGTGTGTGTGTGTGTGTGTGTGTGTGTGTGTGTGTGTGTGTGTGTGTGTGTGTGTGTGTGTGAGAGAGCTAGTTTATGTCCATTAGTAGTGTTATTTAATATGTGTGTTTAGAATGAGTGTAGTTTGTGGAAGGTTTATTCAAATTATGTGGATTGGAGTACCTCAGCATGAACAATAAGAATAGTGGCTGTGGTTAAAATAAAACTTTTACTAATGGAAAAGCAGTTGATTTGAATATTAACCTGTATATGAAACGAGTAAATCTATTAATAGCTTTTTCAGATAAGTTACTCATTACTTAAGATAATATGGATATCCCTTACATCAAGCCACACATATCTTTCCTCATTTGGCATTTTCTTCTGCCATTCGCCTATTCTCCTAGTCTTGGAGCTGGTGTGGGCAGTAGTCTGGGGTTTGACAGGATGTCATGTTCTTGCTCTGGGGCAGTAGGCAGACTACCAGCTGTAGCCGCACAGACAGCACTGGTGTGTTCTGGTTTTCTTGTGCTTTTCACTCCACCCACAACCAGTGTGTCATTTTCTCCCCAAAATCCCCTTCTGTCATAGCTGTGAATTTCTTTAGACACTTAAAGTGTTCAACTGCTTAATCCGCTTCTGTGTTATATAAATCACTGGCTGTGTCAAAGGTTTTCAATATTCAAAATGTTTTTGAATGAGGCATTGTTGTAGAAGATCTGCGCTTGTGAATTTTCACGGCACAAAATTAATTTTTATAAAAGGTTCAAGACAAAAATACCTTTCCAGTTCCAGTTGACTTGTTCCTGAGAACATAGTAGCTTCATTGATCATAAAAGGTTGACTCAAAACATCTTTCGGGAAACCGAGCACTTCATGCAACGTATAACATGTGGCCAATCTGGTTTGGAGCTGCTCTGTCCGTAGCCTTTATTATGGAAAATCCTCTTCTTATGAAAGGGAGATGTGTTTTTGCACGTTTACTTATCTGCTGTGCATATGCTGACAGAAAGATCCCTCTGTTCTTTTTATTATACTTCCTTTCCTGTAAGCCGCTTTTATGAAATGTGTGCTGTTCTCAAGCTCAAGTTTGTGTTCTTTAATGTCAACAGAATGTTGTCCTGTGCCAATAAATGAAAAAGGGAAAACAGAACTATCGAAGTCCTCCTTCTGGATATATGACACACCCCATTTTTTGCAGAATTCGAAGAATTTCCATCTTGACATTCAGTGTGTTCATAGAGGAACAGCAGCGGAACAAAGCAATGTGTGTTTGTGGAATAGCAAACTGAAGAAGCGACAGAAATCTTGCAGTCATCAGAACAGGCCTTGTGACCAGATAATGGAGGTATCCACAGTGGAGTCTGTATGTTTATTTCTGTCTCCAGATTTAATTGGGCGGCTAATCTAAAAGAGGCTTCCCTCATCAAAATGAAATTTCACATCCACAAAAGATGACCAAACCACATGTAGCAGCTGCTCCTGAATGGTGGTCTTTAAGGAGATTTTAACTGAAGTTTTCCACATTTTCAAACATCAGTTCTGGTGTCATGGGGTCACTGTTGCTTTAGCACAAAGTTGAGGAAGATGAAAGATGTTTTAAGTAGCGAAAGATCCACAGCAGGAGGTGTAGGACACTCCAATTATTTTGGGCCTTTGTCCTTATGCAGAGTTAGAGGCAATTCACTCTTCATGGGTGGACTTATTTTATTTCAGTTGCACTTCTGCTCGTTCATTAAATTCTGGCAATTAATTTGCCTTGCAGTTCTCAATAAGTCAAAGTTCAAGAGGTTTGGGGCATTAGCTCTCACATGCCGGTTCATCTCACATGCAGCATGCCACAAGGTCAACAAACCACCTATTGCTTTCCCAAATGGCTGCAGGGACTTCAAGAAGAGCAGGGAGTAGCAAACTTAGGTGCTCTAGGATGTTATGCTTTTCTTTTGATGCCGCAGGATCTTGATGAAAAAGACTTTTAAGTAGCACAGCATGACAACTGTGCGGTACTTCTGGAAAGTTGAGTTCTGTAACAAAAGAACAGGGATTCCTGGTTCTAGAAAGAAACAGGCTTGCATCATTGACACTGCTACAGACCACAATGGATAGATGGATACACATTGACTTTGCCAGGCTGCGTTCGCATTTTGTTTGCATCATGTCCCCTGAAGTGCCTGAAGTTTTCACCAACTGTTCATTATGTCTTGTTAACAAGATAAAGAGCTGCATGTCAAGCGAGATGTGAAACTGGGAAAACAGAAGACCCTGATTGATTCAATGAAACTATCAGTGCTGCGTGGGGCGCATTAACGCAGGGTAAGTAGTTGTGACAGCTCCCGTGTTACCTGCAGCCAAAAGGAAGTGACAGTTCTACCATACGCCCATAAAACAGGCATCTGATTGTCCACTGCAATTACATGACTGAAGCAAAACAGGAAGAGCAAAAAGTTATGCAGTGGTAACGCATCCACACACAATTAATAGCTTTACTTTAGAACGGCGAGAAGCAAATTTAGGTGGAAATGCTCCACTTGAGGCAGTGTAAGTGTCAAAAGGATTTGTCTGCGAATTAATATGTCTCAGAGGCAAAAGCGTTTTATAGATACAGATATGCATATTATCGTGGAATGAGGTATTCTGAGCTAAACACTAACATCAAAGGCCTGTCACTCTTAGTGATGGAAATGCGCAATGATTAAGAAAAGAGAGGAGCGTCTTTTATCTCGAGCATTGTCTTTGTATTACCCTCTTATCTATGTATAAGAAGGGTCTTGCAATAAGACGGAAGGACCGCAGGTGTGGGTCTGTGCACAGAGTCTTTGAGATGCTCCTTGCTCACTTCATCAATCACAGAAGGCGTCTGATTTAAAAGGTGCTAAAGTACATGTGTGTGACCCCAGGCACCGTGATGGTACCTTAACACTGACACGGATGACAGAATTTTCCGGAAATAGACTCTGCTGAACGAAACTGTCCCAGCTGCACGAAACGTAGTCCTGAGAGAGATGTGTGGGCCTTGTGCACCATGTGTGCTTTGAGACTTTCGTTTAAGGGGTTATGGATTTGGCTTAAAGGTACCAGAGGTTTAGGAGGTGTGTGGGGGTGGGGTGGGGTGGGTGGCGGTTAAAGACATGAAAATGACCTCCTGGATCTCGAGAGATTATAAGCCATGCATAGAAGGTGCGTAGGCATCTATTGTAACTGTTCTTTAGTAAGAGAGTCTATGGCAGCACCTAGAACTGTAAAGTAACGTTCTGAGATCTGACACATGCATTGAGGAACAACTACCATGCCAAATTTGGGATCTATTTATGTACTTTAAGTACCTCTAAGGCACTAAGGTCCTCATCTGGTATACTGTAGCATGCTCATGAGCGCAGGGGAGAAGTGGCCCATCCCTAATAATGTTTGTCCAGGAAACACATGAACAAATTTGAAGGCAAGCAT